>NC_083587.1:42855564-43198897 GCF_027579695.1 Neoarius graeffei | reverse complement strand
TTGCTGTGATGTTTGGGGACATGGGTCATGGTGTGCTGATGACCTGTGCCGCCCTCTACCTTGTCATCAGAGAAAGTCGTCTGCTTGCACAGAAGCGTGACAATGAGGTTTGAATTCATAGCTCAATTATTATTATTGATTCTCTCTGCATTATCATCTTTTTATAAGCTTAGAGTGTTATTTTAATAATGCAGGATTTTACTTTTTTAGTTAATTTTAGGAACATTTCTAATTGGTTTGTTTATGCTGATTAATGTATTCATTATTATAAGTTTCTGTTTGCATTACTGTATATTGCATAGTTATATAGTTTGTGCCTATTAACTAGCTGAAGATATGTTTGATACTACTAAACATCTCAAATCTTATCTAACTAAAACTGACTCTCTACCTCTGTTTCTTTCATTCTGTCCTGCTTTCCATGCATGTCTGTAGATGTTCAACATGGTATTCGCAGGCCGGTACATAATCCTTTTAATGGGTATATTTTCCATCTACACTGGAATGATCTACAATGACTGCTTCTCCAAATCCCTCAACATGTTTGGCTCTGGGTGGAGCATCAAGCCCATGTTTGGCTACAAAGGAAACTGGTCGTAAGTTTATCAGTAAGCAGTAGTGTTAGACTGAAGGATATCGACACTTAATTAGAAATATTGTCAGCAGTCAGAAATTTAAGTTGCTAATTCATGAAACTTCTAGCAACCTTTTACGCATCAGACTGTGAGGACAGATTGATTGGCTTTCTTGTCAGACTTCTTGAAACACAAGTTGATAGAAATGCTCATTATTACTATTCTAATAAAATATACTATATGGCCAAAAGTTTATGGACTTGACCATCACAGCCATACGATATATGGACCTTCCCCAAACTGTTGCCACAAAGTTAGAATCACACAACTGTATAGGATGTCTTAATATACAGTGTTGCTTGAAAGTTTGTGAACCCTTCAGAATTTTCTATATTTCTGCATAAGTATGACTTAAAACATCATCAGATTTTCACACAAGTCCTAAAAGTAGATAAAGAGAGCCCAGTTAAACAAATGAGACAAAATATTATACTTGGTCATTTATTTCTTGAGGAAAATGATCCAATATTACATATCTGTGAGTGGCAAAAGTATGTGAACCTTTGCTTTCAGTATCTGGTGTGACCCCCTTGTGCAGCAATAACTGCAACTAAACGTTTCCGGTAACTGTTGATCAGTCCTGCACACCGGCTTGGAGGAATTTTAGCCTATTCTTCTGTACAGAACAGCTTCAACTCTGGGATGTTGGTGGGTTTCCTCACATGAACTGCTCGCTTCAGGTCCTTCCACAACATTTTGAATGAATTTAAGGTCAGGACTTTGACTTGGCCATTCCAAAACATTAACTTTATTCTTCTTTAACCATTCTTTGGTAGAACAACTTGTGTGCTTGGGTTGTTGTCTTGCTGCATGACCCACCTTCTCTTGAGATTCAGTTCATGGACAGATGTCCTGACATTTTCCTTTAGAATTTGCTGGTATAATTCAGAATTCATTGTTCCATCAATGATGGCAAGCCGTCCTGGCCCAGATGCAGCAAAACAGGCCCAAACCATGATATTACTACCACCATGTTTCACAGATGGGATAAGGTTCTTGTGCTGGAATGCAGTGTTTTCCTTTCTCCAAACATAACACTTCTCATTTAAAGCAAAAAGTTCTATTTTGGTCTCATCCATCCACAAAACATTTTTTCCAATAGCCTTCTGGCTTGTCCATGTGATCTTTAGCAAACTGCAGATGAGCAGTAATATTCTTTTTGGAGAGCAGTGGCTTTCTCCTTGCAACCCTGCCATGCACACCATTGTTGTTCAGTGTTCTCTTGATGGTGGACTCATGAATATTAACATTAGCCAATGTGAGAGAGGCCTTCAGTTGCTTAGAAGTTACCCTGGGGTCCTTTGTGACCTCCCCGACTATTACACGCCTTGCTCTTGGAGTTATCTTTGTTAGTCGACCACTCCTGGGGAGGGTAACAATGGTCTTGAATTTCCTCCATTTGTACACAATCTGTCTGACTGTGGATTGGTGGAGTCCAAACTCTTTAGAGATGGTTTTGTAACCTTTTCCAGCCTGATGAGCATCAACAATGCTTTTTCTGAGGTCCTCAGAAATCTCCTTTGTTCGTACCATGATACACTTCCACAAACATGTGTTGTGAAGATCAGACTTTGATACAGTAGATCCCTGTTCTTTAAATAAAACAGGGTGCCCACTCACACTTGATTGTCATCCCACTGATTGAAAACACCTGACTCTAATTTCACCTTCAAATTAACTGCTAATCCTAGAGGTTCACATACTTTTGCCACTCACAGATATGTAATACTGGATCATTTTCCTCAATAAATAAATGACCAAGTATAATATTTTTGTCTCATTTGTTTAACTGGGTTCTCTTTATCTATTTTTAGGATTTGTGTGAAAATCTGACGATGTTTTAGGTCATATTTATGTAGAAATATAGAAAATTCTGAAGGGTTCACAAACTTTCGAGCACCACTGTACAATAGTATTTTAATTTCCCTTCACTAGAACTAATGGGCCCAAACATGTTCCAGCGTGACGATGCCCCTATGCAAAAAAAAAAAATGAGGTACATAAAGACTTGGTTTACCGAGGTTGGTGTGGAAGAACCTGAGTGGCCTGCAGAGAGCCCTGATGTCAACTTCAACAAAATAGACTTCATGTTAAAACTATAATGAATTTCCTGGTTATACAATTGCACTTTTTCACCATGTAGGACACACTTGAGCAAGGCACATAACCCTCAATTGCTCCCCAGGCTGCTCTGGGTATGTTGTACCGTACGTCACTCTGGATAAGTGTGTCTGCTTAATGCCATGAATGTAATGTAACTTCTAGAAGCAAGTTATTTATAATCGCACTATCTGTTATCACCCAAATGAGGATGGGTTCACTTTTGAGTCTGGTTACTCTCAAGGTTTATTCCTCATCTCATCCCAGGGAGTTTTCCTTTGCCACCATCACCACAGGCTTGCTCATTATGGTTAAAAAGGGATAAATTTGAGTACATATGTTTAAAATGTTTAAATTTTCTGTAAAGCTGCTTTGCAACAATATCTACTGTTAAAAGTACTATACAAATAAATTGACTTGACCATCCAGACCGTTACCAGCAACAAGTATGAAAGCCAAAGTTTGTCATGGTAAGAGGTCGTGTTAGTGCCCCTGGCAAAGGTAACTAACACTTCTGTGATGGCAGAAAAGTACACTGAGATTTTGGAACAACATATGCTGTCTTCAAGACAACTTTTCCAGGGATATTTCAGCAAGACGATAAAAAAAAAAAAATTTCTGCACAAAGGCATGGCTGTCTCCTCAGTCCCCAGTAGGGAATGTGTGGCAAATTTTGAAATGAAAAAAAAAAAACCGACAACAATGACCCATATTGTTGCCCACCTTAGCATCTGTTTCAAGGTGTTACATCCTCCAATCATGTGTGCTTGGAGCAGTGCATGCCTCAAAGACAATTGCTTACACCTGTCCCAGATTAAAGTGCAATCAGTGTGTGCATATAAGGACGCTGAAAACTCACACAGGTTACGAAGTGTTGAGTTGATTGTTGCCATTACCAAGCCGTGTTGTATTGTCTTCCTGGTTCTTGTCTCACAGTCTGTGTTTTCATATTCTGTTTATGTCTTGCCTAGTATAATCTGTTTGTGCCTCACTTGACCCGTTGCCTGATTACGTTGATAATTCTGCCTAGCATATTGGATTGTATGCCTGATCGTTACTTTCATAATAAACACTCACTTCTGCACTTACATCTGTCTCCACTCTACTCAACTGCTACTGACAGAATACTTCACCAAAACATGGATGTAGCAAAAGAGAGCAGGCACACCTCTCAACGCCATGCCAGGATTTCAGTTCCTCAGCCTGGATCGGTGATTTTTCTGCAGCGGTTAGTGTTGAACATACCGGCCCCATGTGATGGGGTGGAGTATTCCCCAACCGGGTTCCTGTTACAATGTGCACTTTTTTTTTAAATTCAGTCCTGGTGAGCCCAAGCCTTCAGAGCATGTCTGGGTGGGTTGCATGATATACTGGTTTACTGGGTGAACACAATGATGGGCTGAGTACCTGCTCAGAGTCAAACATCCATGCCTCAGATACTCCAAGTCATTTGATGCTATGCTCATGCACCTGTTCCAGGCTCTAGGGAAGGAGGATCCCTGAGAATTTTTCTTTTTGGGGGGAGGGGGGCTAAGAGTCCAGAGGCTGATGCAGTGGCAGAGGAGGGTGGCCATAGCTCCAGAGCTCCCTCCAGAGGCCAACACAGGGGCAGAGGAGGCCGTCACCCCAGAGCTCCCTCCAGAGGCCGACGCAGAGGAGGAGGCTGTTACTCCAGAGCTCCTTCCAGAGGCTGACACAGTGGAAGAGGAGAAGGCTGTCACCCCAGAGCTCCCTTCAGAGGCCGTTGCAGTGGCAGAAGAGGAGGCTGTTGCTCCTGAGCTCCCTGCAGAGGCCAACGCAGCGGCAGAAGAGGAGGCCTTCACTCCAGAGCTCCCTCCAGAGGTTGACACAGTGGCAAAAGAGGAGGTCTTCACTTCAGAGCCAGCACCAGAGGCCAACAAGGCAGTCCTTGCTCCACTGCCAGCACCCGATTCAGTGGCAGAGACCAGCAAGGTGCTCTCTGTTCCACTGGCTGCTCCACTGCTAGCTCCAGGGCCAGCACCAGAAGCTGACAGGGCAGCCTCTGCTCCAGTGCCAGCTCTAGAGGCCAACAGGGTGGTCTCAGCTCCAGATTTCAGGGAGAACAAGCTCTTTGTCATGCCATCTGGCTTTGAGGACATCATTGTTCCGCTGCCTGGCTTAAAAGATGTTGTCCCTCCACTGCCTAGCTTCGAGGACGTCGTCCCTCCACCACCTGGCTTCGAGGATATTGTTGCTCCACCGCCTGGCTTTGAGGACATCATCGCTCCACTGCCTGGCTTCAGTGTGGATGAGCTCCTCACCCCACCGCCTGGCTTTGAAAACATCATTGCCTCACCACCTGGTTTCAGCTTGAAAAAGGTCACTTCAGCACCTGGCTCCAGCTTAGACAAGCTCTTTGCTCCACCGCTGGGCATTGAGAACATTGTCACCCCACCACCAGGCTTCAGCAAGGATGAGAATGTTGCTCAAACAAAGCTGATGCCTGTTCAATGCTGACGCCAGAGTCCATGCCCATGCTTGAGACCATGTCCAAGTCCATACCTACACCTGAACTCAAGTCCATGCTGAGCCAGGAGCCCAAGCCCATGTCGATGGCCTGTCCAAAGTTCAAGTCCTGTTCAGAGCCCACTTCCTGTCCAGAGCCTGAGCCCATATCTTGACTGGAACCCAAGCCTCCGTCCATTTCCTTGTCCTTATTCAAGGCCCAACACAAGCCCAAGCCCCCACCTAGACCCATATTCCAGTAATACATCCCTCCTGAGCCAGAGCAGAGTGCTGATGGCATGGCATCCAGTGCCAGGTCTTCTTCATTGGGGTCATCCAAGAGGGGTTTTAGCTCCCGGAGGGAGCTCTTTGGGGGGTGTTCTGTCACATCCACATGCATTTGCACGCACATCTGACTTCCACTCACACGTGTTCAGAGCAGCTTGCACCTCAAAGACCAAGTGTCCCAGATTAAAGCACAATCAGCACGCGCATATTAGGATGCTGAGAATTCACACAGGTTGCAAAGTATTGTGTTGACTGTCACCATTACCAGCCACATTGTTGTATTTTTGTCCTGGTGTTTTTTTTTGTTTGTTTGTTTTTTGTTTTTTACACTCATGTTCTGACTCATTTTCTGTGTTTTCGGATTCTGTTTTTGTCTTGCTTAGCATAGTATGTTTGTGCCTCGCTCGACCCTTTGCCTGTTTACTGTTGATGATTCTGCCTGCTGTATTGGATTGTTTGCCTGCATGCTTTTAATAAACTCTTCTGCACATACATATCTGTACTCCAGCCCATTACTGACAGCAGGAAGAATGGGCCAAACTAACATCCGATGATGTTAGGTGTCACTTGGTGTTATCAGTCCCTAAATATCCTTTAAGTGCTGAAGAATGGCAACATTATAAAGTTGTAAATGCTTTACTGTCCCAACCTTTTTTTTAATGTGTTGCAATAATTAAAATTGAAATAAGTGATTTATTTTGAAAAAACAAAAACAAAACAATAAAATCATGAGGTAAAACCTCAAATAATATGGTGTTTTATTGTTTTGTGTGCAATACTGGTCAAAGATTATTTACAAATCATTGTTTTCTGTTTTAATTTCGATACACTGTCCTAATTTTTTCTGATTTGGGGTTGTCGATGATGAAGTTTCAAAGTCAGGGCACCGCATAAAATGTAGTGGCTGAACAAATGTCATTAGCACTAATTAGAGTGCTGTGTCCTTATAAGACCAAAATGAGATTTTCTGGCCATTTACACCATCACCATGTTGAGCAATAAATGGGGGCTTCATACAAGAATACTCTGGTGTTGTGTGTTCACAGGTAAAATATAGCTGCTTAGCTCTCAGACACGCATAGCTCTACAATGGTGCATAGCAGAGGATCACCACTACATTCAAGGTCATTTTGCTGGCTTTTTTCTGCTTGCCATTCTATTATGTGATATCAGTGAGACACAGTGAAACTCACTGGTCAAGTAGTCATTTTTGTATGTGACATTTTGCAAGAATCAGGATGGATTAATTTATTTTTTCATCATACGAATTTCATTCTTGGTGTGTAAAGACTAACAAGAACACATGTATTTAATGACCTGCCAAGGTGGAGCAGGGTTCAGCCTTGTAAGCACTGTGAATGTTGTTATATACAAGGTCTTGAATGTTTTGCAGCTTGAATGGGCTGTAAAATCAACATGCTGATTAGAATTTTAGCAGCACTGATTTCAGGTCCATGTGGTTAAAGTCCCTGGCAACAATTAAAAATCTGCCAGTGCACTGTCTGTAGGTTATTGATACCTTCATAGAGTTCATTTAGCATTTACTTACTGCCACTACCACAGTGAGAACAGTGGTGAACTCTCTGAAGAGGTAGTATGGCTGGCACTTTATAGTCATAAACTTCACCAGCATCAAACTCTAGTTTGAGACCACTACAGCATTCCTGCACCATTTTTTGTTTGTGTAAAAACACAGACCACCACCACAAGTCTTACCAGACAGTGCTGCTATCCTGTTGGAGCAATGTGTTGTTAGCCTGGCTAGCTGCATCCAGAATGCTGTTGTTGAGCCATGTTTCCTTCAGGACAAAAACACAGCAGTCCCTGAGTTCATATTGGAGAGGAGAATAGATGGTAGATCCTGGAGGCTAGGGTTAGTCTTTAACCTAGCACAGATGCCTGCTTGCTCTCTACCCCCACAGCCTGGTTTGTATAGTAGCGTGAGGTCACGTGTTATGTCACCATCTTGACCAAAAAAAAAAAAGGACTAAATGGACACATTCGCACAGCCATATTCCCAATCTAGTGGAAAGCTTTCCCAGAAGAACGGCGGTTATCAAGCACAAACTTTTGGTCACATAGTGCAGACAGGCTATAGTTTGGTGAAGAAATGAATTTGCTACCTCTACTTTTAGTTAACAAGTCAGAGGTAATTAATGCATAATTGTCACTTTTCTGTGTATAGGTTTGAGACTCTTTACGGAAATCCAGTACTGCAACTTGACCCAGTTGTACCAGGAGTATTTAGTGGGCCATATCCTCTGGGTATTGACCCTGTAAGCCACAGAAACACAGCAAAAACACTATTTTGTACCACCACTAAACACAGAGTGAAGGGTTGAGCATCAGTCTAATTCTTTCTGTGGGTCTTCTCTGCTAGATCTGGAACATTGCCACAAACAAGCTAACCTTCCTGAACTCATTCAAAATGAAGATGTCAGTCATTCTAGGAGTGATTCACATGTTGTTTGGAGTCACACTTTCTCTCTTCAATCATCTGTGAGTATAGTGTGTGTGTGTGTGTGTGTGTGAGAGAGAGAGAGAGAGAGAGAGAGAGATTCCTTCCATTCTTATAATCCTCATTGTATTTTCTAAGGACAGCAGTAGGTTATATAACCATTTTACTACATTGATTATAATGTCTGTTTGAATGTTGCTCTGTGTGTTCCTAGGTACTTTAAAAAGCCTCTGAACATCTTCCTGGGTTTTATCCCTGAAATTGTGTTTATGAGCTGCCTGTTTGGCTATTTGATCTTGCTGATCTTCTATAAGTGGACAGCCTATGATGGAACCACTTCTAAAGATGCTCCAAGCCTCCTTATTGCCTTCATCAACATGTGTCTTTTTAACTACAATGATCCAACTAATAAAGCCTTGTACAGAGGACAGGTGAAAAATACTTTCATACACAATTCATACATCTGATCCCTTCATCCCTTTACTTTCACTTGCAAATGCCCGTAAATGGCAAAGTTACAGTGGCCCTCAGTTATGAAATTAACATACAATAGAAAAAGAGGAATATGGTCATTTCCACTCAAAGCTCAGCATCCAACAATGTGGACATGAGCAGAGGCTGCAATCAAATCTCACATCAAGTCTCACCTCAAGTGCACAAGTTTCAAGTCTGTGTGGACATGTGGTGCAGTACAGTACAGTAAATCTGGCTGAGCGGAGAATTGTTTTTAGACCATATATTCTGATTGGCATATACATATGTAGCCACATATTCATTGTTTAAAAATGTGTAGTGTATAGCAAAATATTATATTTTGTAAAGGCCTACACTGACTGTGTCATATGTCCCTAACATGGGTTAAATAGGTATTTTCAAATTGTTTGTAATTTAATGGGGCTATTTTAATGGAAGATTAAGTTCTTTCATTTTCAACCTACTTCACTTTCAATTTTAATTATTTAATTTTACCTAAAAAAAAAGTATGCAAACCAGTTGCTTTCAAAAGCTAAGGAGAGTGGAATGTAAATTGTATGTTGTACTACCAAATGCTTATTTATTTGCTATTACAACATAAAATTCCTATTCCAGTTTATTTAGTTTGTGAAGGCATTCGGTTTGCATTTTTTTTTCAGTCAGGTTAGCTTTTAGAATTTAGTGTTATTAGGCTAGGCTACTGGTGACAAATACAAATTAAACAATAATTTCAAGGGTTTGGCTAACAGATTTACACTGTCATAGGTTAGATGCTTATTCAGTCATCTATTTAAACAAGAACTTTGGCAGTCCTCAAATCTAGGCAATGGCACATCTAGCTCTGTTAGAAGACCTCAATGTTAGATGTCCATAAGACATAAGAAGGTTTTTTTGGGAGCACAGGAATTTCTATTTATTTATTTATGCATGCATGTATGCATGCCTATGAAGTCACTTTCATCTCCCAAGGCATCCACAGTGGTGGTGTGATAGCATGGGGGTGGAGGACACATGCTTCCTCTCTCAGCTTGCAGGTGCCTGACTTTGTGGGGTAGCCCCAGACAGGTTTGTCTAGCTGAAGGCTGAACACCACTGGTTCCTGGCTCTGATTGATCTGAAACATCACTAGCATGAGGAAATACAGAAACTCCACAACTGTATAATTTTTGGTGGCGAGTTTGAGATCTGACCTTTTTCCTTTGCCTACATGTAAAGACTTATGATATAAGCTATTATATTAGAAAACTATTATATACAGTATATAGGCTACATATATCATGGGTGTGGTGGCATGGTGGTGTAGTGGTTAGCACTGTCACCTCACAGCAAGAAGGTCCTGGGTTCGAGCCCAGTGGCCAGTGAGGGCCTTTCTGTGTGCAGTTTGCATGTTCTCCCCATATCTGCGCGAGTTTCTTCCGGGTGCTCCAGTTTCCTCCACAGTCCAAAGACATGCAGGTTAGACTAATTGGTGGCTCTAAATTGACCATAGGTGTGAATGTGAGTGTGACTGGTTGTTTTTCTCTGTGTCAGCCCTGCGATGACCTGGCGACTTGTCCAGGGTGTACCCCACCTCTCACCCATAGTCAGCTGGGATAGGCTCCAGCTTGCCTGTGACCCTGTAGAACGGGATAAGCGGCTACAGATAATGGATGGATATCATGGGTGTATAAATCAAATATTAAAATATCAGCTGGTGTTTGATTGTCGACGGCAACACTGTTGACCACAGCAGTCATTTCTTTCCATATTGCATTTTCTGACTTTCTATGGCACTACTTTCCAGGCTGCTAAATAGAAATACAGTATATTGTCCAATTGAACTTGCAATGTTAGAGCATCTATTTTAAGGTCAGAGTAGTTTCTCTTCTTGTCTGTATTATGAATTTCCATGTCGTAAAGTCTAGGGACATGGCCTCTAAACTGAGAATATTTAGGGGCTTGATGTTTAAATGACGATGCTTTTCAGCCATCATATTTATCAACGTCTGATAATATTTAGGCTGTGATTGGCACAGACACGAAAGTTTTATGAATCACATGTGAACCCTGTCACATGATGGTTTCTACACTCAGATCTACAATGGTTTCTATATTAGATTGATAAATGAGAGCCAGTTTTTCTACAAAATTTATTTACAATTTGTTTCTTACTTATATAGTATATTGCACCCATTAATGGCTTCCACAGCTTGGGTTCTTAGATCCATGTCAGTGCAGCAGCTGTGTTACCATGCTATCACTAGTCTTGTTGGTAATCTCAATGCTGAGATGTAAAATTAAGAGTACAAGGCTATTTTTTGCCAAAAGCATGCAATAGAAATATGTATTAAAGACAAATGTTTGATTAATAAGTTCTCATGTACCCCCATGGTGCATATCTCATACATCTGGCAATATATTACTTGTCATTTTCTTTAGATGGGTATCCAGTCTCTGTTGGTGGTTATTGCTATGAGCTGTGTTCCTTGTATGTTGGTGGTGAAGACCATGGTGCTCCGTCGTCAGCACCTGTGGAAAAAGCACTTGGTATGTTTACATCCTCCAGTGTCCTTTCAGGCCTTGTGTTGGTATTAAACTCAGTTTTGCTCCAGGGAACAAATAAATTTAGATCAGTAAATACCTAATTTTGTTAGTATTCTGGATAAGACAGAATATTCAAATTTCACTCATACTATGTATGTAGTTTATATAGAGGGTGCAACTTAAGGACTAAAGAATTCCACAACAGTGTGTAATTGTTTTCTTCAGAATTTCTGTAGTAGCTACTCTCACTAAAGTCCATCTGAGGTTAAAATTATTACAATAGTGTTGTGAAGAGGCATTGTGAAAAAAAAACTGTCCTGATTTCTTCTATATTTTGGTCACATTTAATTATTTCAGATCTTCAAGCAAAATTTAATATAAGACAAAGAATTTTTTGTAATAAATTTTTTATTTACAAAAAAAGGGTTAGCCTTTAGCCTAGCCCAGAGGCCAGCTTACTTGGCACACTTCTGCTTCCTTGCATGCTGATTCCATGTCACACACAGTGGAAGCGGTGGATGTAATTGTCTGAGTTTTATTCAAAAATAAACATAAAACACACTTCAGGAACAAGGAACAAAACTGAGACTTACCAAGAACAAAAAGATCTGAGAAAAACCAGGAAACAAGACCATCACAGCAAGGGTGAAAGTTAACAAAAACAACAACAAACGTGAGACAAGCATAATGAAACAAAGGCTTTTTATACACCTATAATACACATTTACACCCAAACACACACAATACACTAACTGTGGACAGCTGTGCTTAATCACTAATGTGCGTATCTGCAGCAGCTATGTCCACAAGCTGCTGGGGGTTTAGGGTTCAGCCCTGATGCCAGCATGCCACAGTGAATTTTGGGAAACCAAATTTGGCTGTGAAACCTGGAAGTGTCGTCCCGTTATAATTTTATAAAAATACAAAATGCAGAATTTCATTTATTGATGAAAAAAGTTATCCATCACATTATTTTGCCCTGTGGGAAAAAATAATTCTCGCCTTACTCAATCAACCAGTTAACCAAATTTAATAGATAATTGGGTTCAGTTAGATTAGACACCATCAGGCTTGCCAATTGTTACCATTGCTAACCAAGAGGAACATAAAGGCTCATTTCACAGTTGCCAAAAACACTTCTATGATCCCCAAACCTTTTGGACTGATTATTCGAAAATAGAACTTTTCGGAAGACATGGGTCCTCTTACAACTGGCTTAAAGCTAAGACAGTTTTAAACAGTAAGAAAATCATACCAACAGTCAAACATGGTGGTGGTAGTGTGATGATGTGGGAAAACTTTGCCGCTTCAGGGCCCGGGTGACTTGCCATAACTGATGAAACCATGAATTCTGCTCTCTACCAGAAAATACTGAAGGAGAATATTCAGTCTTCAGTTCATTATCTGAAGCTCATGCAAAATTTGGTCTATTATCTGAAGCTCATGCACAATGTGTCACAATCCAAAACAGATGAGCAAGTCCACCTATGAATGGTTCAAAAGAAACTTAAGTAAGGTTTTGAAGTGGTATAGTCACAGTTCTGATCATGATCAGAACTTTGCTCAAAAGCTCTCTAGTGTGGCTGAATTAAAGTGGGCAAAAATTCTTCAACAGCAGTGTGAAAAACTGAGCTCCAGTTGTCTGAATTGTTTGGTGGTGAAACCAATTCAATTTATTTGTTTAGTCCTTTTAACAATGGACATTGTCACAAAAAAAACTTTACAGAAATATATAATTCCTGGAAGGAGGCATGGTGGTGCAGTGGTTAGCACTGTCGCCTCACAGCAAGAAGGGCTTGGGTTCGACCCTCACGGCTGACTGAGGCCTTTCTGTGCAGAGTTTGCATGTTCTCCCTGTGTTGCTGTTGGTTTCTTCCAGGTGCTCCAGTTTCCTCCCACTGTCCGAAAACATGCAGATTAGTTCAACTGGCTACTTTGAATTGCCCATAAGTGTGAGTGTAAATGGTTGTTCATCTCTATGTAAGCCCTGCAATAGTTTGGCGATCTGCCCAGGGTGTACCCTGCCTCTTGCCCAAAGTCAGCTGGGATTGGCTCCAACTTACTCTGCAATGGGAAAGTGGTACAGTTAATGGATGTATAATTTCCAGATATAAATTTTGCATATATTAATATATTAACTTATACCTAATGAGCAAGCCAAAGGCAAGGAAAATCAAGAGTCAAGAACCAGACTCAAAAGGGATAGTGCGATTATAAATAACTCGCTCCTCTAACGATATGCTATATATTCAAAGTGCAATTGTGTAACCAGGAAATTCATTGCAGTTTCAACATGAAGTTTATTTTGTTGAATTGTTCACTGATGGAGACTTGAGTGCAAGACTGTTCGTAGCAATTGCAGTTGTATAGTTATCATGGTAATTGTAGGCATAAGCCATCAGTATGTTGTAGTCCAGAGCCATCTTCATGGTTTCTAAGTGCATCTTTAGGCTGTTCATATGGGGCCATCCTCAGCAGAAGCAAGGTGATGAGAATTCCAACCAGAAGGAAGTCATCAGGATGGATCAGGCTGGTTTGGAGAGCAGAAGTGGTCAGGAGCACTAGTATCTCAGGAGTAGCATGCGTAGCTCAACACACACAGAGAGAGAGAGAGAGAGAGAGAGAGAGAGAGAGAGCACAGTATTAGGTATGTGCATCATCACATAAGGATTAAGAATGGTGTATGTTGTGTGCTGAGTGCAAGCAGGGGCTCCAGCAAGACTAGCTCTGACAGCATAATTCAAAGGGAGAGCAAGAAGATAGCACAGACACAAAGTGGCCAACCACTCCACCATCAACACCCAGTTATTAGGTTGTCTGATGTTACATTTTGTATGAGGGCAAATGTACAAAAATAGACAAATATACAAAAACAGAGGAAATCAGGATGGGGCAAATATTTTTTCACACTGTAAAATAAGCTAGAGCACACCCTACCTGAACACCCAAACAACCATATAACTCCTCCTGTGTACAGGTCATGTAAAATACACAGTATTATGAGACGGGTAGCTATCCTATACACAGGTACACCCATTCATACACACCACGAAGAGCATGTGGCATGCTGTGAGCCATTCAGATTTTGTTGGGTTTTGTATTTAGTCCCAGATGAGGGAGACAAGCCCTGCTCAGAAAGTAGAAACTTTAGAGCAAGCAAGCACCAGCTCATCCACCGGACTCACTCAACAGGGCACACAGAAGTTTGGGGGAGTCCGGGTCGGGAACGGACCCACTGAGGATGAGGCTGAGATCATTGAGCACGACCAGCTATCCCAGCATTCTGATGACGCAGATGAGGTGGGTGGAACTTGTGGCTGCTGCTAAGTCATAATAATGCCTGAACTGGTGTACTACTCCATAATACAGAGCATTTCAACCTCAGTGATATTTTTAGTTTAGTAGTTTGTCTGTTTCAAATCAGACAACAGCTTTTCAAAAATCTGGATATGGAGAATTTTGGGCATTTTTGGTGTATTTTTTTTTTTATGCTAATCTTCTGCATTAAAATTTTAACCAGAAACAACTAGATTTAAAATATCCTGGTACTTAGCAGAATTCCTGATGCCATCAGGCTTCCCAAGGACCTTTGGACAAATAACTGCAAAATAACCCCAATACAATGGTACAGTCATTTATACACCACCGTATTTGCAGTTAGAGTATTTAGCAGACCATCTTATTTTTAGTGATTTATTGAAGTGCTTTGTAGTTTATAAAACACATCTTAGTTCACTGGGTCAGGAACTAAGACAGTCAAGCAAAATATCATTTTACAGATGGTATTCTTGTATGAAGCCCCCATTTATTTCTAAACATGGTGATGGTGTGCGTGAGCAGTAAATCTAATTTTGTTCTTAAATGGGCACAGCACTCTAATTAGTGCTAATGATGCTTGTTCAGTAACTACATTTTATGGGGTGCCCTGATTTTGAAACTTCATCATCTACAACCCCAAATCAGAAATGGTATGTTGAAATTGGAATTTAAACTGAAAACATTGATTTGTAAATAATCTTTAACCTATATTACATGCAAAACAATGCAACAACATATTGTTAGATGTTTTACCTCAAATATTTTATTTATGTGGTGGTTTTTGTTTGTTTGTTTCAAAATAAACACATTTCAATTTTGATTCTTACAACACATTTAAAAAAAAGTTGGGACAGTAAAACATTTGCCACTTTTAGGATTAGGGTGCATCTAGAAATGTGTTTGTGGTGGTGATTCAGATACAACCCTGTAGTATGTCCCTGAGGTGGGTGGAATATTGAAGCGCAGACAGGGGGTAATGGTGTTAAACTCTGGCTTTTTTTATTCTCACGTTTGCTTTTAAGCTTAACGTTACAGCTTTTGGCACACGTGTGCGCACACGCGCTCTGGTCAGGAAAACTCCATCTCCTCGCTCTCCCCCCTGTTTTGACTGCTCTGTCATTACTGTTGACAATACACACACACACACACACACACACACACACACACACACACACACACACACACACATATATCAATTGACAACAGGTGCACTCAGTTTGCCACTCACCTTCCCTGGTCCTGCCATCATTTCACAAACCAATGCTTGACCACACCCCTGCTGCCACATACCCCCACCACCTGACTCAGGCCGGGGAGCTGTCTAGCTTGCAGCTGCACACCCCCCCCCCCCAATGGGAAAGGAAGTCTGGCACCACCATATGCACTCCTGGCCTGTGGACCACCTCTAATTTAAAAGGCTGGAGGGCTAGATACCAACGGGTGATCCAGGTGATGTGGTGGAGCCAGTGTAGCGGGGCATGATCTGAACAGAGGGTGAAAGGGCACCCCAGCAGGTAGTACCGGAGGGTCAGGACTGCCCACTTGATGGCCAGGCATTCTCTCAATGGTGCTGTACTTACTTTCTCTCAATGAGAGCTTGCGGTTGATGTACAGCACCAGACGTTCCTCACCCTCCCGGGACAGAACAGCCCCATCCCTCTGTTCAATGTATTTGTCTGTAAAATAAAAGGGAGAGAGAAGTCAGGGGATTGTAAAAGTGGCCCCCCACAGAGTGCAGCTTTTACTCTAATGAAGACCTGTTGGCACTGCTCTGTCCACTGGACCGGATCTGGTGCTCCATTTTTAGTGAGGTCAGTGGGCTGGGGATGTCTGAATAGTTAAATATGAACCTGCGATAGTAGCCAGCCAGCCCCAGGAACTGTCTCACCCCCTTTTTGGTCTTGGACCTCAGGCAGGCCACAATTGTTGCGGTCTTGTCAATTTGGGGACGGCACCTGCCCATGACCCAAGTGGAAACCCAGATACCGTACTTCCACCCACCCAATCACACACTTTTTCAGGTTAGCTGTGAGGCCTGCATGCCTCAGCAACCCCAGGACAGCCCTCAGGTCTTTTAGGTGACACCGTGTGGACATTTCTGTCATCCACACAGAACCGGACTGACCCGTTGGTCTTGGGGACCAAGATCACTGGGCTGCTCCAATCACTGTGGGATTCCTCGATTATTCCCATTTCAAACATGGCCTTGAGTTCATCCTGAACAACTGCTTTCTTGTATTTGGGCAAGCGGTATGGGTGGCTACGGACCACCACCCGGGGGTGTCTCAATGTGGTGTTTTATGAGGTGAGTGCAGCTGAGAAGGGGTGAGAACACATTGGAAAACTCCACTTGCAACATGGCAGCCCCCATGAGTTGGGCCGGTGAGAGGTGGTCTCCACAGGGGACCGGAGTGGCTCAAGTGGTCACTTTTTTGTTTTTACCTCTGGCCCCAGCACTGCCCTCTCCAGAACTACCAATACCAATGCCACTGGGACCCCTCATTCAAAGGTTTTAGTAGGTTGAGGCGCTATATTTGTAGCACCCCACCCCTATCTGTTCACCTCAGCTCATAGTCGACATCCCCGATTTGCCATCTGACCCCAAAGGCCACTTGCCCCTTAACAATTCATTTTGTGCTTGAAGTGGGCAATAATAGGAGCACTATCTCCCAGTGTGAATCCTCTAAGGCATGCACCCTTTTTGTACAGCTGGGCTTGATGTTCTTGTGCCTGCTGTAAATTCTCCTAGGTTAAGTGACTGAGGGGGTGGAGCTTTGTGTGCAGCTTTGAGCTTTGTTTTTACTGTTTGAAGGTCACTCCTCCCAATTTTCCCACAGCAGATCCAAAATGCCATGAGGCTTATGCCCATATAATAATTTGGACAGGGAAAATCCCATGGAGGCTTGTGGGACCTCTCGTACTGCAAATAACAGGGGCTTGAGCCATTTATCCCAATTACATGCGTCTTTGCTTACAAACTTCCGAAATAAGTTAAGAGTTTGATTAATCATTCTACCAAGCCATCTGTCTCTGGGTGATTTAATGCTGGTGTGGATGGATTTAATCCCCAATAACTCATAAAGCTTGCAAAGTGTGCATGATATGAATGTAGTGCCTTGGTCAATCAGGATTTCCTTGGAAATCCCAACTCGGGAGATCAGTGGCTTTGCCACATTGCATGTGAAAATGTTACACAGTGGGACTACTTCTGGGTATCGCATTGCATAGTCCACTAGGACTAAAATAAAGCGATATCCTCGTGCCGACCGATTCAATGGCCCAACAAGATCCATACCAATTCTTTCAAAGGGGGTCTCAATTGAGGGCAGAGGGCACAAGGGTGGTTTTGGAGTAGCTGCTGGATTCACCAGCTGGCATTTGCAGCATGCTGCACACTACCTGTGGACACCCCTGCGAATTCCTGGCCAATAGAACCAAGCCATTATTTGGGCTAGTGTCTTATCCTGACCTAACTGTCCAGCTATAGGGTTAATGTGAGTTGCATGGAATACGAGTTCCCTGCGGCTCTTTGGGATTAACAATTGGGTTATTTACTCAGGTTTGAGTGTCTTGCGTCACTTGGTATAACCTGTCCTTAATAATTGCAAAGTATGGGAAGGAGTGTGTTGCATTTGGCTGGAGAGTCTGATCATTGACTACTCTCACTTGGTCAAAAGCATGACGCAGAGTCTTGTCTCACATTTGTTGTAAAAGGAAATTCCCAAGGGAATCACCGAGAGCGAGAGGAGGGATGGGCCGCTCCCCTCTCCTTGTATCGCTCTGATGCCATGTTGACATGGATGGCTCTGAGATAGCTTCCCCAGTCAATGCCACACCGGAATCCCTTCATGATGTGTTACTGCAGGACCTGTCCACTACTACACATTCCATCAAACCTTTCCACCCAGGCCAATCTGTCCTCAGAATTAGTGCGGCGAGGTGTAGGCTAACCGCCACCTCTACACTATGTCTTTTCTCCCCGAAATAGAATGTGGATGGACACTAGCAGATATTCGTGAGCATCCCCACGTACACACAAACCTTCGCCACTTGTGCTCCTCCCAATGGCTCACCTTGAAGCAGGCTTTGGTGGATTGAGGCCTGATTACAGCCAGAATCCACCAGCACATATGTATCCCCTTGAATACTCACCTGTATGCGATACGCTCCAGTCTGATCAAGGGCAGTCTCTGGAGTGTCAGGGATCCGGACCCAAGCTCCCACTTCCATCTCAGAGCATTGGCCCTGGAGATGCTTGGGTTCCCCACAGTGCCAGCATACTGGCCTAGGCCTCACCTCTGCACCTGCATTTTGGGGATCACTAACCTGAGGGGAGAGGACATAGACACAGAAGGGAAAAAAGGGTAGGGGGCACCATGGGCTCGGCGAGTTGGCTGCAGGAGGGTTGGCCCCTGTTTCTATGGTGGGGGTACAGGATGGGGCAGGAAGAGGAGAGGGAGAAGAGAGAAAAGGCAAGATGTCTGCCTACCACTGGAACCACTGCCAAATGTTCCTCTGCCAACTTGATTGCACGATCCTGCATTGCTGCCAGGCAGTGGCACTGGACCCATTCTGCTGTCCCTTCTGGCAGCCACGTGATAAACTGCTCCAGTGCCACCACATTGATGATGCCTTTGGTGTCACAGTCTTCCATCCTCAGCCACCGCCAGCAGGTGTCCTGTAGTTGTTGGCTGAAAGCGAATGGCCAGCTGACTTCCTCCAGTGTCAGCATGTGAAAGCACTGGTGGTGGTGTTCCAGGGAATGGCCAACATGCTGCAAGATGGCTTGCTTCAAGTCGGTGAAGTTGAGCCAACTGTCGATGGGGAGCTGTTGTGCTGCGAACTGGGCTTCTCTAGACAGGAGCAGCAGCAGATGAGCCACGCGTTGCTCGACCAGCCACCTCCATGCCTCTGCCGCTTGTTTGAATAGTGCGATGAAGGCACATGGGTCATCGTGTGGTCCCATGTTCACTAGGGTGACATGGGGAGGGTCTGTAGCTGTAATGGTTGAGGACCCCACTGACATGAGCAAGTGCCAGAACACCTGGCAGTCTTGCTGTTGGGCCAGCAGCAAGGCTTCAAAGTGCTGATCTTGTTCCTTGTGGAGGGCAATCAGTGCTTGGTGCTGGCTTTGTTGGATGGCAGCGAGGGCATGGATGAGGTCTTTGAGTGGGGAGAACTCCATGGGTGGTCCCCTTCAGTATTCCCAGCTTTTGGCACCACTGTAGTATGTCCCTGAGGTGAGTGGAATACTGAAGCGCAGACAGGTGGGTAAGGATGTTAAACTCTGGCTTTTTATTCTCACTTTTGCTTTTCAGCTTAATGTTCAAGTTTTTGCCACATAGGCACACATGCTCTTTTCGGGAAAACTCCATCTCCTCGCTCTCCCCCCTCCTTTTCACCGCTTTGTCATTACTGTTGAAAAGTCACACAAACACACATCAGTTGACAACAGGTGCACTCAGTTTGCCACTCACCTTCCCTGGCTCCACCCTTGATTCACAAACTGACACTTGACCATGTCCCCACTGCCACAAACCCCAATTCCACAAAAGTTGGGATGCTGCATAAACTGTAAATAAAAACAGAATGTGATAATTTGCAAATCATGGTAACCCTATATTTTATTGAAAATAGTATAAAGACAACATATCAAATGTTGAAACTGATTTTTTTTTTTTAAATACATGCTCATTTTGAAATTGATGTCAGCAACACATTTCAAAAAAGTTGAGACAGGGGCGTGTTTACCACTGTGTTGCATCACATCTACTTTTAACAATACTCTGTAAATGTTTGGGAACTGAGGAGACCAGTTGTTGGAGTTTTGAAAGAGAAATGTTGTCCCATTCTCGCCTGATATACAATTTCAGTTGCCCAACAGTTTGGGGTCTCCTTTGTCATATTTTGCACTTCATAATGCACCAAATGTTTTAAATGGGAAACAGGCTTGGACTGCAGGCATGCTAGTTTAGCACCTGGACTCTTACTATGGAGCCATGTACTTTTAATATGTGCAGAAAGCAATTGTCTTGCTAAAAGAAGGAAGGCCTTCCCTGAAAAGATTTCTCTGAATGGCAGCATATTGCTCTGAAACGTGTATATATCATTCAGCATGAATGATGCCTTCCCAGATGTACAAGCTACCCATGTCGTGCGCTAATGCGCCCTCATACAATCATAGATGCTGGCTTTTGAACTGTGCACTAATAAGCCGGATGGTCCCTCTCCCTCTTTTGCCTGGAGGACATGGTGTCCAGGATTTTGAAAAAGAATTTCTACTTTTGATTCATCAGACTTTGGAACAATTTTCCACTCCGCCTCAATCCATCATTAAAGAGCTCAGGCCCAGAGAAGGTGGTGGTGTTTCTGGATATTGTTTATATTTTGTTTTAACTTGCATTTGTGGATGCAGTAATGAACTGTTTTCATAGATGATGTTTTTCTGAAGCGTTCCTGAGCCTATACAGTGATTTCCATGACAGACACGTGTCTGCTTTTAATGTGGTGTCACCTGAGGACCTGAAGATCACAGGCATCCAATGTCAGTTTTCAGCCTTTTCTCTTGCATACAGAGATTTCTCCAGATTCTCTGAATCTTTTCATAATATGTACCACAGATTATGTGATCCCAAAATTCTTTGCAATTTTATATTGAGGAATATTATTCTTAAATTGTTGCAATTTTTTGCCTATGCAGTCTTTCACAGAGCGGTGAACCCCTCCCCATCTTTACTTCTGAGAGAATCAGCCTTTCTGGGACGCTTTTTTTTGTACCCAATCATGTTACTGACCTATTACCAATTAACCAAATGAGGTTTTGTTTGTTTGTTTGTTTGTTTGTTTGTTTGTTTGTTTGTTTGTTTGTTTGTGTTTTTTTTAGCATTACACAACTTTTTTATACTTTTGTTGCCCCGTCCCAACTTTTCTGAAATGTGTTGCTGACATAAAAGAATAAATAAATAAAATAAAATAAATTAGCAGATATTTTTCAAAAAACAATAAAATTTCTCAGCAGGGGCAGATCCAGGAGAATGGGGGGGGCATCAACCCAGTAAGGCCGGGTGTCCAGGGGCCTGAAGCTCAGTTTTTAAATGCCCAGAGATGCATTTTGAGCTGTCAGAGACATGTTGAAATGAAATCTTGTCTTACAAAATTTCTTGTTTTTGAAGCTGCACAATGACAGCTTCAAAAACAAAAACTTCCAATGTGTGGGAGCATTTCACACTGAACTCTGAAAAACAAGGTTGTGAATTGCACAATTTGTAAAGCTGACCTTAGCTAGCACAGAAGCACATCCACTATGTTGGAGTATCTGAAGAGGAAGCACATCAGCTCACTGTATGAAAAAGATTCATCTCGGGAAGTTAGTCAGCTAGCTAGTCAACTACTGTTAAAAGCCGTCTTACTTCATGTTATGAGCTGTAATATGTTTTTTTTTAACTTGAAGTGCATATTCTCTTAAATTGTTAATTGAGTTGGAACAGAGGAGCAAGTAACAACTTATTATTCACAATGAATCTGTTTGCATTCCATTTGTTAGCATGCAGTAAGCCGTTTGCTGGCAAAAACAACTACAAGCTGAATTGCTGCTACTGTTTCTATCCTGTCTTACTGTTCATTGTATCAATTATCACCATTTGCCATAGATCAACTCAATTTTAACGAACTAAGTTGTCTTAGAAGTGCAGGGAAAGGCCTACTGGCAATTTTAAACAACATATTTGTGTACAAATTGAAATATTCTATCCTTAAGCTTTGTCATGTTCACCTTTCATCTGTATAAACATTATCTGGTATCAAGAAATGCAAACATTTACATTGGCTGTTAAAATATTTTCATTTATTGGTTTAAAGGTCATAGGCAACGGTTTTCAATTTATGCACATTTGAAACTTTAGATGTTTAAAAACCCTCTGTAATTTTCTTCTGGTCCCAAGAAGTATTCTTAATAAGTAATAATTAAAATAAGTTAGCGCGGATTGCGACGAATTTCTGTTCGGCGATTTTCGTGACCACTCGGCGCATGACGTTATTCAAGACAAACAAACCGCTTGAGTTGAGTCCACTTCCATTTACTTGTATTGCCGTTCGGCTTGAGTGCAGACATGCATTCAGGAATTTCCAAAGAAAAACCATGCCTTATTGTTGTGCAGTGAACTGTAACAACGGGACCGGTTCAGGAAGAAGTTTTTACCTTTTACCGAGAGGGGAGAAGAGGCAGAGAGAGTGGATTGGCTTTTTCCGGAAGAGAAGAAGAGGCGGCGTGACTGGGTTGGCTTTTTCCGAAAGCGGAAAAGAGGCGGCGCGAGTGGGTTGGCTTTTTCCGAAAGCAGAAAAGAGGCCAAGCGAGTGGGTTGGCTTTTTCCGAAAAAGGAGAAGAGGTGGAGCGAGTGGGTTGGCTTTTTCCGAAAGAGGAGATGAGGCGGAGTGAGCGGGTTGGCTTTTTCTGAAAGAGGAGACGAGGCGGAGAGAGTGGATTGTGCGTGTGAAGCCAGAGGGTTGGCTTCTTCCGAAAGAGGAGAAGAGGCGGAGAGAGTGGATTTTGCGCATGAAACAAAATCAAGCAGTCAAAGAAGAAACAGACCAGCAATGCTCAAGCAAAAAGGAAAAGATTGGAGGTAAACATTTTTACTTTTGCTTGCAATTGACAAGTCAAGAATCCTGAGGGATCCTGTACAATCATTGTGGAAATGAGACAAAAGGGATATTTCCTCACTTAGAGTAGGCTATAAATAGTGTAGGTGCAATAGGCTTATCAAATCAGTCTCATGTAAAAAGGGATCAGTCTCATAAATTCATTAATCATTAATTCAAGTGTCTAATAGTTTATAGCTAAACTATTAAAATCAGTGGAATAACTTGGTGGTGATGTTGCTGTAGTTTTAGTGAGTATTGTAGCTCTAATGTAATACGTCTACTCTAGATCTATAACATTCATATAACCACCAAATGGGCGAAGGCAGTTAGAATACTTGTTTGGCAGAGGTTGGCACTCTGTGAATGTTGTAGCAATACAACCCCGATTCCAAAAAAGTTGGGACAAAGTACAAATTGTAAATAAAAACAGAATGCAATGATGTGGAAGTTTCAAAATTCCATATTTTATTCAGAATAGAACATAGATGACATATCAAACATTTAAACTGAGAAAATGTATCATTTAAAGAGAAAAATTAGGTGATTTTAAATTTCATGACAACAACACATCTCAAAAAAGTTGGGACAAGACCATGTTTACCACTGTGAGACATTCCCTTTTCTCTTTACAACAGTCTGTAAACGTCTGGGGACTGAGGAGACAAGTTGCTCAAGTTTAGGGATAGGAATGTTAACCCATTCTTGTCTAATGTAGGATTCTAGTTGCTCAACTGTCTTGGGCCTTTTTTGTTGTATCTTCTGTTTTATGATGCGCCAAATGTTTCTATGGGTGAAAGATCTGGACTGCAGGCTGGCCAGTTCAGTACCCGGACCCTTCTTCTACGCAGCCATGATGCTGTAATTGATGCAGTATGTGGTTTGGCATTGTCATGTTGGAAAATGCAAGGTCTTCCCTGAAAGAGACGTCATCTGGATGGGAGCATATGTTGCTCTAGAACCTGGATATACCTTTCAGCATCGATGGTGTCTTTCCACATGTGTAAGCTGCCCATGTCACATGCACTAATGCAACCCCATACCATCAGAGATGCAGGCTTCTGAACTGAGCGCTGAAAACAACTTGGGTCGTCCTTCTCCTCTTTAGTCCGAATGACACGGCGTCCCTGATTTCCATAAAGAACTTCAAATTTTGATTCGTCTGACCACAGAACAGTTTTCCACTTTGCCACAGTCCATTTTAAATGAGCCTTGGCCCAGAGAAGACATCTGTGCTTCTGGATCATGTTTAGATACAGCTTCTTCTTTGAACTATAGAGTTTTAGCTGGCAACGGCGGATGGCACGGTGAATTGTGTTCACAGATAATGTTCTCTGGAAATATTCCTGAGCCCATTTTGTGATTTCCAATACAGAAGCATGTTTGTATGTGATGCAGTGCCGTCTAAGGGCCCGAAGATCACGGGCACCCCGTATGGTTTTCCGGCCTTGACCCTTACGCACAGAGATTCTTCCAGATTCTCTGAATCTTTTGATGATATTATGCACTGTAGATGATATGTTCGGACTCTTTGCAATTTTACACTGTCGAACTCCTTTCTGATATTGCTCCACTATTTGTTGGCGCAGAATTAGGGGGATTGGTGATCCTCTTCCCATCTTTACTTCTGAGAGCCGCTGCCACTCCAAGATGCTCTTTTTATACCCAGTCATGTTAATGAACTATTGCCAATTGACCTAATGAGTTGCAATTTGGTCCTCCAGCTGTTCCTTTTTTGTACCTTTAACTTTTCCAGCCTCTTATTGCCCCTGTCCCAACTTTTTTGAGATGTGTTGCTGTCATGAAATTTCAAATGAGCCAATATTTGGCATGAAATTTCAAAATGTCTCACTTTTGACATTTGATATGTTGTCTATGTTCTATTGTGAATACAATATCAGTTTTTGAGATTTGTAAATTATTGCATTCCGTTTTTATTTACAATTTGTACTTTGTCCCAACTTTTTTGGAATCAGGGTTGTAGATAGGACACAGTTTATTCCAAAGATACCATTTATTGAAATAGCTGACATGAATTAGCAAACTAATACTGATCAGATATAGCAACAATAGCAGCCAAGGCATAATTCAATATAAATGGTGATACAATGTATACAAATAAGAATCAGTAGTGTATATGATAACTAAGGCACTAATGGTGATCAGAAGCAATAAGCTATATGCCAGTGTTACAGTGTAGGGGCGAGTGGATGTTAAAATGTGATAGGGAAAATCACGTGTTTGTGTGTCTGTGTGTGTGTGTGTGTGTGTATGGAATGCGAATGGAATGTGCGAGCCTTGTGCTAGGCCTCGCCTAGAGGGGGATGGTCAACAAGAAGAGCGCGCAAAGGAGAGACACAAAGGATCTGTAGTTTAAAAACTAGTCTCAGCTAGGCCTTAAAGGAACAGTCCACCGTACTTCCATAATGAAATATGCTCTTATCTGAATTGAGACGAGCTGCTCCGTACCTGTCCGAGCTTTGCGCGACCTCCCAGTCAGTCAGACGCAGTCAGACGCGCTGTCACTCCTGTTAGCAATGTAGCTAGGCTCAGTATGGCCAATGGTATTTTTGGGGGCTGTAGTTAGATGCGACCAAACTCTTCCGCGTTTTTCCTGTTTACATAGGTTTATATGACCAGTGATATGAAACAAGTTCAGTTACACAAATTGAAACGTAGTGATTTTCTTTGCTATGGAAAGTCCGCACTATAATGACAGGCGTACTAACACCTTCTGCGCGCTTCGGCAGCGCATTGATATCTGAGCTCCGTATCAATGCGCTGCCGAAGCGCGCAGAAGGTGTTAGTACGCCTGTCATTATAGTGCGGACTTTCCATAGCATAGAAAATCGCTACGTTTCAATTTGTGTAACTGAACATTTTTCATGTCACTGGTCATATAAACCTATGTAAACAGGAAAAACTGTTTACTGATATCTGATAACTGATATCTGAAGGCCACTGTGAATTCTGGGAAGTGGAGTCTTGAGTGCAAGCAGGACGCTATAGTTAAAGCAAGATGGCGGAAAGCAGGTCACGCCGCTTGGCAGGTGCTGCGGACTTGCTGCTGAAACCGCCGAAAATAACCACGACTAGACCTACTATATTACAAAGTTGGGTTTTTATCGTGTTTTTACTTTTGCTATCTATAAGACACTGCTTTCGTGCCGATGGCTATAACCATGATGGCTATCGTTCAGTTTGGAATAGTCAACTGCTACTTTTCACAAAAGTTTTGGACAACGGGCAAGCTAAAACTCCCCCAACAAAGGAGAACAAGGAGAACAAGTTTGTACCAGCAAACTTATGTCGGGATTTTGTTCGAATGTCACTAATGCTATTGTTAGCTGGTGATATAGAGTTAAATCCCGGCCCTCAGCCCAAGTATGAAAACATCTTACAGCAAAATCAGCGTGATAACATCCTGCAGCTGATTCAGCAAGCTCAGACCCCAAGGCAAACAACAACAATCTGCCTCCCGTGTACCTTTAGTGGAGATGCGTCGAAGGTGTGCAGTGGATTAGCAATTCCAGGTGGGCTAGCAGCGGGGCCATCTCGCGTGGTGTTGGCCCAATCTTTGGGGCCGCCAGCGATTATAGCTGCAGAAACCTCTCTGCCACCAGCGACTGCAGCGACTGCAGCGACTCGTCCAACGTGTGAGAGTGGGGACGCACTGGGGCTCCACGGCGGACCTGCGGTTTCGGGAGCGCAAGCAGCTTTGGCGGACCTTCGTTTTATCGACCTGACAACTACTATCCTGAATCGGCGAGCGCGGCTAGCTCCGCGTAATGATGTGGGTCAAGCTGGAGAGGCTAGCCGGGAAGTGGCCTCGAGTGACTCACGAACCTCATCATACATCAACGTAACATCAGAGACATTATCACCTGGGACTGTTAATAAGTTGGGTGAGTTTTTGCCCTTGACTATCACAAACCGAAAACAAATTAATAAGGCCATTGGTAAACATCGCAAATATAAGTTCTTTCAAACTCTTAACCACGCCAGAGTTATGTGGGATCAAAAAGCCAAACCAAAGGGCTTGCTTGGCGGTCATCTGAATATTAGAAGTATTTTATCAAAGTGTGATCAAGTTCAACATCTACTTGTTGAGTCGAACTTAGACTTTTTATGTATATCTGAAACATGGCTTCATGCCAACTCTCCCATGGGTGGGTTATATGTACCAGGTTATAATATTTTTAGGAAAGATCGGTCTGAGGGTAGGGGAGGAGGGGTGATGTTCTATATCAAGGATCATTTAAAATGTGAACAGATTCACTGGTCATGTATAAATGATCTGGAATGTCTAGGTGTTAATATAACACTGTCCCCACAAATGTCCTTTATCCTAATTGGGATTTATAGACCTCCATCAGCCTCCAGTATTTTCTATGAGCAATTACAGGCTGTTCTCAAAGAATGTAATTTTAAGAAAGAGATTATTTTACTTGGAGACTTTAATGTAAATTGGAATGAAAAGAAAAATAGGAAACAACTTCAGTCACTAATAGAGAGTTTTGATCTCTCACAACTCATCAAGGACTCCACTAGAATAAGTAGCTCATCAAACACATGCATAGATTTGGTTTTTAGCAATAAGGGAGAAAGAATACAAAAAATATATAATATGGTCACAGGTCTATCTGATCATAATCTTATACTCTTCTCAAGAAAACTGTCTAAAAATAGGTTTACTAATGCCTGTAGAAAAAACACAGAACAGCTAAGGATACCGAAGGGTGAAATGAATAACCTGGAAAATGCCATTAATCAAATAAATTGGTCTGATCATCTTATTCATGAACATGTTGATGACAACTGTAACACATTCATGACTGTTGTTCAACAAACCATGAATGGTTTCATGAAAAAGATGAAACTGAGACCAAGAAAAAGTAATCATCTCCCATGGTTAAATAGCGAAATATGGTCTCTGATGAAACAGCGAGATCATGCACTTAAGATTGCTTTAAAGACAAAAATGATACATAATAGACAAATATTCACCTCTCTCAGAAATAAAGTTATTAAAGAAATTAGAAATGCAAAGGCAATTTTTTTCATAAATGCAATAAGTAATGCGAAAGGCAATGCAAAGGAGATTTGGATAAATATAAAGAAACTAACAGGACATAATGCTGCACATAAAGACATAAGGGAGCTGCAGCTAAATGATAGCCTAGTTCAAGACTCACATGAGATTGCAACAGCTTTAAATACGTATTTCATTGATTCTGTAAAGAACTTGACTCATAAATTACATTATATAGCACAACCACATATGGTAGTAAATACTGCAACTGCAGTTTTTAATTTAAAGGAAGTGTCTCAAACAGAGGTTGACAGAATTATTTGTGGTTTCAAGAATTCCAGAGCCAAAGATGCATATCAAATGGACACAATGTTACTTAAAACTTTTAAAACACCTTTCATTGTACCAATTACTAGTATTATTAATCAATCAATAAATGAAGGTGTTTTTCCTACTCATTGGAAATCTGCAGTCATTACACCAATTTTTAAATCTGGAGACCCTGCAATAGTAAGTAACTATAGACCAATAAGTATTCTTCCAGTGGTCTCTAAAATAGCTGAAAAATTAGTGGCTGAACAGCTTATTAAGTATTTAAACAATAGTCCATATAATTTAAATAAAATGCAATTTGGCTTTAGGAAAAATCACTCTACAGAGACGGCTATTTGCTATCTTCTGGAAAATATGAAATTAAAATTAGATACAGGGGGGGTCATAGGAGCTGTTTTTCTTGATTTGCGGAAGGCATTTGATACCGTAAATCATGACATTTTAATGACCAAGTTATCTCATTTTAATTTTTCTTTAAATTCAATGCAATGGATAAAGTCATACATCACACAGAGAAAACAGTGCGTTAAAGTACACAACACTACATCCACAATTCTAGAAAGTTCATTTGGTGTTCCTCAAGGTTCAGTTTTGGGACCATTGTTATTTAGTTTGTACATTAATGATCTTCCAAATAACTGTGCACCAAATGTTTTCTGTCAAATGTATGCAGATGATGTAATTGTGTATGTACATGCAAAAACAAAACATCAAGCGGCACAACATCTATCTGCTGCTATGTCTAATGTATCAAGCTGGTTGCAAAATTCTCATTTACAACTAAATGTTTCAAAGACTGTATGTATGTTTTTTTCAAATAGAGCAAGTGCTAATATAACTCCAGATGTATTTGTGCAGGGAACAAGACTTGTGGTTGTACAAGAATTTAAATATCTTGGAATCACAATAGATTCACAGTTGCATTTTAAACATCAGGTAAAAAGAATCATGAATAAATTAAAATTTAATCTTTCCAACTTCAGATTTATTAGAAATAATTTAACTGTTGATTCATCTAAATTATTCCTGAATGCAATGATATTGTCACATATTACATATTGTATAACAAGCTGGACAATGGCCTGTAAATCCACACTAAAGCCTATTGAGAGGGCATACAAGCAGTCTTTGAAAGTCTTGGATAAAAGATCCAACACCTATCATCATTGTGCTATCCTGAGGAAATATGAACTTCTGAGTTGGGACAATATAATTAAATATTCAGACTGTATTCTAGTATATAAGGTTTTCAATGGTTTAGCTCCACCACCATTGAATAACTTTATAAAGAAGAATATAAATAGGACAACCAGAGCAGGGTCTAGAGGTGACTGTGTAGTCCCATTTAGAAAAAGTGCCTTTGGGCAGTCAGTATTTTCATACAGAGCATCTCATACATGGAACACCATACCAAATGAAATAAGAGACATGCCCACCCTTGCTTCTTTTTCTATACATTTAAAAAAATGGCTACTGGAGAACCAAATCTGCACTCATATTATAACCTAATGTAAGTGATTGTAGTAGAGTGTGTGATTATGTGTTGAAGTGTATGTGTTCTTTATGTAGTGTATATGGTTGTTACAGTGTTTGGGGTTGTTGTTGGGCTGTACTTTGGGGATGTTGCTGGTATCAAACTATTTATACATAAATCTTATGAGTAAATACTTTAAGTAATGCACACAATATACATCCAAATACATGTTAATTAGTGCTTTAACATCTGTACATTTACTTTGGTGCAAGAAATAGGCCAAAGGCAAAGCATGTAACATCAGCTTGTTTTTGACATTGCATATTGCATTTTAACATCTAAAGCATTTTTGCACTGAAGCATAGCACTTTAACATGCTTGGACTTTAGCATTTAAGCACTTTATGATTGTCTATATTCTGGATTTTTACCTGACCTTATTTATATGTCTGTGTATACTGTATTGACCTGTTGATCAAAAGTTGCACTCAAGCACTTTAATGCCTGGACACTATTATTATCATTATTTACCTTATTTTTATTATTATTATTATTATTATTTTTATTTTTATTATTTTTATTATTCCAAAGATCAACCTGCCACAGGGACTAAAGATGCAAATTAGCCGTTGGCTATAATCTTGCGTATTTACATGTAAATGTTTTTATTAATATGCATTGTCCCTGTTAAAAGAAAAAAAAAAAAAACGCGGAAGAGTTTGGTCGCATCTAACTACAGCCCCAAAAAATACCATTGGCCATACTGAGCCTAGCTACATTGCTAACAGGAGTGACAGCGCGTCTGACTGCGTCTGACTGACTGGGAGGTCGCGCAAAGCTCGGAGAGGTACGGAGCAGCTCGTCTCAATTCAGATAAGAGCATATTTCATTATGGAAGTACGGTGGACTGTTCCTTTAACTACTCCTGAAATCCCAATGTTGAGGGGTGTTGAGGAGGGAGTTAAAAAGAGGGAGAGAGCGTGAACATGCACGATCTAACTAAATACAGATAGTAAACAAAGTAAATCAAACAACACGTGGTCTAAGACCGACTTTCGTGTGAATCAAAATGCGTACATTTAAACCATAAATGAATTCAAATAAACGACACTCTTCACATTAACTAGCCACAACTAAGACTAACAATTGCCCAGATGCCAGCCTTACTTGAGATCGCTCTTGCTTGGCGACTGAAAAAAAAAAAGGGGGGAAAAAAAAATCTATTTTTATACTGTTTCTTATGTGACCTGCCCTATGATGTGTATCAGTATGAGTTTGGTATGAGAGTATGGTGTGAGTGAGTGTATGAATGTATACGTCTGTGCACCAAAAGGAGTAGCACTTTAAATTTCGTTGTGACAATGTCTTACAATGTTTTACAATGACAAATAAATGATTCTGATTCTGAAAGTGCACCGTCTGTTATCCGAAGACAGCGCGGAGCGCAGGTCCAGGGAGAAAACAGTTCTGTTCCTTTCACTTCTACAGCTCGTCAGCTGAAGATCTTCGGTGTCCAGTCGGTTGTCCGATGAGCTGGAAGGAATCTTGTTTGTAGTTCGTTGACGCTGAGAAAGGGGAAAGGGATCTGGTCGCCTTTTCTCTTTGAAATACTGCGTGGGCTGCAGTAACTAACCGGTTCAGTTATTATTACAACTATGCAAAGATCAAATACATTGAACTTTGGCTAAAGGTCCGGTATCAACAGCTCGTTCTTTGTTCTCCTGTAGCACAGATGCAATGACGTCTCTCTTTCACGCATGGAAACCCACCGCCAGAGAGAAAGAATTTCAATTCCGCCACAGGTTTAAAGCACAGTCATGACATCACTGTATTTGGTATCCGGTATCATCTCTGTATCCAGTACCATTACAGGGAGTCAGAAGAATGGGCGGAGATAGAACATGGCATCGAGTACAGGGATTGGTGTGTTCAATGCTGTACAGTGAAAGGGGGAAGATGGTTACTATGGCTACGGATTGGCAGCCCCCCTACAATAGTATAATACCACGGATGGCAGGCTAATCTGGCCTACTGGCGCACTGTCAAGTAATCGTTACCTATATCCACTAGGGAGGGCGGTTTAATTATTCTTCAAAAGGGCTCTTATTTAGTATTACGACAAAAGTAGGAATTTATCATAATTACCAGGATAAATTGTCTGGGCGCGAGTCTTGCTGAGGTCTGGCGTCACCGCGATCAGAGTCGGACGAGTTGCTGTCTGATTCCGAGGCTACATGGTCGAACCAGTGAGCCACATTCACCGATTGCTTCACAACAGCCATAGGTTCATACATATATGGTTTCACCTCTTGATATTCAATTTGGAGAGTTCCTACTTCAAAATCGCTATCGCTTTCAGACATTTTACACAACCACTCTTGACCAAAGTCCGTACACGTGTGGTCGGTTCGCAAGTAAACACAGAACTGCTCCCAGTCTGTTTGCCTTAAATGACATCACGACGACTGTCCCCTGGCGGTGAAAGTGCGCACAAGTGAGATGTAAACAAACCTTCGGAAATTGGGCAAAACAGTACATTTTAACCGTTTTATTCAATTTTAGGGTGCAAATTAGATAGTAGGAAGATTGAATTCACTTTTTGGGTCATTCTTCTAGACAATAAAGTTGATATTCTACGTTTCACCTCCGACCATTGCCTATGACCGTTTTAAGCTTTTTAAACCAACTCTGTATCCAGTTTCTCGCACTGCCATTCAATTCCACTGCCACTTCCTGGTTCCAAGGGAAACCGGGTGGCTGTACCACTACAGGTGTGTTTTGCGGTATGGTCCATTTTGACAGTTTTTGTTTTTTTTTAATGTCAATGGTAAATATGGGTATTTTTCAGCAGGAAAGTGCATTAAAAGATTGAATTTTTGAATGAAGTATTCATCTTTATTTGTCTTCATTGTTAGCACATACTGTACATAAAACAACCTTAAGCTAAATTTAAATACTGATAGCTAAATAAGTTATTTGGTAATTAGGTGATACATAATCCAAATAATCGATTATTCGTTTCAATAATCAATAGATTATTCAACTATCAAGAGTCATTTGTTGCAGCCCTAATTTGTTGCCAGCTTGATAATACTCTTACACCTAGAGGTCTAACCTAGAAACGGGTGCAAAGGCATTTTCGCTTCTATACACCAATATGTGGGGTGTCAATCAGCAGAACGTCAAGTTATGTTAAATGTAGGGGAATAAGTTAAATTACATGTGGGAGTACTTGGATCACAACATTTGGACAGACATGGCTCCATAAGATTATGACAAGTTTTGATGTTAACCCAACTGGCAAATCCACAAGGAGATGCTTTGATTAATCTGGAACAGCTATGGCAGAGTGGAAGTTTATCTGTGTGCAAACAGACAACTCATTTCCCAATGTGGTTCATGGACAGGGCAGAGACATTGGCACATGATTGGTCAAATTAACAGCCTTCCTAGCACTGCCACTGTTATGGATGATAGTGCAGTACATCACTGTCGGTGATGGTCTCATTCTAGCCAAATCACAACCAATAATTCTATTAAAAAAAAAACCTAGACACACAAGGACAGCTCTTCGCAGAAGCTGTTTCTGCATTTATTCGAAGGTCACAAAGACAAGCTTCAAAGCTTGAGCTACATTCCTATCATGCTTGCTCCAAACTGAGCAACTCCAAGTGAGATATACAGTGCCCTCCACAATTATTGGCACCCCTTGTAAAGATCAGTAAACAGGATTAGAAAGAAATCCACCATTTGTTTAAGTAGCATCATCTCACACTGGAAAAAAATGAGGAAAAAAACAACCTTTAATCAAAATAAATTTATTTAAAAAAACCAAATCACTCCTCAAGAAATAATTATTTTCAACAAAAACACATGTGCCACTATTATTGCACCCCTGCATTTAATACTTTGTACAACCTCCGTTTACCAATAAAACAGCACTGAGTCTTCTCCTATAACATTTTATAAGGTTGGAGAATACAGAGCAGGACATCTGAGACCATTCCTGTTTACAGAATCTCTCCAGATCATCCAGGGTCCTAGGCCCTCTCTTGTGCACTTTCAGCTCACCCCACGGGTTTTCAATGGGGTTCAGGTCAGGGGACTGAGATGGTCATGGCAGTAGCTTGATTCTATGGTCAGCTAGCCATTTTTGTTGTTGTTGATTTGGACACACTTCAGATCCTTGTCCTGCTGGAAGACCCAGTGATTACCCAATTTTCATTTCCTGGCAGAGGCAGCCAGATTTTGATTTAAAATGTCCTGGTATTTTATGAGGTCCATGATGCTATGTACCCTAACAAGGCTTCCAGGGCCTTTGGAGGAAACACCACCACACAACGTCACAGAACCTCCACTACATTTTACAGTTGGGATAAGGTTCTTTTCATTGTAGCCATCCTTCTTTTTACCCCAAACCCACCGTGAGTGTTTATTGCCAAAAAGCTAAATTTTTGCTTCATCAGACCATATAACATGGTTCCAGCAAAGTTGTAGTAGCTTTTTGCAAGCTCCAGGCACTTATGTTTGTGGTTAACTGACAGCAAAAGCTTTTTTCTCTCATACCTTCCAAATAATCCGTTGGCATGGAGGTAGCATCTGATGATGGTTTTGGAAGCTTGGTAACCCCAAGATTTTACTTTTTTCTTGTATTTACCCAACAGTGATCCTTGGGGATATTTGTGTGTCTCTTACCATCCTCCTCACTGTATGTGAGGAGGAAAGTAAACTTGCAGGCAAGTTTGTAACAGTTCCAGTTGATGTCCACTTTTTTTTTTTTTATTGTTGCCCTAATAATAGAAATGGACATCTTCAGGCAAGTAGCTATTTTTTAATAACCATTCTCTGACTTATGAAGGTCAACACCCTTCTCCGTCATTTTGTTTGTGTGCTGTTGACAGATGACTAAGGGAATTTGTCCTCTTTGTCTTCTGGTATTTGTACTCCAGTTAATCAGGAAGTCATGGGTTACAACTTGAAAGTTCCTACACAATTCCATCAACTCAAATATGTACAATTTGAATGGGAGACATGCTTCAGTTACATTGTATTCATCATCATTTCCAGGGGTGCCAATAATAGTGGCACATGTGTTTTTGTTGAAAATAATTATTTCTTAATGAGGGATTTTTTTTTCTGGATAAATTTATTTCAGTTAAAGGTTGGATTTTTAATTTTTCAGTGTGAGATGAAACTACTTCAGCAAAAGTTTGTTTACTAATCTTTAGAAGGAGTGCCAGTAATTGTGGTGGACACTGTATATATGGGCAGGAAAAGATAATGTTTACTGTTGTGTTATTTCAAAATAAACAGTAATAAGGGGAGGGGGCCTCATGGGGAAAAAGTTTGAGTACCACTGCGCTACATAAAATGGTCAGTTATTACTTGGTTATTAAATGGTTATTACTTTTATAATGCATGAAGCCAAATTACTCAGCTGTATGTCTTCAGAAAGTCATTGTTAATTCTCAGGAAAAATTGACATTTTAATGATTGTGACATTTTAAAGTTTGTCATTTTAATTTCTTATTGTAATTCTAAACTAAAAAGGGGATATTCTGTGAGACTCACTATCTAATTAGATTTATTTAATTAGACTGATTATGAGACTGAGTAAATAAATTTACAATTAAGCACCTACACTAATAAATATGTGGACATTGATAAAGTTATTGTTGTTTTCATTGTCTGCCACAGTATATTTGCGTTAAAATTAAATAATGAATGAGCTCAAAGTACAGACATTTAAACTAGGTGAACTGTGTAGGAATTACAGCACATTTTATGTGTGGTTCCCTTCCCCCCCTTAAGGGACCAATAGTAATTGGATAATTGGCTGCTCAGCTGATCCATGGACAGGTGTGTGTTATTCCTTTATTATTTCACTTACAATGAAGCAGATAAAAGCCAGCATCAAGCAGGCCCTGACATGGAAACCCCAAAGGAAGAGAAAGAGTGGCCAACCAAGAAATACCTGGCAGAGAGACCTCCAAGCAGACATCAAGAGTTTGGACATCACCTGGAGCCAACTGGAGGCAAAGGCATGGAATAGAGTGCTCTGGAGTATGCTTATTGATGGCCTGTAGTCCAACAGGGGTAAAGGGCCAAAGAAAGAAAGTAAATATATTTGTCAGAAAGTATGTGAACCTTTGCATTCAGTAACTGCCCCCTTGAGCAACTGGTGAGGAACTGGTGATCAATCCTGACAAAAGGTGGAAAGAATTTTGGCCCATTCCTGCTTACAAAACTGTTTCAACCCAGTGATGTTGGTAGCTTCCTTGCATGAACTGCTCTTTTTAGGTCCTGGCACATCATGTCTGTTAAGTTAAGGTCTTGACTTGCCATTGCAGAATGTTCAATTTCTTCTGCTTTAACCATTTCTTTATAGACTAAGAGCTTACACTAGGAATAATTACTTTGTACCATTCCTGAAAGCGCTTGTCCTCTGTCCCTACTTCCTCACTGGCTTGCGCTCACATTGCACTTTTTGTTCCAGTCCCAAGTACGCTTATATAATCACAATGAAGCTTTACTTACCTACTACAATTTACATTCATCAATAAGGTGAAAACAGAGTTTGCATGTTCTCCCCGTGTCTGCATGGGTTTCCTCCAGGTGCTCCGGTTTCCCCAACAGTCCAAAGACATGCAGGTTAGGTTAACCGGTGACTCTAAATTGACCATGGGTGTGAATGTGAGTGTGAATGGTTGTCTGTGTCTGTGTCGGCCCTGTGATGACCTGGCGACTTGTCCAGGGTGTACCCTGCCTTTCGCCCGTAGTCAGCTGGGATAGGCTCCAGCTTGCCTGCGACCCTGTAGAACAGGATAAAGCGGCTAGAGATAATGAGATGAGATGAATCAGGTGAGAACCAGACCCATTATTAGCCCAAATATTCTCCAGTGAAATGAAAAGTGCCCACTATAGCATTCGCATTCCATGCGGTTAGCGAACACACTGCATGTGCTCAAGTGCACCTCTTCAAACGGTCCAAATGAACCATACCTAACCATGGTACGTAGCGATCACAGTAGTCAATCAAACCGGACTTTGGGGGTCAAATGTGCTCAGGTATGGTACAGCTCACCTAATGTGAGTATATCCTTGCTTATGTGGTCTTGAGCAAACTTCAGACAGGCAGCAGCGTTCTTTTTGGAGAGGAGTGACTTCCTCCTTGCTGTTCTGCCACGCACGCCATTCTTGTTCAGTATTTGCCTGATGGTGGACTCATGAACATTGACATTACTCAGTGCTAGAGTGGCCTGTAAGTCCTTAGATCCCATGTGTCAAACTCAAGGCCCGCGGGCCATTTAAGGCCCGCCAAACAATTATATCCGGCCCGCGAGACCATTTTACATTATCGTTATTAATGGCCCGGTGATATGATGCGCTGATAACACACAAACTGCATGTCCCATAATGCAGCGCACCAACATTCCCGCGTTATTCAAGTCAAGCGTCTGTTACTGTCTCTATGGTTACTGTCTGTAAAGCTAGCCTTTGACAATGGCGAAAAGAAAAGTTGATTCAGAAAATAGAGCCTTTCAAAACAGATGGGAGTCTGAGTATATGTTTACTGACATTGTTGTAAAGAACACAGCGTTTCTTGGTGTATGAGGCAGTGATATGCTGTCAACTCACCGGTGCAGTTCTCCTGCATCTTTACTCGCATCCTTCCCACGAGCCCACTTTTTTCACCGCACATTGCCGGTGCTCCATCGGTTGTAAGTCCAACAAGTTTGTCCCAGGGAAGTTTCATTTCTCGTCCCGCAACACTGTGCAGTCTTTCCCCTTACTGTCCATGAACTGACAAATGTCCTCTGTATGATAAGGAATGTCGGTAAACGCTGAATCAATTTCTCGCAGGAAAGACTGAAACTGCCGGTGGTTCAAACCTTTAGCTCGAATGAAGTTCATGGTTTGTGTTACAGTGCTCATCACTTCTTCCATTTTTAACACTGTAAAGTTCCATTGTAAATCAGAAATTATTGTAAATTTAATTAAAGTGTTAAAAATGGAAGAAGTGATGAGCACTGTAACACAAACCATGAACTTCATTCGAGCTAAAGGTTTGAACCACTGGCAGTTTCAGTCTTTCCTGCGAGAAATTGATTCAGCGTTTACCGACATTCCTTATCATACAGAGGACATTTGTCAGTTCATGGACAGTAAGGGGAAAGACTGCACAGTGTTGCGGGACGAGAAATGGAAATGCGAGTTGGCGTTTCTAGCTGACATAACGGGCCATCTCAACGACTTGAACCTAATGCTCCAGGGACGTGATCGCATTATAATTGACATGTATGATGCTGTGAAGGCATTTCAAGTGAAGCTGCTCTTATGGGAGACACAGATGCAGCAGTGCAACTTGCCTCATTTTCCCTGTTGCCAAGTGCTGTTGTCGAACCAAGTTGGTGCGTCGATATTCCCTAATGCGCACTTTGCTGATAAGCTGAGCGCACTGCGCACTGAGTTCTCGCGGAGCTTTCGAGACTTCGAAGCACAAAAAAGCAACTTCGAGCTACTTCGCAACCCATTTGCCGTCGACGTGGCAACTGCACAGATTCAGATGGAGCTGATAGAGCTGCAGTGTAATGGGACACTAAAGGCTAAATACGAGACTGCAGGGCCTGTACAATTTATTCACTCCATTCCTGAAACAATGCCTCAGCTCCGTCTACATGTGGCTTGAACCCTGTGCATGTTTGGCAGCACATATCTCTGTGAGAAGTTGTTCTCAGTGATGAAAATTAACAAATCGGCACACCGAAGTCGTCTCACTGATGAACACCTACAGTCCATGTTGAGAATCTCCACAATACAGAGCCTTACACCAAACCTGAACGAAATTGTTAGCAAGAAGAGATGCCAAGTATCCGGCTCTGACAAAACAGCATAAGAGCAAAGACAACTGAATGTTAAAACTGAAAAGTGAATGTAAAGCACACATTTTATTTATTTTTCAGGGCTTTTGGACCATGCTCATGTTTTGATTTTGTATTGTTTAACATTTTTATGGAGAGCAGAAATATTTAAAGATATTTGAAGTTTATTTTTCTAAAATGGTGATTTTGAGGGAAATGGAAATTCTGATTTAATTTTTTTTAATAGTGGAAATGCACAATTTTGATTTAATTTTTCCATGTTTTTGCAGCATTTTCATAGTTGTAACTTTTATAATTTTGACAAGAAATATATTTCGAGAGCAAAGTATTTAAGTTGAATAAAGTTTAAGTTTATTGTGAAATAATATTCCTGTCTGCTCAGAACATACTTATTTTTAGTGCGTTCAATAAATGTTTATCCTGTTCGGCCCGCGACCTAAAGTATGCTTTGAATTTTGGCCCCTGGTGCAATTGAGTTTGACACCCCTGCCTTAGATATTACCCTGGGATTCTTTGTGACTTGCCATAATATTATTGAATGTGCCCTTGGAATGACTTTTTTGCTAGATGACAACTTCTTGGGACAGTAACAGTGGTGTTAAATTACTATTCTTATGTCATCTGCCCACAGTGGATTGGTGGAGGCAAGCTCTTAAATTTTTTTTAAACTTTTTCCAGCCTGGTGAGCATTGATTAGCTCTCTTTCTGTGGTCTTCAGCAATATCCTTTGATCAAGGCATAGCACACTTCTATAAACCTGTGCGGTGAAAACCAGATTTTGATTTTGAAGACCCAAGTTTGCGTTCTTGAAACATGGGAGGGCCCGATAAACTCTCACCTGATTGTCATCCGTTTGATTTAAAACACCCTAACTGCAATTACTCCTTTAAATACACACATTCCTAGAAGTTCACATACATATTCTGACAAAGATATTAAAAAATTTTGCGGCATTTGGTTTGATTGGGTTCTTTTTATCTAGTTTTAGGATTTGGATGAAGATATGATGATATTTCAGGTCAAATTTATGCAACATACAGAAAATTGTAAGGGGTTCACAAACTTTTTAAAGAAGCAATGTATGCCTACCTCTTGGAGTGTGTTCTTGATCTGGACAACTGTTGTGAAGATTTTCTTCACCAGGAGAGAATTCTTGTGTCATCCACCAATTGTTTTCTGTGGTCCTTTGGACCTTTTAGGACTTCTGAGCTTACTAGTGCTTTCTTTCTTTTTAAGAATGTACCAAATACCGTAGGTGATTTGGGCACACCTAATGGTTTTGCTATCTCTCAGATGGGTTTTTGATTTTTCAGGCTGAAGATGCCTTGGTTCACTGATCGTGACAGCACATTAGACTTGTTATTGAAAGTTAATAGCAACAGATTCTAAATGCATATGCCGCACCTGAAGTCAACTCTAACTTTTATCTGCATATTTGTAATTAAAATAATATGGGAATAACATGTTTAGCCATGGAACAACTATGCAGCCAACTTTTTTTTTTTTTTTCTTGGGGGGGGACCACATATTATATTTTTGTAATTCGTACAACATTCACCCAATTTGGATTGAAATGCCCTCAAATTAAAGTTGAAAATTTGCCATTTGAGTTTATATTCATTATTGAATTTCAACTCCAATATACTGTGATACGCATTATAACAGTAACTGTCAATCCGTGTCAGCATTTCTGTCAGCCCCCTGAAGTTTTCTTCATTACTAATAACAATCGAATGCAAGCCTTTCATATTAATATTCTGAACTTTTACTCAGCCAAGCAAGGTGCAAAAAATTATGTAGATGCAGGTACAGATACAAAAGCTTCAGTTAATATCCATATCAAAATTTGAAAAATGTTATTTCAGTGACTGTGGCATGGCTGTTGGTTCCAGATGGGCTGGTTTGAGCAGTTTAGAAATTCCTGATCTCCTGGGGCTTTCATAGTCAATCTTTTACATAGAATAATATAACAAGTAAAAATCCAGTGAGCAGACTGGCCAGACTGACAAGAAGGTTACAGTAACTGGGACAACCACTCTTTACAACTGTGGTCAGCAGAAAAGCATCTCAGAATGCACAACACATTGATACTTGAGAACGAACGAGGTGCAACTGCAGAAGACCATATCAGATTCCTCTCCTGTCAGCTAAGAACAGTAATTTGAGGCTACAGTGGGCACAGGCCCGCCTAAACTGGACAGGTGAAGCTTAAACAAAACCCATCTAGTCTTTTGCCAGTCTTCAGCTGTCTGGTTTTGGTGAATGTGTGTCCATGATAACCTCAGATTCCTGTTCTTGGCTGACAGGAGAGGAACCCAATACTCAAACAAGCCCATTTGGTACTAACAACCATGCCATGGCTAAAGTCACAGAGATCACATTTTTCCACATTCTGATCTTTGATGTGAACATTAACTGAAGCTAGTGTGAATGGTTGTCTGTGTCTATGTGTCAGCCCTGTGATGACCTGGCGACTTGTCCAGGGTGTACCCCGCCTTTCGCCCGTAGTCAGCTGGGATAGGCTCCAGCTTGCCTGCGACCCTGTAGAACAGGATAAAGCGGCTAGAGATAATGAGATGAGATTAACTGAAGCTCTTCACCTGTATCTGCATGATTTTATGCATCCTACTGCTGCCATATGATTGGCAAATTAATAACTGCATAAATGAAAAGGTGTACAGATGTAAAAGTGACCGGTGAACTTTTGATTTTATATATAAAAAAAGAATGTATGAATAATGTACTATCCACAACAATGGGGGGGGGGATTAATTAATTAATTAATTAATTAATTAATTAATTAAATAAATAAATAAATAAATAATTAATAATACCACCAGGAATTTGGTCACAAAGTTGACAACCCCACTCATAGTAGTTTTATCAATTTTGAAATTTGGGTTTCTAAAATACTTGAATCATTTCCATTTCTATTCATTTTCTATCATTTTCCATTTCTATTCAAGCACTCAGAGGAAGAGCCGGTAAGAGAGAGAATGTATGTGTGTGTGTGTGTGTGTGTGTGTGCGCGCGCACGCATGCATGTGTATACACTTGCATGCCTGCATGAGTATAATTTCTTGTTTGACAATTTTGCATAATTGATGAGAGATGTGCATATATAACCTAATTTAACAAATTTTCTTGGTTAACCAGAGTAGAGATTATATGCGATAGCCTAACTTTCTTCACTCTGATATCCTACTTTACAGAAATCCTATACATGGGTACATTAAATTATAAAAAAGTGCATGTGGGTTATTCATTGGTAAGGGAGGACTGCTTTTTTTTCTGTTTGCTGTGGAAGTTAGTTTAGGAAGGAGAGTGTTAACGGGTTTTCTATGACAACTATTATTTACACAAGAAATTACTCGTTGTCAGAATGCAGGCACTCACAGATGTAAGTGCAGGCGAGAGCGGGGATGCAAACAAGGAAGCGTAGTCAAATCAGTAAGCAAAATCGTAGTCAGAAAGCATTCAGGGCAAACAGAATAGTAGAGAGCAGACTAGAGTTAAATGGGTAAACGTAGCAAAGGTTCAGGAAACTAGAGACAGGCAGACAAGAAAGGCTGAGTATGACTGGGTAAACACAGAACGATACTTCGCACTGAAGGTGTGCGAGGGAGAGGCTTAAGTAGCACTGCTGATTAACAGTTAATGACAGTCGGCTGAACTTAAGAGGAAGACGGGGCACTGTGAACTTTGGGCGTTGTAATCTTGGGAAGCCATGTTTGTCGTTCAGTTAGTCTCAACTCACAACGCCACTACTGACGCTCATTGTAGCTTACTCAATGAGAGGATACGATGTAGAAAATTATGGTCAGGTCTAGCATGCTCAATTCTTCATAAATGAGTAGAATATTATTTGAGAACAATATCCGTCCTTAAATCATAGGGGGTTCATATATAATCGTGTGTGTGTGTGTATGCGCGTGCATGAGTGTATTATAATATGTATTAAAAAGAGCATGGATTCTAGAATTGGTGAATCTGTATATTACCTGTAATGCCCAATAATGGGTACTCTCCCTCTCGGCAGTTTAACTTTGGGGATGTAGCAGTCCACCAGGCCATCCACACCATTGAATACTGTCTTGGTTGTATTTCCAACACTGCTTCCTACTTGCGTCTCTGGGCTCTTAGCCTGGCCCATGCACGTGAGTACTCACAAACATGCACACGCACCTCATAAATGCAAGCATATATACAGGCATTCAGTTCTCTCTCCCCCACAGAACTGTCGGAGGTGCTATGGGGAATGGTGATGCACATGGGCCTGGCCTCCGCAAGTGGTGGTGGATTCTTCAGCTTGTCTGTTATTTTCCCAGCCTTTGCAACACTTACAGTGTGTATTTTGCTTGTGATGGAGGGCCTGTCTGCATTCCTACATGCTCTGCGACTGCACTGGTATGTCACACATTCCAAGACATAAGTGCGTATGTAACCCTCTTTCTCCCTGGTGCTATAAGGTACTCAAGAGTCACACTCTATATAAATACACACACATCTTCATATAAAATGTCAGAATCCTGGGTTCCTAGCTGTTGATGATGAGCTGGATGGATTTCCTGTCTACCACTACAGGGATTCCCTTAGAAAAACTGGAAAGCGTATTGGGGTGAGGGGCCTTGGGGCATGTGCCCCATAACATTTTGAAATATTAGGGTTCATTTCGTGGCTTCTGGTGACATCTACAGCTGATTTTTACCAGTTCAACATTTTGGGCAGAAGGCTATATTTTACTTATAATTTTATTGAATTCCCACCCTAAAAACAAAACAAAGGAAAAAAAGTCAATACAATAGAGACTGCAGTTTATTTCACATCAAACAAAGTGAATGGTGATGTAATATGGCACAAGTTGTTCAAAATACTGATCATTAAATTTTGGCAATAGTGCGGACGGCATATTGAGATGTTGAATAAAAATGAGCCACGCCCAACCAGTTGAGCAGTTAAATCAATACAAGGCACTGGATATGCATTGAATTTAGACACCGCATTGACCTTTCAATAGTCCACACAGAACCGGACTGACTAATCAGTCTTGGGGACCAAAACCACCGGGCTGCTCCAGTTGCTGTGCAGCTCCTTAATTATCTCCATTTCAAGCATGGCCTTGAGTTCATCCCGAACCACAGTTTTCTTGTGTTTGGGTAAGCAATAGGGGCAGCTACGCTCCACCACTCCTGGGGTGTCTCAGTGTGGTGTTCTATGAGGTGAGTGCGACCTGGAAGAAGTGAGAACACGTCAAACAACTCTGTTTGCAACGTGGCAACCTCTGCAACTTGGGACAGTGAGAGGTGACCTCCACAGGGGACCGGGGTGGATTGCACAGTGGCTTTCATTTTTACCTCCAGCCCCAGCTCCTCCATCTATGGAACTACCATTGCCAATGTCACGGGGACCCCTCATATCCATAGTTTGAGCATATTGAGGTGGCATATCTCCCATACCCTGCCTCTATCCATTCGCACCACCTTATAGTCGACATCCCCAACTCACCATGTGACCTCAAAGGACCCTTGCCACTTGGCAAGTAATTTAGAGCTTAATTTGGGCAATAATACAAGAACTTTATCCTCCAGTGTGAATTCCCAAAAGGCATGCACCCCTGTTGTATAGCCAGGACTGACGCTCTTGCACCTGCCACAATTTTTTTTTTTCTCCGTGCTCTCACGGAAGGCGGTCGCATTCCTCTGCTCCCCTCTCCTCTCCCTTTTTTCCCTGCTTGTGTTCCTTTGTCTTGTCTCGTCTGTTTATACTTTTGAGAGAGAATCTCTGCACTGCTCTCTAAACTAAAAAAATCATGGAATTGATAAACTGGTCTCCTAACAAAATTGACAGTTTCTCAACGAGAAGCCTGGGTTCGGGGGAACCCACCTGTCCTGTCAGAACGTTTTTCTGTGGAGGACATTGAAGACATCTACCTATTCGGCACCATGATTATAGGATTTTGCTGATTGGATTAGGCATTGCCCTGGTTTATTGAGGAAATCAGACAATGGTGACAGCTGTTCAAAGCCCCATAAAGCTGCCCGACATGATTGAAGCGGTGGGCAGAGCTGTCCGCACTCAGACTGTGGCTATTCAGAACTTGAACCGCAACATGGATGACATCATGGAGAAGCTTTCGGCTTTGCAAAGGAAATGGATTGATTCGGAGACCAGAATGGACAGACAGAGTGGTTGTGTAAAAGAATGCGTCTGCTCGCCCCAAGACCAAATAATCCCAATCTTATCTGCTTTCAGATCCCTCAGACAGCACTGGCCTTGGCCAAGGCCGTTGCTGGGACATCTCCCCCTGAAGGTCACTGCTGTGAGACGCTCTCTTATTCCCCCATAAGATGAAGGTAGACAGCAGTCCTGGCCTGAGGAACTGGCTCTCCTGTGTTGAGCCATACGCCTGTGAAGCGGTTGTTTGGTTTCACCAATGTACGAGTCTGTGCATTGCTCACTGCACTGAATTGCATACACCACGTTGTCCTGTTTGTGTCTGGGTATTCTGTCCTTAGGGTGGACCAATTTCTGCTTCAGGGTGTTACTGGAGAGATTGTTACTGCAGAAATTGGTCCACCCTAAGGACAGAATACCCAGACACAAACAGGACAACGTGGTGTATGCAATTCAGTGCAGTGAGCAATGCACGGACTTGTATATTGGTGTAACCAAACAACCGCTTCACAGGCGTATGGCTCAACACAGGAGAGCCAGTTCCTCAGGCCAGGACTCTGCTGTCTACCTTCATCTTAACAACAAAGGACACTCATTTCAGGATTGCAACGTACGCATTTTAGCCAGAGAGGATCGTTGGTATGAGCGAGGAGTTAAAGAAGCCATTTTTGTCAACCTGGAACGGCCATCACTGAACAGAGGTGGGGGTCTAAGACATAATTTATCAGCCACCTACAATGCAGTCCTTGGCACACTTCCCAGACAACTGAATGCACACCAAAACCCAGCTGTTTTCAGTGGCTCACAGGAGGACAGAGAGAATCAGCATTCCATTGATCACCTTAACGGGCAATCCATTGATCATCCTAACGACTCTCGAGGCCATTCACATTCAGCCCCCAGTGACCCACACCAACAGGATGACTCAACGACACCTTAGATGAGCTTTTCATCCATGAGAGGATAAATACCTGATACTCCCTACCAGTCAGACAGAACTGAAGAAGCCTTTCGGATGAGAGGTGAAACGTCTTCAAGAATTTTCAAGCAAGTCCAGTTGCTCTCTTTTACCACCCACAGTTACTATGACCTGGATGACTGAGAATCTTCACAGACATCTTCCCCAGAGATCACCACACTGGGATCCCCCCGGGATGTGCTACTGCAGGACCTACCCACCAGTTCTTGCTCTGTTAAGCTCCGAAACTCCAGCCAATCCATTCCTAGAATTAGTAGGTGGGCAAGGCACTGGCTAACTGCTGCCTTGACACTATAATTTATTCCCCGAAGTTGGATTTTTACCGATACCTGCAGGTATTTGTGACTGTCCCCGTGCACACACCTGACCCTCACTGAATGTGCTGTATCCAATGCCTCACCTTGCACCAAGCTTTGGTGGATTGATGTTTGGTTACAGCCTGAATATGGCCCCTGCTTCCATGGTACAGGAAGGGGACAGAAGGAAGGGGCAGGACAAGAGGGTGAAGCAAGAAGAGGCAGGATATCTGCCTGCCACTGGAACCACCGCCAGATGGTCCTCAGCCAACTTGATCACGCAATCCAGTAATGCCCGGTGGTGGCACTGGACCCACTCCACTGCCCCTCTTAGTAGTCAAGGGATGAACTGTTCCAGTGCAACTGCTTTGATGAACCGCTTGATGTTGTGATCTTCTGCTCCCCTTGACATCACAATCTTCTGTCTCCAACCACTGCCAGCAGGTGTTCTGGAGCTGCTGGCTGTACGTGAATGGCCAGCCGACTTCCTCCAGGGTCAGTACATGGAAGTACTGATGGTGTTGCTCAGGTGTACGGCCAACTCATTGTAGGATAGTGCACTTGAGGTCTGCATACTCCTGCCTGTTGTCAGCGGCCAGCTGCTTGGCCACAAGCTGAGTTTTGCCAGCAAGGAGCAGCAGTAAGTGAGCCACTCGCTGCTCATCTGGACATCCCTATGCCTCTGTGGCTCACTCAAAGAGCACTAGGAAAGCCTCTGGGTTTTCATGCGACCCCATTTTTGTCAGGGTGACATGGGGAAGCGACTTGGTGGCTGGGGCACTTGCAAGCATGATGAGATGCAGGAGTGCCTTGCGGTCCTCCTGCTGGGCCTCAAAGTACCACTCCTCCTTGCTGCGCATAGCGACCAGTACCTGGTGCTTGTTCTGTTAGGCAGTGGTGAGGGCATGGATGAGGTCTTTAAATGGTGAGGACTTTATGATGGTGGTTTGCTTCAGTATCCCGGGTTTCAGCATTGGTGTAACACTTCCCTGATTGGGGTGGACACTGAAGCACTGGCACAGGTGAGTTCAGATGTCAACAGACACTTAATTCACACAGTTTTCTTTTTAGCAGTCAAACACTCAACATATACTTGCAACATGAACTTAGTCTGAAGCTTGGCTCAACTGCTCCTCTCCACTCTCTTCCCCCTTATTAGCCCTCAGCCATCACTGCAAGAGAGACACACACACACTATTAACACGGGTGTGTCCACTTTGCCACTCATGTTCCCCGGCCTTGCTGTCCATTCACAAACCGGCACTCAACCACGCCCCTGCTGCCACAATAGTATATGGTGTTACACTGTTAATATCAATTAACATATTATTCATATTAGAAAAGCATTCATAAAATAAGAGGCTTACACATAACCTTTGCACCTTAGGGTTAGGGCTAAAAAGTGACAAAAACTAATATACTGTTCATTTTGCAGTCTAAAGCAGTATTAACACTAAGATACTGCACAGAGTCTTCAGTTTGTTAAAGTTGGTAGGTTAGATATGTAATGCTTTAAGGTAGAATAAACTCATAAATGTTCTCACCCTCGGTCTTGAGGTAAACCTGCTTGGGTTTAAGGCAACCTGGACAGACCTGTTTACCATAATCTGTTCTCCCTAAGCAAAAGCACACAATGTACAAATAAGTGCCTGTTAACATTAAAAATATAGTATGATTACATGGATTCATGTAGCCAATATATGTAACTAAATCATGCAGAGTTTTGACTATGCTGAGCTGCATGCATAGTTCATATCACAATTATTGCTGATTGCTGAGTGGTAGAGCATAGAAATCCTGTACAGGTGTCATAGTTTGGACTTTTATTAAGCAGTCAGCACCCTTATAGCAACTATTAGGAGGATTCCTGAAAAGTGTTACTCATGTTCCTTTCTGAGACATGCATTATCATATCGCCATGAACAGAACTACCCACAAAATAAAGTTGAGAAGTTGAGAAGTGGACAATCATGAAGAGTGTACCTTTTAATAAAGGGAAGCCTGTGGGGGTAAAAATTGAAGACTGGGCATTAACTTTGTTACACTTAAAGTGGAAATTTAATAAATGATTTATTTTCCCTCTTCACATTTCCAAAAATATCTAGTCCTGTGTTATGGTAATCTGTAGGTGCACCTCATATTTCATCATATATGTATAGAAATGATATATACTGTGTAGATGTGGGTGTAAGTGTGCACCCATGAAATGCATGTTTACTAGTGCATCTCAAAACAATTAGAATATCGTGAAAAGTTTTGTAATTCAAAAAGATAAGCTTGCATATATTCTATATTCATTACACAAAGTGAAATATTTCAAGCCTTTTTTTGTTTTAATTTTGATGATTATGGCTTATAGCTCATGAAAACCCAAAATCCAGTATCTCAAATTATTATAATATTTCCTAAGATCAATCAAGAAAGGATTTACAATCCAGAAATGTCCAACTTCTGAAAAGCATGTTCATTTATATGCTCAATTCTTGGTTGGGGCTCCTTTACCACAAATTACTGCATCAGTGCGGCATGGCATGGAGGTGGTCAGCCTGTGGTACAGCTGAGGCATTACTGAAGCCCAAGTTGCTTTGATAATGGCCTTCAGCTCATCTGTAGTTTTGGGTTGTGTGTTTCTCTATGGGGTTCAGGTCAGGGAAGTTGGCTAGCCAATCAAGCACAGTAATATCATGGTCAGCAAACAATTTGGTAGTAGTTTTGGCACTGTGGGCAGATGCTAAGTCCTACTGGAAAAGGAAATTGGCATTTCCATAAAGCTTGTCAGCAGATAGAACCATGAAGTGCTCTAAAATCTCCTGTTAGATGGCTGTGTTGACTTCGGACTTGATAAAACACAGTGGACCAACACCAGCAGGTGACATGGCATCCCAAATCATCACAGACTGTGGAAACTCCCTACTGGACTTCAAACACCTTGGATTCTGTGCCTCTCCACTCTTCCTCCAGACTCTAGCACCTTGATTCCCAAATGAAATGCAAAATTTGCTTTCATCTGAAAAGAGGACTTTGGACCACTGAACAACAGTCCAGTTCTTTCTCTCTTTAGCCCAGGTAAGATACTTCCAATGTTGTCTCTGATTCAGGAGTGGTTTGATATTAGGAATGCAACAGTTGTAGCCCCTTTCCTGAAGACATCTGTGCATGTTGGCTCTTGATACACTGACACCAGCCTCAGTCCACTCCTTATGAAGCTCTCTCACTTCCAGGAGCGTACGTTGGTGCTGGCGTGTGGCTGCTGCTGCTCTCTGGTTTGCCTGTGTAGTTTCTGATTTTCTTTTTTGCCTATTGTCCATCTAAAGACTGTTGGAATTTACTTGTTCCTATGGATTACCTTTTTGCCTCATGGACATACAAGTACTGTTGGACTAAGCTGTAAGCTGTCGGGATCTGCTCCTTGGGTTTGTTGTCAACATCTCACCGGCCTAACTCGAGCCCTCTCTGCCGTGGTTACCACAGTCTTTTCTCGGTGCTCACGTGTGTAAGTTTCAGCTTTCTCACTGTTGTGCGCTGGGTTTCAGCCTCGTTTATTAGGGTTGGTAGCCCCCTGCCCTCTTAAACGAGTGCTAGTCTGTGCTTTCTGCTCGCAGCTGGCTTATCGAGGTTTTCTAACTTGGCTGTGCGTATTTGTTGACGAACCTGCCATTGCATCTGCTGCTAATGGGGAGTTAAAATGTGTCCCGTGCATATATTAGCCTCAGGGATTCACCACCTCATTGCCTTATGGACACTGTGGATTATTTGCACATGCGGTGCTTTTACTGCGTCGCGCTTAACCATGGATGCATCTTTCTCTGCTACTGAACTTCGTCAATTGAACTCACTGTCTTTTAGTTTTCCTGGTGGAATATACAAACTGTGTGCTAGCCTCGGCATAGCCCGTCAGCCCCACTATCTGCATCGGAGCTGTCGCTGCAATTCCTTCCATCAAGTCGATGTTCCTGAAGGCCGTATCCCAACTATCCTCTCTGCTCTGTCTATTCGTTGCTCGACTAGGCGACGTAAATTTGGTGGCAATGTCGTCAAAATCTCCTACTCTTGCCTTCTTCCCAGTCTATTGTGGCCCACATCCCGGTGCACTGGACCCCTCGCCTTGTAGCTAAGTCTCCCCGCTCCGGTGGAGTAAATGTGGCGAACTTCAGTCAGCTGGCGTTTAATAAGGCTGTGTTTCCTGTGTTGTCTGCACAACAAATACCTGTCAAATTAGCACTTTTAAATACCCGTTCCTTGGCTAATAAGACTTTCATTCTTAATGACATTGTTATTTCACATAAGCTGGACTTTCTATTTTTAACTGAAACCTGGGTTAATGTTGGAGATGTGTCTTCATTTGGTGATCTCTGCCCCCTGAATTTTGCTTTTCTGAACTCCCCTAGGGTGTCTGGATGTGGAGGTGGCTTAGCCACAGTTCACAACAACTCTTTCAAATGTAGACTTCTGCCAATTGATATGTACTCTACTTTTGAGGTACAACTTCTTGCCATTAATGCCCAGTGTCCTGTCCTCTGTGCCTTGATATACAGACCCCCCCCCCCCCAATCCTCTAGTAATTTTATCACAGAGTTTTCTGGTCTTCTCTGTCATATGGCCACTCACTCTGACAAATTACTCATTTTAGGGGATTTCAATATCCACATGTGTTGCCCAACCAAACCGATGGTAAATTAATTTTTAAGCCTTTTAGACTCCTTCAATTTAAGTCAAGCAGTCTCAGGCCCAACCCATCATAAGGGTCACACACTTGATTTAGTCCTATCCTCTGGCCTTCATATCAATAACATGACTATTTCTATCATCACTGTCTGATCACCTGCTGATCAAGTTTGAGTCTTCTTGGCTCAGCTCTCTCCCCACCCCTCCCCAACCGCACTCACACAAGATCTATAAATTCTTCCACTGCTGCTCATTTCTCCAACACATTTAGGAGCTTGCACCTCCCTCTTATCTCTGATGCTTTAGCCACCTGCTCTGACACAGAGGACCTAGCTTCACTCTTCACTTCATCATGCATAGACACTCTTAAACATGTAGCTCCTTTAAGAGTGAAGTGGGCCAAGGCCATCACTGTATCCTCTTGGCTAAATGACTCCACCCGTGCTCTATGACGTGCCTGCAGAAGGGCGGAGCGCAAGTGGAAAAAAGACCACCTTCAAATCTCTTATCTTCCTAGACCAACTTAAGCTCTACCAAATTTCTGTGAAAAAGGCTAAAGCTGAATTAATCAACAAACAAGCCAACAGACCAAGAGTTCTGTTTAAAACTATAAATTCTATTCTAAATCCAATTGCTGTTTCCACCACCTCCTCCCCAGAAATCTGTGAAGATTTTCTAAACTTCTTTATTAATAAGATCAATACAATCAGAGCTAACATTATACCTCCTAACTCTGCCCTTTCTGAGTCTCACACCTCGGCATGCCTTCTCCATCAGTTCTCACCTGTGTCTCCCTCCCAGCTGTCCGAGGTGGTCTCTCACCTGAAGCCTTCCTATTGTTCCTCTGATGCTATTCCATCTTGTCTTTTCAAAGGCATTTTTCCCTCATTTTTTCCCTATTATTCTTGCCATAATGAATAGCTCCTTACTTATCGGCGTTGTCCCCTCTGGCTTTAAGTGTGCTATTGTCCAACCTCTGTTAAAGCCCAACCTGGATCCCTCCGATCTAAAAAATTACAGGCCAATCTCCAAACTACCTTTTATCTCCAAGGTATTAGAAAAAGTGGTGTTTCAACAACTCTCATCCTACTTGAACAGTTTTAACATTTTAGACAAATTTCAGTCAGGTTTTAGAGCCTTGCATAGTACAGAATCTGCACTGTTAAAGGTCCACAATGACATTCTTCTCTGTGTTGACTCTGGTTCCTGTGCAATTCTCCTACTTCTAGATCTCAGTGCAGCTTTCAATACAATCAATTATAATATCTTGTTGAAGTGTTTGAAAGATGAGGTTGGTTTGTGAGACCAAGCTCTAGACTGGTTCACCTCTTATCTCAAAGATAGAACTTTCTCTGTTGAGCTGGGTAACCACTCGTCTTCCACTGCCCCCATTACCTGTGGTATCCCTCAAGGTTCTATTTTAGGCCCGTTATTATTCTCTTTGTACATGCTACCTCTAGGCTCCATACTCAATGAGTACAACATTCAATATCACTGCTATGCAGATGACACACAGCTGTATCTTCCTGTTACTCCTAGCAGCTCCTGTGCCTTGGATAAGCTATTTAGCTGCCTAGACAAAATAAAGTCCTGGATGTCTAGCAATTTCCTCCAGCTTAATGACAGCAAGACCGAAGTAATCTTGTTTGGCTCCCCAAGTGCAGTCTCAAACCTGAGTAATGCTCTTGGTCCCCTATCTGCTAATTTACACAGTGTGATCAGAAACCTTGGTGTCATGTTGGATAGCTCTTTGAATTTTAATAAACAAATCAATAATGTGGTCAAAGGCAGTTTTTATCAGCTGTGTTCAATAGCCAAACTTAAGCCCCTCCTATCTCATAATAATCTGGAAACTCTTATTCATGCTTTTATCTCCTCCTGACTTGACTACTGTAATTCACTTTACGCTGGTATTAGTCAGTCCAACATTTCCAGACTACAACTAGTTCAAAATGCAGCTGCTAGATTCTTAACAGGCACAAAGAAGAAAGACCACATCACTCCAGTTTTAGCCCGACTGCATTGGCTTCCTGTAAAGTACAGAATTGATTTTAAAATTCTACTGTTTGTTTTTAAAGCACTTAATGGTCTAGCTCCATCTTACATTACTGAGCTCTTACATCCACATTCCGCTTTTACATGTCTTAGGTCATCCTCACAGAATCTACTTGTTGTCCCTCGCACCCGCCTCAAGACCAGAGGGGACCGAGCTTTTTCTGTAGCTGCTCCCAGACTCTGGAACTTTCTCCCCCCTCATATCAAGTCATGTCCCACCATTTCTAGTTTTAAATTCTCTCTCAAGACCCATTTCCTCTCCCTTGCTTTTAACTCAGTTTGAGGCCCCTTTTATTTTCTTTTTATTGGGTTTTTTTGTGATTTTTCCTTTTTTACAACTTTGCACTGCTTTTATTATTTGTTATTGTACTATTATCATTGTTGTTATTATATATTCTCTTATGTATTTATTCCAGCTGTAATTCTGTGGTGCCTCAGCTCTGAGCTATAAGCCTAGCTAGGCTATGTTTTTAAGTTTATTACTAGCTATGCCTGTAAAGCACTTTGGGTCAACTCCTGTTGTTTTTTAAATGTGCTATATAAATAAATTGACTTGACTTGACTCCCAAGTTGTTGAATCAAATTTTCTTAACAATTCTCTCAAGGCTGTGGTCATCCCTGTTGCTTGTGCGCCTTTTCCAGCCAGCCTTTTCAGCAACGACCTTCTGTGGCTTACCCTCCTTGTGGAGGGTGTCGATGTTGATTGTCTTCTGGACAAATGTCAAGTTAGCAATCTTCCCCATGATTGTGGTTGCATGTATGGTACTGGACTAGACCGAGAGATACACGGTTGTGTTTTATTCAAATATATGAATAATGGTTATGTTTTATTCAAACTCAAAATGAATTTTTCTAATATTTTGAGATGGGTTTGTTTATTTATTGCATTGTAGACCATAATGATCAAAATAAAAATAGAAAAATGCTTGAAACATTTTAAGCTGTGTGTAATGAGTCTAGAGTATATTAAATTTTCACTTTCTCAAATAACTGATGGAAAATATTGAACTTTTTTATGATCTTCTAATTGTTTGAGGTGCACTAACATGAGCAGGCGTCTGCCCATTAAACTCTAAAAATGGCTAATGAAAGACTGCTTTTTTTTTTTTTATAAGGACAGCATACTGAGACTACACAGAGTACTACATACTCTAGCTACTGTGTTCATAAAAATTTAGTTTTGATTGTTTTATTGGGCACAATGTAAAAAAAAAAGTTTTTTACAGAATAAATTTGTCAAGAAACCTCTGTTTGTCCTCATTCAGGGTGGAATTCCAGAACAAGTTCTACACAGGCCAGGGCTTCAAGTTTGTGCCCTTCTCATTTGACAGCATCCTGGAGGGCCGCTTTGATGAGTAAAACCACTGTTCACACTCCCAACAGACTGCAAGCCTTCACAGTATTTTTTTGCATGGATCTGATCCTGACATTTTTGTGAATTGTGTATAAGCTGTAGCCTTTGACTTTCCAAATGGTCACGAGAAAGCCATTGTGTTGGGTATTTTATGTCTTGTTCTTAGCATATTTACATGCCAATAATGGTTTCTAAAAATCTCAGTGTTTGGTGTTTACTTAAGGCCCTTGAGTAAAATGTGTGATATGGTTAAAACACAGGTGACAGCAGTAGATGCAAGTCTGGTGTTGCAATACTTTGAACTACAATGTTTTGAGGTCATATCTTTGGGCCATATTCATAGTCTGTGGTTTAAGTGCAAAATTTACCTATATTTATGCAAGGAAAGTTACTCATATTCAGAGCCAAGTTACACAGCTGCTTTAAAATTGAATATTCTGGGATTCTCCTTCAGATTATTAAAATCATCTGCATGTAGTTCACATCTCTGAGCTACTTTTTTTCCTCTTGAGTACTAGTGTCTGATACAAGATAAGGTTTTTCAGTAGAGTCCTGACCACCATCATTAAATGCAAGCACTTGCCTTTCAGTCCCAAAATAATCAGGAATAGAAACTGTGAACTGGAGAATAAAATAGTATTTATTTCCTTTGCTGTCAAATGTAATATGTAACAAACAGAAGAGACCATTTTAAAAATGGATATGTAAACAAAAAGACTAATACAATGTGTGAATGAGAAGATGGTGAGCACTGAAATAAATCCTGCTGCATGAATAGTTCTACTGTAGTTATTTACTTGTTAACTAAATGATGCCATGGGACACCAAGTCAAGGAAATGAACTTGTTTGTGGGATATAGGCAATTTTAATGTTCATTTATAGCTCACTATTTTGAGTTGTCAAATTAAAAAAATAATGCCAGTTTTTAAAATTTAAGGCACTCTCCTGTAAAGAAAACGTGCCCATGGTTAGGGATAAGCTGACCAAGCACCCATCTGCTATTATTACAGCTTACTTTATGCAAGTGTTCATTATTTTCTCCATATAATCTTTGTTCCTCGAGATAAGTACTGTATCTGATAGATTTCCTCCAATGTCCATCAGGCGGAAAAAAATTATGTATTTTAAAAGGGGCAATATAATTAACTCATTAATAATGTCATATTTATGTATTTTACATTGGCCTCAAATGGCATTAGTATTTGAGTGTATTTACAGCCAAACAAATTTCAAATGTGACATATAGTGGTTGCATCAAATCATCACAGCGGCACTGGATTTAATCCTGCTCTTAACTCGAGTTGATCTGACAGAATCTCTCTCTCTCTCACACACACATCCCACACAATACCACACAACTGTGATGTGCAAAATTCTGTATTAAATCCTCCCTACCCTGAATACTGCCTTTGCTGAATAATCCAGTGAAAATATAAGCATGGTAGTTGAATATCATTCCTAAATACATGAATATAGCAAATATAATAAAAGGTAGTAAATATAAGAATTAAGAAGGTTTAAGAATTGTCTTTTGACCTATCCTAATTATTAAAAATCCACTGGAGTGGATAAAGCACTTTTGACAGTTACAATACATGCAGTATGCTCATGTCCCCATGGAAAATGTTCATTACATTGTTAATGGCCCTTGCTGATCACTCTATCATCAGCAGTGGTTTTAAGTGCAGTCATTGGAAAATGACTGCCTTAGGAAAGGAAGCAGAAGCAGATGTTTCCCCTGTAAACACAGAGCTGATCAAGCTGAGAATTCTTTAACTCTGATTTCACTTTTCTCATAGCCTGGGACATTCTCAGAAAGGCCACTAATAAAAAGTGCTGTAGGCAAACTCAAGGAAAAGTGAAACACTTTCTACATGAAAATCATGTGCTGAATATGAGAATGTTGCTTATCAAACACATTTTTAACCCTTTGGTGACTGACCCCTTGAAAATGGTTCCTCCAGGAACGATGACGTTTCAGTTGTCAAGACAACGGAAAAACTAGAACAAGAGCATTTTGTTTTGTGCACAAGAGCATTGTGACGTATCTTTCTGTTTTTGTATTTTAGTTTTTCCGTTGTCTTGACAACTGAAAAGTCATCGTTCCTGGAGGAACCATTTTCAAGGGGTCAGTCACCAAATTAAGTTATTAGTGTAGAAATCACATTTTCAAAAACAGACCCAACTATAGCACATAAAAACGAGGCTACATTCCCCTCTCTTCTTCAGGGGCCATTTTAAACAAAATATTTGCCCCACCTGTCAACTAATACAAAGTAATAATGTTATAAGGTTAAACCAATAGCAAAATTAAATAAAAATACAATTTTTATATGTCTATGATATGAAAGTGGGGCGGCACGGTGGTGTAGTGGTTAGAGCTGTCGCCTCACAGCAAGAAGGTCCGGGTTTGAGCCCCATGGCCGGCGAGGGCCTTTCTGTGTGGAGTTTGCATGTTCTCCCCGTGTCCGCGTGGGTTTCCTCTGGGTGCTCTGGTTTCCCCAACAGTCCAAAGACATGCAGGTTAGGTTAACTGGTGACTCTAAATTGACCGTAGGTGTGAATGTGTGTGTGAATGGTTGTCTGTGTCTATGTGTCAGCCCTGTGATGACTTGGCGACTTGTCCAGGGTGTACCCCGCCTTTCGCCCGTAGTCAGCTGGGATAGGCTCCAGCTTGCCTGCGACCCTGTAGAAGGATAAAGCGGCTAGAGATAATGAGATGATCAAGTAAAGGCTTCATAAAACTTTGCTGTTTCAAACTATTAGTCACCGACAACTAATATTACTGCAAACATGTTTTGCCTCCAAAGAGATTATTTCTATGAAGATTTGTACTGTAGTATTTAACATGCATCGCTAACCTTTGTCCATTGTGCAAATGAAACAACTGCCAGAAGTCGTCAAACTGGAGTTTGACAAAGGTAACTGGGTTGTGAAAGGGTCATCTTGATTTAATCAGGTTGATCCTGATCAAAAGTCAGGAGTGGCTCAATGGTGCCAGAAAGAGAGGCAGAGGGATTGTTGGCATTACCAGAATGACATCAGCATTGTTTAGTTGAACTCTGTCTCAATCTTCGTGCACTTGTAGCAGCACTAACAAGAAAAGATGTACAAATCTTGATGATGACGACCAGATAACCTATAAAATGAGTCTAACTCATCTTGGAAACCACATGATAATGCAGATGAGAAGAAAGTAACTGAGTTGTTACATTAGGCAAATATTTTTAATGGTCAGCCAACAAGCAATGGTACCTGAAAGGCTTCAAAACATTTTCATTAGAGACATGGCAACAGTAGAAATGGAGGAATCCCTTCTTGAGGCATCCAGCCTTGGACAGAAGAAACTGGTCACATTTGTGATTGAGAGACTCATGGTGTCTCCTGAAGATGAATAAACTCAAGAATCCTCTCCCAAAAAATAAGACACTCATATTTTCCTCTCTGTGAAGCTGAAAAGAAAAGGTATTGAAAAGTATTCAGTCATCAAAGCTGACATGAGCGTTCTTCAGCGTATCTTTGACATTGATCTCCTAAGCCACGGGTTAAGCCATGAAAGGTAATTGCTGAAAAGGCTGACTAGAAAAGATGCACAAGCACCAGGGATGATTGCGGCTTTGAGAAGATTGTTAAGAAAAGCAAATTCAAGAACTTGGGAGAGCTTCACAGGGAGTGGACTGAGGCTGGTGTCAGTTCATCAAGAGCCACCACGCACATATATCATCAGGAAAGGGGCTACAACTGTTGCATTCCTAATATCAAGCCACTCCTGAACCAGAGACGTCAGATGTCTATTACCTGAGCTAAGGAGAGAAAGAGCTGGACTATTGTTCAGTGGTCCAAAGTCCTCTTTTCAGATGAAAGTAAATTTTGCATTTCATTTGGAAATCAAGGTGCTAGAGTCTGGAGGAAGAGAGTGGAGTGGCACAGAATCCAAGGTGTTCGAAGTCCAGTAGGGAGTTTCCACAGTCTGTGATGATCTGGGATGCCATGTCATCTGCTGATGTTGGTCCATTGTGTTTTATCACATCCACTGAGCAACAGTCCAGTTTTCTCTCTCCTTAGTCCAGGTATGATGCTTCTGACATTGTCTTTGGTTCAGGAGTGGCTTGATATTCAGAATGCCACAGTTGTAGCCCCTTTTTGAAGACGTCTGTGCATGGTGGCTCTTGACACCAGCCTCAGTCTACTCCTTATGAATCTCCCCAAGTTCCTGAATCGACTTTGACAGTCCTCTCAAGGCTGTGGTCATCCCTGTTGCTTGTGCACCTTTCCAGCCAGCCTTTTCAGTAATGACCTGTGGCTTACTTTCCTTGTGGAGGGTGTCAATGATTGTCTTCTGGACAACTGTCAAGTCAGCAGTCTTCTATGACTTTGATTGCGTGTACTGAACCTGACCGAGAGATGCACATTATTTATACTGTTTTACTCAAACTTGAAATGAAAATGATTAAATATTTTGATATACTGTATTTCTGATTTTCATGATGCCGTCGTTGTAGGTGGCAACCTGTTGCAGCAGCTCCCGTGTGTTTAGGTTTTTGGGGTTTTTTTTGTATACATTTTGTTACTTCTGTTCATATTTGTGTATGATCCTTACAGCCACTTATCACAGATACTGTGAGACAATGGCTGCTTTCGATTTCAGAACATTTCTTTCAGTTTTTGTAGTATTTTTGTTGCTCCTAGCGATGGAGGGTAAAAGATACAATGGTGAGAGTATTGTTTACACACGTGACCAGCTGAATCACACTGCGTAAACCTGTGCTGCTGCCCAGAGTGAGGCCTGAGATCCTGGCAGAGCTGCGGAGGAGCCACCGGGGTTGCAGAGTTGGGGCTCAGCTGAAAGTGAAAAAGATACAGACCTGCTGTTCCACCAATTATCACAGGGAGCATGAGGTCTCTAGGGAATAAGATGGATGAGCTTGCCACGCTGATTAAGACCCAGTGGGAATACCATGAGTGCAGCATTTTGTGTTTCACGGAGACATGGCTGCACTCACATAGCCTGGACCACAGTGTGGCGGTACCCAGCTTCAGTATTGTTCGGACAGACAGTGACTAGCAGCGGTAAGAAGAAACGAAGAGGGATTGCACTGTATGTGAGTGAGAGGTGGTGTAATCCTGCACATGTTCATGTGAAGGAACGTCTCTGTAACCCTATTATCTGCCTTGGGAATTCACATCCACCATTGTCATCACTGTTTACATTCCTCAGTTAGCTGATGCAGCAGTAGCCTGTGAGCTCCACTGTTGCTCACTGTGGTGAGCTCTTCTGTGCAGGACCTCTCCTCCTCCTCCACTGAAGACACCAGCACCCTCCCCCACATGACTGACTACAGGCCAGGTTAGAAGACAGCTGGAGAGATTCCACCAGCAAAAGGCTGCAGGACTTGATGGTATCAGCCCCAGGATTCTGAGGACCTGTACCAGCCAGCTGTCTTCTATCCGACAACACCTTTACCGCCTGCTCTTGAGTCAGGAGAGAATACCAGTGCTTTGGAAGACATCCTGGCTGGTTCTGGTCCCAAAAGTCGTTGACTCCATTGAACCTTAAGGACTATCAACCAGTTGCCCTCACATCTCATGTGATGAAGGCGCTGGAGCTCCACATGGGACTATGTGGTCTCCTTTCCTTTTCACCTTATACACCACTGACTTTCAGTACAACTCTGGGTCATACCACCTGCAGAAATTTTCTGATGACTTGGCTGTTGTTGGATGTATAAATGAGAGACAGGAGGGGGAGTACAGAGCTCTGGTAGACAACTTTGTGGAGTGGGCCAGATGGAATCACCTGCAGCTGAATGTCAGCAAAACCAGAGAGATGGTGATTGACTTCAGGAAGAAGAGGACTGCTTCACAACCACCGTGCATTTTGGGAGAGAATGTGGAAGTGGTGGAGGACAAGTACCTGGGTGTTACCATCAATAACAGACTGGACTGGAAATCCAACAATGAAGCTGTATACAAGGGGATGAGCAGACTCTACTTCAACGTGTGCAGCAAGATGTTTGAGATCTTTTATCAGGTTATTGTGGCCAGTATGCATTTTTTTTTGTGGTGGTTTGTTGGGGGAGCAGCATTGGGGCCAGTGACACCAACAGACTCAAACTGATAAAGGCTGGTTCTATAATTAGCTGCAAACAGGACACTTTTGAGGCTGTGGTGAAGAGGAGGACTCTGAATAAACTGTTATCCATCATGGATAATCCTGACCACCCTCTCCACCACACACTGGACAGACAGCAGAGCACCTTCTCCAACAGACTGTTACAGCTTCATTGTCCTAGGGACCGATACAGGAAATATTTCCTGCCTCAAGCCATCATCCTGTACAATAACTCACCTGTTGGACAGAGAGAATCCTCTGCTGACGGCTTGTTTTTGGGATTTTTTTTTAAATTGTATTTTATGTTGTACAGTGTGTCGTTTTCTTTTTGCATGTCCAATAACTTGCTACTGCAACAAAATTTCCCAACTTGGGATCAGTAAATTAATCTATCCACCTACAAGCTGTAATCATTAAAATTAAAACAAACAAAAAGCCTTGAAATATTACACTGGGTGTAATGAATATAGAATAGATGAAAGTTTACCTTTTTGAATTAAATTAGGAAAAAATTAACTTTCACAATATTCCAATATTTTGAGATGCACTACGAGTGAGAACAAGGGTTGCAGAGATTGGATCCATTGGTCCCCACACAGGGCCCCAGGCCCACAATTAAATTTTGTAATAGCAGCTATAAAAACAAATATCTATTCCTCTTCGAGGCAGAAAAAAAGACATTCTGTATTCACTGATGCCAATAGATTTTAAACTGTGTGTATTGTTCCCTGTATTGGAAAACTGTTTTATAAAGATTTTCGTCTACTGGTGTATGAACATATCATAGAAGACAACCATCGAGTTGTACACTGTAAAACCCGATAAGGTCACTGAGCTCAAAAATTTTATTGAAACCGATTACGTAAAAATTGAGGTAAGTAACTTAAATTTTTTAAGGTAAGATTTCTTAAAAATTACAATTAAGTGTAACTATAGTGTAATTTTTAAGAAATCTTACCTTAAAAAATTTAAGTTACTTACCTCAAAAATTTTTACGTAATCGGTTTCAATAAAATTTTTGAGCTCAGTGACCTTATCGGGTTTTACAGTGTATATTGTTGTTTTGGGGAAAATTGGAGTACATCCACCATAAGAATTTCATTATTAAAAAAAATAGATTTGTTTTGTGGGCGGCACGGTGGTGTAGTGGTTAGCGCTGTCACCTCACAGCAAGAAGGTCCTGGGTTCGAGCCCCGGGGCCGGCGAGGGCCTTTCTGTGTGGAGTTTGCATGTTCTCCCCGTGTCCGCGTGGGTTTCCTCCGGGTGCTCCGGTTTCCCCCACAGTCCAAAGACATGCAGGTTAGGTTGACTGGTGACTCTAAATTGACCGTAGGTGTGAATGTGAGTGTGAATGGTTGTCTGTGTCTGTGTGTCAGCCCTGTGATGACCTGGCGACTTGTCCAGGGTGTACCCCGCCTTTCGCCCGTAGTCAGCTGGGATAGGCTCCAGCTTGCCTGCGACCCTGTAGAAGGATAAAGCGGCTAGAGATAATGAGATGAGATGAGATTTATTTTGTAAAGCCATTAAACTGCTCACTGTTTTTTTTTTCTTCCAGACATTTACCTTCCAATTCCCCTCCATATATCTAAATACAGCAACTAAATTGAGATTTAGGTTGATCTCCTTATATTCAATAGAAATTCTACCATGCATCTGTGCAAGACCCTGTGCAATACATATTGAAATATAGCAACAGACTATATGTAGTAGTTTGTTGTTGTTGTTTTTAATCCACCAACTGACACACTTGACAGTTTTGGCACCAGAAAGGAGGACTTTTCTGCTCATTTAATAAAAACACTATTAAGATTCAAGTGCCAATTAGTGCTTGTCTCCATGCTTCTTTAACATGCAGCAGGAGTGCACACACAGCTTGACAGACAGCAAGGAAAAAATAAATAAATTAAAAAAGCTAGAAGGTACTGTAATCCAGACATAAAGGCACCCTACCGTCAACACACCTGGGGATTCTTCTCAATGTGTGGAGGTGGGGCAACCGCATCAAAACAATTTTGCTTAGCAAATGTCTAGTAAAGACATTTCTGTACCCATATCAAATTACATTACAGACATTTAGCAGACACTCTTATCCAGAGTGATGTACAACATACCCAGAGCAGCCTGGGGAGCAGCTAGGTGCCTTGCTCAAGGGCACTTCAGGCATTCCAGCTCGTCCAGAGAATCAAACCAGTAACTTTGGGCCCAAAGCTACTTCTCTAACCTTGGCTTCCCCAAATGATATCAATATATATATATTTTATTTGAAAAAAAAAAAACCCAGAAGTTTCCAAAGTTACAGTTCAAAAAAGTATTAAAAGATATGGATAAAATGGAATTAACAACTGTTCTGGACCACCAAGACTGTCATCATCAGATAAATTATTTAAATCAGTGAACTTTACAACCTATTTGAGCATATTGCACACAGAAAACCCAGAATTTTATGATGTCATTTTCATAAGACTAGCACTTTAATGCGGTCATATTTGAGAATGGAAGCTTTAATAAAAAGGTAAAAGGGTGGATACACTAAAATGCTGGAGTATATATATATATATATATATATATATATATATATATATATATATACACACACACACATATACATACACACACACACACACACACACACACACACACATTAAAAATCCATGTTTTGTGATGTACAAAATTAAACCAAGAAAAATCATTTTGGATATTTTACCACCTTTACGGTAAATGCAATAAGGGAAAAACAAATAGAAATATTTACAATTACTCTGTTGCACAGCTGTGCACACTCATTTATAATGGGGCATGACTGTGCTCAGAATTAAGACATTCAAGCTCATGTCCAAATATAATCATCATACACCTATTGTGAGCCTTTTTGGAGAGGCTAGTGACCCAATAGTGCTATTGGGGAACTTTAATATGCATGTTAGAATTGATGGAGATACTTGGAGGGCTGTGGTTGGGTGAAACAACCTGTGAACATGATCAGTAAAATGCTGCTGGACTTCTGTGCAAGTCAAGGACAAGGTCGCCATAAGTGTACTTGCTATCATAGCACCTTGAGCCAATTGTATCATCACACTTAAGGGCCCCCCCTTTTTTTTTTAATAAAAACACTTAGGGCAAGAGAGGTTCAGTGCTGTCAACTAATACCAACCTGGTAGTAAACTGCATTTGTTGCACAGTGTACGAGCTAGAATTATGTTGTAATCCTAGGAGAACCTTCTAATATGCACAGGAGTGTCAGGCAGAAGATTCAGTAAACATTTCACAAAAACCTAGGCATGGGAAAAAGCTTTGATAAGCCATGTAAAAACACTTTCAGCTGTCGCCAAAGAGGGGATACTATATTAAAAGAGGGGATAAACCTTTTTCATACCATGAATCTTAGCTGGGAAAAGCCTGCATTCATGGTCTCACTCACTTAATTGACATTTTTTCACACGTTATGCCAGGAGTAGTTGTTTAAATACAGTTTAACTATTTTTGTTTAAAACAAAAATTTATGCAGTTTACCAGTGTGTTACATTTCTTAATTAAACTCGCCAATACTGCAGCGTTCAAGGCTTTTCCAGAGACAATGGGCAGAAGAAAAAATTTGACAAAAGGATAAACCTTTTTCATATGCAAGAAAATTACATGTTGCATTTCACAGATCCACCTCGACCCTGCCCATGGATAAAGTAGTTACTGACAATAAATGAACAGATGGGTGTGCACTGTATGCCCCATCAGTATCATTCTCAGACACACACACACACACACACACACACACACACACACACACACACAAAGTGGCCTCAAATAATTGTATTGCTGTATTGTGAATCACCCAAATATCATCTACTCAGCAGTTGTCCTGTGGTGATCCCGGTGAGATGCTGCATAGAGCAACAGGTGGACAATAGTCAGTAATTCCACACGTACTTAAGTCACCAGTAAATGAATGGCAATTTTTTAAATCCTAAAATCAAATCTGACATGCTATATGGCCAAGTTTGTAGACACCTAAATCATCACTCCCATATGTACTTTTTAAAGCCTCCCATTCCAGATTACAGTGATGTCCTATACAATTGTGTGCTTCCAACTTTCTAGCAACAGTTTGTCCACAAACTTTTGGCCATAATGTATTTCCAGATTGCCCAAAGCAACGTCACTAACAATTAAATGCTTGTTTTTTTTAATTAAAATTTTTTTGCACAATATGAAAAAGGTTGTCCCTTGTCTTTTTATATACAAAGGGTCATTTCTCATAGAATTTGTGCAGCTTAAAACATGTTTGTGTAGCTTTGAATAGGCATGTACAAAAATCAGAAGCCAAAATTAAACAATAATTACAAGAATTGTATAGATCTGTAAAAATGAAGTTTATTACATATGTAATATACATGCAATATGCTTCAATGTGTATTGAAAACCACACACACACACTTGAAGTAACCTTAATGAAAAGACAAAAAAAAAATTCCTACACAAAACATCATTTTAACACAAAGCAATGTGCCAGCATGTTACCCAGGTGAGCATGTAACAGTAGACTTCAGTCCCCATCACTGTTCAGACTTCCCCACTACAAGCGGATTCTACCTCTGCAAGAAACAAAACAAAATCAGGTATTTTGACATTTGTCTTTAATAAAAGACATTATCAGATGAGAATGAGAGATGGTATACACCATGAAGCTGCATTTAATGGACTCTTGTAGAGCAAGGCAAACACATGGTTTACTACCTGCACAGTTGCATGCATAAGTAGAGGGACTTGTCTTTTCAAAGGCAGCTTAATGAATTAAGTAAAAGTTAATTGTAAAAATAAGTTTCATTTGTAGTATGCATGGATTAAAGCAAAAAAAATCATCTGACTGAAAAAAAAAAGCTCCATGTCGTTGGCCCCTACCATGTCAGCGATGCGTCAAATTTTAAACGCCGTGTTGTCAATTATCCCCTAGGCCCCTACTTATAGTACATTTACATAATTTTAACAAATGACTAAAGCTAAGGCAAGACTTTACCATTGTCATTACTGGCTATAAATGATGAAACATCATTTTCAGCGCAAAGTGCAAATTTATTTCAACAATACTTTAGTAATGCACAACAGTGGTTCAGAGAAAAGTGCAAGTGCAGTCGAACTTGAACCATGCTTTCAGAAGAGTGGAACAGAAAGAAAAATAGGAAAATCTGTTGAAATAAAGCCAGGAAACAAGAAAAGTAAAGTGAAAGTTCACTTTTTCTGCTTCTTCGCAGTGAAGCCAAAGGCATCTAGTTTGGCAACACCTGATGCCTGTTTTTGTTTCTTTTTCCTTAGCACAGCAGCAGGAGCTTGCCATTATCACCCATTTCATTTCGCCAAGCCCATCTCCACTTATTCTTTACCGTTTTGTCGATGTCTGACACATCTGTGCCTTCATTTAAAAGAAGCGTGTCCATGCTGGCAAAACCGAAAGTAATTTGACGCGCTCTAGTGATGGAAATCGAAGGGCCTATGTCCGGTGAAATATGGCCTTATACGCAGTACTCGAGTTGAGGGGGGATGTGGGGGGAGGCATCCCCCTTCTGAAATAAAAATCTCAAATCATCCCCCTTATAAAACGGCCATCCCCCCATCACATCCCTTGGGCCATTTTACCACTTAATGTGGAAATTAGCTTACTATTATTTTAACAAATATTACTACCATTTCAACATTAGAGGCTTTGCACAGTGATAGCCTACATGTAGCTGGATAAAAAAGACGCATATTTATTTATTCGGTTGCACCTCTCATTCACACCTATATGGAGGTTTCAGTCACTGAAAACAGCTACTTTTGCAAACTCGGGGCAGAGTGGAGATTTCTGAAAACTCCATCTTCAGACACTCGTGTAAATCGGGAAAACGAAGCAGCAGTGGGCGAGAGGGCACGCGCGAATATAATGAGTCATAGGTGTGAATCTTTCACCAAATGCCAATTGTCCCAGTTTTTCATGAAATCGCACGCGCACGCACACGCACAAATTCATTAGGTTAACTTTCAAATAACTGTTCTTGTGCACTTGCGACACCGGCGCCACTTTCCTGAATTTTGAGCTTCGGAGTATTCGCTTCTTTATCTATTTAATCAATTAATTTATTTGTCACATACATTAAATTACTAATATAAACCATTAGTAGCCTATTTAAGCAATAGCTGTTTTCTCCACTGTTTTCCGACCTTTTGTGCTTAGTGAATGAGACACTTCATTACACTCCACTGAACGACATCCAATTCCGGACTTTTTTGAAAATGTAAAATATAGGCCTACGAGATGTTTTTTTGGGACTTAATTCGCGTTGGTCCTTCACTATTAATTTTTGAGACTGACGAGGCACTAAATACTGTGGAATTATTTTCTCCTTACTATGAAGCTTGGCATCTTAAACAAGTGTCGGGAAATCTTGCAGCCCGACTCTGCAGCCTCCAATGTTTAAGCGAACTGCTGAAACCATAATGTTTAAAGATTAAATCGTAGGCTAATCTCATCTCATCTCATTATCTGTAGCCGCTTTATCCTGTTCTACAGGGTCGCAGGCAAGCTGGAGCCTATCCCAGCTGACAACGGGCGAAAGGCGGGGTACACCCTGGACAAGTCACCAGGTCATCACAGGGCTGACACATAGACACAGACAACCATTCACACTCACATTCACACCTACGGTCAATTTAGAGTCACCAGTTAACCTAACCTACATGTCTTTGGACTGTGGGGGAAACCGGAGCACCTGGAGGAAACCCACGCGGACACGGGGAGAACATGCAAACTCCACACAGAAAGGCCCTCGCCGGCCACGGGGCTCGAACCCGGACCTTCTTGCTGTGAGGCGACAGCGCTAACCACTACACCACCGTGCCGCCCGTAGGCTAATCAAACCAAAGAAAAACACAGCCTTTCCAGAACGCTGTCTGCCGAAGCCTGTTTAATCTACAAAAGGCTTAATAGCATAGATCTTGCTGCGGCTTCAACAGGGCTGTTTAGATTTTTCACCTGATCACCTTTCAATAGGCAAATATCATTATTATTATTACTACTACAATAGGCCTAGTATTAGTAGTAGGCAAGTAGTTGCCTAGTAGTAGGACAGCCAGATTGTTTCATCAGTGGAGCCGCCGTTAAAAGGAGAAACTGATGCGGAGCGCCGCGGCTCGCCTCGGGGTGAATCGCATCCCAAGGCGCGGGGCTGGCCCACCCTGGCAGCACTGGTTCGTTGGGGAGAGGGCAGAGGTCGCTGGCTGCCAAGTTTGGAGAGGCTGGGACCTCCCCTGGCTGAGTTACGAGCGTGCAAAGTTGGGCTGGAGCCGCCGATAGAAACGAAACTCAAGCCGAGCACCGCGGCTCGCTGCCTACGCCCAGCCTCCCCGGGACTAGACAGTAGTGTAGGCTGTATTTATTTATTTAGGCCTATATAGCGCAACAACTTATTCCTTTACATATACTCAAACATAGCACAAGAAAGGGTTCAACAACAGGCAATCACAGCAGCTTGGTGAAGTTCTAAATCACATCAGTGTCAGACCTATGGGCCTACCCCCCTTTTTTCCTCGGATCTGCATCACTCTCATTATTGATCTTTAGCACTCCCAGTTGACGGAAATCCGTCGTAGCGACGGAAAACTTTAATCCATGAGTATGTTCTGAAAAGTACTTCCAGTGCATTGAAACAGATGCTGCAACAGCAGTGGACTACAAAATGCAGTAGATTCAAAGCAACATTGCAACACAAAGTAGAAATGGATCTAAACAGAGCTAAATTAATCTGGCAGACTAAGATTACCTAGGAAAACAGACAACCAACATTAGCAAAATACATAATGCTTAATATGCATGATAAAACAAATTTACTAGCTGCTTCATCTGTTCACAAATTTTATCATTCTGTACTATGATGATTGTGATTGGATTTGAAAAGCAAAAGTAGGACATATGAGAATCACCCAACTAAAGCTAGCCATCATAAATACCAACACACGTTGACAGTAATGTTTCCTTACCTTAGAGGACACTGGCTCTCAATCTTGCTCCTGGACCAGCCTGCTCTGCTCTACCTGAACTCATCAGTGGCACTATTGATTAGCTGAGCATGCCTGATTTAATCAAGACCATACTAAAATCACACTAACTTCAAATCAGGTGTATTTGGTTTGGGTCAAGGAAAGATAGAAGATATGCAGGACAGGAGGGCTCCAGGAGGAGGATTGAGAAAACACTTATTGGAAAGTCCTGTATGGTGAACATTCTAGCACACTGATTCTCAGTTCTTTTCCTGGCACCCTTCCCTGCATATTTTCCATCTTTTTGTGCTTTACCTATGAGACTGAACTATTCAGTAGCACTTTTGATTAGCACATGATTTTACCAAGAACATGTTAAATCATACTCATTTCAGTCAAGTGTGTTTGGAGCAAGGATAGGTCGAAGATTTTTTTTTTTGGTGGTGGTGGGGGGACTTCAGGAATAGGATTACAAAACACTTCCATCATAATCATGAAAAAAAAAAAAGTTACTTCCTACAGTTGTGATGAGAACAAAACAAAAGCTCTTCCCATGGCTACTGGCAAATGTTTCCACTGTGATTACTGCTGCCAAAATTCTACAATATACTGTATCTGAATTGAGGGAAGAGGGGGTTTGTGTTTGACTGCATTTGCCTGGTACATCCAGGTAACAAGCAGGCAAAAATCAAACTGGCTAAGATGAACGTGAATCTATAAAAATGAATTAAAAGACAATGCTTTTTGGAACCAACATAGTGACATTACTTCCTTAAGGGCTGGTATGAAAAGCCCACAGCAAAAAGGAGGCAATGGGGACAAAAATGATTATGGCCCCTTTTAAATGTTACATGTTTTAAATAAGCCTATTTCATGGATTTTAATGGGTTATTTAATTCTTCTTATATAATTTAAGAAATTCCAAAGTGTACTGCCCATGTTTAAAAGTAATAAAAATTTGAGGTACAGTGGCATGCAAAAATTTGGGCACCCTTACTGAAAATGTCTGTTACTGTGAATAGTTAAGTGAGCAGAAGATGAACTGATCACCAAAAGGCATGAAGGTAAAGACGACATTTCTGCAAGATTTATGTATTATTTTTGTTTTGTACAGTTGGAGAGTGAAAAAAGAAAAGGAACACCATGCGAAAATTTGGGCACCCCAATACATTTGAGTCCTCAGGTAACTTTTACCAAGGTTCCAGACCTTAATTAGCTTATTGAGCTGTGGCTTGTTCAAATTCTTCATTAGGAAAAAGTCAGGTGATGCAGATTTCAAAGCTGTATAAATTCTCTGACTCCTTAAACTTGTCCCTAAAATCAACAGCCATGGGCTCCTCTAAGCAACTCCCTCGCATTCTGACTAATAAAATAACTGATGCTCACAAAGCAGGAGAAGGCTACAAGAATGTAGCAAAGTGTTTTCAGGTAGCCGTTTCCTCAGATTGTAATGTTATTAAGAAATGGCAGTTAACAGAAACAGTGGAGCAGTGTTGTTTTTGGCAGCCATTTTTTATTTAGTTTTAGTCTTAGTCTTTTGGACGAAATTCTTATTAGTTTTAGTCACATTTTAGTCAATTCTATCCTTGATAGTTTTGGTCCAGTTTTAGTCATTCATTTTAGTCGAGAAAATAATTACTTTAAAACATCAAATTAGGGCAATACAGAGATAGGAAATTGTAATCAAGGTTGACAGGTTGTGCATAACATGCTCTCTACGTAAATGCTGTCTAGTGTGCGTGCTCTCTACGTAAACGCTGTCTAGTGTGCATGCTCCCTATGTAAACGCTGTCTAGTGTGCATGCTCTCTAGAGCCCTGCACTCCCGCGGGACTCGTGGGACCTGCCGCAAAGCAGTGCGGCGCGGGACAAATTTTGAAAGCTCATTGCGGGCGCGGGCGGGACCGGAAGTACACATACAGTATGCGGCGCGAACGGTGACAAGCTGCAGTCCCGCTAACTAAAAACGTGTTTGAAATAAAATTTATAAATTATTAATTTATGTCTATCATATATAATTTGTGCTGGATATTTTATTTGGCATTAATAAAAGCATTTTAAGATGCCTAAATTTGCAGAGAGAGTCAGATTGCCAGATTGAGTGAGGAATAGCATCTTACATTTACCATTGATCACCCTAACGGGAAATCCTTTGATCACTCTAATGACTCGCAGTTCACACCCAGCTAGCAAGAGAACCATGAGTGAAGTGATTTACTGCTTGCATTAGTCTACAACTCTAATCAAAGAGACAGGTTACACAGTGCCGGTAGGCTTGACTCAATGCTATCCCAGAAATCCTTCCTGTAATATGCAAATTTAGCTGTCCAATCAGAGGCGGCCAAATTTGCATATTACAGGAAGGATTTCTGGGATAGCATTGAGTCAAGCCTACCGTCACTGTGTAACCTGTCTCTCTGATTAGAGTTGTACACTAACTCAAGCAGTAAATCCATTCACTTCTTTTACTAGCTCTGCTTTGCAATAAAAAAAAAACACATTGGTACAAAGCAAGCCCATTCACATTTTTATGCTGATCAGAGAATTACAATGGTTTCTCATGTGATAAAAATTTGCAATTAAATATTTTAATTGCTTGACAGCACTAATTATTATTATTATTAGAGACACTACATGCTGAATTCAGAAACAAGGTAAATAATAACAAATGTGAACGTGAGCTGTAGATATTTATGCTCAAATCCACTCAAAGTAGGGGGCGGGGCACCATCACGCTGTGTCAAGACAAGAACTTTCCTGAGAAATAACGCGAACGTCTGCATCATGCGGGATTTGCGGGCGGGAGCGGGACAAAATATGGCAGGCACGGGTGGGAGCGGGACTGAAAATCATAATTTTTTTGTGGGCGGGAGCGGGACTGAAAATCATAATTCTTTGCGGGCGGGAGCGGGACTGCACAATGCGGGCGCGGGCGGGAGCAGGACTGAAAAATCCGACCCGCGCAGACCTCTAATGCTCTCTACGTAAACTCTGTCTAGTGTGCATGCTCTCTGCGTAAACACTGTCTAGTGTGTATAGTCCATTGTTCAGACTCGTGTTTCTGCCTCCGTTTAACATGTCACAATGCGCTGATAGAGCACAAACATGTCATGATGAACACACAACTAGAAGATGACCACTCTGTCCGTTAATGTAAATATGATGGCTAAACATGCTGCTAACGTTAGAGTAGCCAGGTGTGCTGCTGCTCATTTAGACATATTAAGGCACAGCAACACGTCTGAAAAGCTACATTTCCTCCTGTATGTTTCACAGTAACTCAAATATGGGTCAATATATAACAAAGCATTCAGTTGTTGTCCCACCAAAAATCCCTGCAGGACAAGTTTTACTCATGACATGTTAATTGAATTTAAGTTAGCTTAACCAAGCCAACTTTAGCATGAAGCTAGCGGTCCCATTCATTTTCGCCAGGTCATGGTGTTTTGGAAAACTTCATGGGAAATTCATCACAGACCGATTGTTGAGTGACTTTAACCAAAGCTAGCAAATGTATACATGATTTGTTAACAGGACTTCTGGTAATGTTAACTTACCATCACAGAAATAACAGCATGGTGAGCCTTTAGATGCCTCTTGAGGTTGGTCGTATTCTTGCCATGTAGTTTATAGCCACAGTGTGTACCTTTGTCTCCCACTATAAGGCATTCCGTTTTATTTTCTGCTGGATTATGTGTAAAGTATGTCCATAAATCACCACATCTTTTCTGCCCACCAAGCCCTTGTGCTGGCGTTGCCGCTGCCATGGTCCATGAACTGTGTGTGGCTGCCCCGGTGTGCACTGTGCCCGGACATGCCTGGTGGTGGGCGTGACCAAACAAGGACAGGATGCAGGTGCATTGCTGATATTTTCAGCATTTGGCAGACAAATTGCACGCACCGTTGGAGGAAACGCCATGCATTTTGATAGTCCTATAGCCAACCCACTAACATTTTCGTCTCGTCAACAAAAACAACAGATACATCTCGTCATATTTTCGTGATCAAAGAGTTATGTTTAGCTCGTCACTGTCTCATTTTAGTCATGGAAAAAAGGTGCATTAACAAAATCATTTCATCATAGTCATCGTTAACAAAAATAACACTGCTAGAAAGGCAAATAAAAACCCCTGTTTGACTGCAAAAGACCTACAGAAAGATTTAGCAGACCCTGGAGTGGTGGTGCACTGTTCTACTATGCAGTGACACCTGAACAAATATGACCTTCATGGGAGAGTCATCAGAAGAAAACCTTTTCTGCGTCCTAGCCGCAAAATTCAGCGTCTGAAGTTTGCAAATGAACATCTAAATAAGCCTGATGCATTTTGGAAACAAGTCCTGTGGACTGATGAACTCAAAATAGAACTTTTTGGCCACAGTGTGCAAAGGTATGTTTGGAGAAAAAAGGGTGCCAAATTCCAGGAAAAGAACACCTCTCCAACTCTGAAGCATGGGTGTGGATCGATCATGCTTTGGGGTTGTGTTGCAGCCAATGGCACAGGGCACATTTCATTGGTCGAGGGAAGCATGGATTTGAATAAATACCAGCAAACTCTGGAAACAAACATCACACCATCTGTAAAAAAGTTGAAGTTAAAAAGAGGATGGGTCCTACAATTAGATGATGATCCAAAACACACCTCAAAATCTACAATGGAATACCTCAAGAGGCACAAGCTGAAGGTTTTGCCCTGGCCCTCACAGTCCCCTGACCTAAACATCATTGAAAATCTGTGGATAGATCTCAAAACAGCAGTGCATGCAAGACAGCCCAAGAAACTTGTAGAACTGGAAGCCTTTTGCAAGGACGAATGTGTGAAAATCCCCCAGGTAAGAACTGAAAGATTATTAGCTGGCTACAAAAAAAAGTGTTTACAAGCTGTGATACTTGCCAAAGGGGGTGTTACTAGGTACCAACCATGCAGGGTGCCCAAACTTTTGCTTCAGGCCCTTTTCCTTTGTCATTTTGAAAATGTAAAACATGAAAATTAAAAAAAAAAAGTTTTTGCTTAAAATATAAAAGGGAATGAGTCATCTTTAACTTTATGCCTTTTGCAGGGACGAGAGTGGGTCCTGATGAAAAAAGCAGAAAATCTGTAAAATGTCCTGAGGGCGCCAAAGGCACCTGAAGTAATAAGTGGGGTCCAGGGGGACACCCCCGTGAATTTTTTTTCAAAATGAGACCTTACACACCCTATTTCCTGCAATCTGAGCTGTAGTTAATTAAACACCTGATGCCTATTTTCATACTTATTGAAATAAAAACACTATTATATAGAACAATATGTATCAAAATAATATCTACATTTTATGGGGACTGGTTATTACTCATTGTCAACATCACTTGTTTTTCTAAAAAATGTCCATTAAAATCCATAGTTATTTACAGTTCCATTAATAATTCAAATTTTCATATATTCAATATATTGAATTAGATAAAAACACACACACACATACACTATATATATATATATACACATACACACACATATATATTAAAGTTATACAGTTATCAACACTGTCAGCTATAATTCAAATTATCATATATTCAATGTATTGAATCAAACAAACAAATGCATATTTTATGGGGACTGTCTTTATCTTATTGTCCACATCACTTGTATGTTTTCTTCAAAAGGAAGAGCATATGTCTATTCACACTTTTTACAGTTGTTTACAGTTCCCAATTATTTTTGAAACAAATTTTCATTAGATCATTTAGAATTCTTCAGCTTATTGTCCAAAGCCAAAAGCTTATCAGTCCTCTCTTTTTTCCTTTTTCTTTCATTAGCCAGCTCCTCCTGTGTTTTTACATGCTCTAACCTGGCTCTCTTCTCCTCTCTCTCACACTCCTCTCTTGCTTTCCTTTTGCTTTGCTAAACTTGTTTTTTATACCAGCATCAATTTCACGTACCTTCGCTTCACCTCGCTTGTCAATAGTATTCTTATAGACATAGACATCTTGAGAAAACACGCCGATTAGAGGAGCATATTTTTGATATGCAGCTCACGAACATGTGTAAGTTTTGATAAAAGAAAACGGCTGTGGGTATCTTTGTAAAAACTGTTTTGATTGGCTATTATGGTCTTGACAGCGATGTTTTGACCAATAACAATGTAGATAACACGAATTTTACATCACATTCAATAAGATTAAACAAGACTAAAGATGGCGACTTACAAATAATGTGTAAACATTGTTGGAGTTAATTAAGTTTGAACAACATGAAGGAACATACCCCAACCCCCCTCAATTAATTAAAAAAAAATTCTCAACAGATTTGGCATAATATAAAAAGGTTGTTTTTTACTCAGAAAAAGCGGAAATCCGCCGAAAAGCGGAAAACTCTCATCCTTGCTTTTGGAGATCATTTCATCTTCAACTTGCTTAACTGTTCACAGTAACAGCAATTTTGATCAGGGGCGCCCAAACTTCTGCATACCACTGTAAATGTAGCTTGAAAAAGATATGTAAATTTTAACAGGCACATATACTATTCTGTTTGCAGTAAGTGTGCATGTCCACACACGTTGTCGCCATTTTCATCCAAGAGTTGCCTTTTAAAAAGCAAACAAACAAACAAACAAACAAACAAAAAAACTCTGAAGGACCTGCTATATGCACCTTCTTAAATGCTGTATTAAGGCTGTCTGATTTCGGTAAGTAAGCATTTCATTGTCATTGCTGTGTTCCATTTTTCACTTTACTTTAACTGGGGTCTGTGTACACATTAAAACATGTTTTGATAGAGGAAAAAAGCAGCTACAGCTATGGGCTGTTTATTCTGACTGTTAAACTTTAGCTAGCCAAGTGTAGATGTACTGTTAGCTATAGATAACAAGCAAATTAACTTGACATTTCTTATATATTAAAAGGAAATCAGTGTTCAGTATCCTGTTAGATTATCTTTATTTGATTAGTTTGTAGGCACCAGACATAATTCTATCAGTTTTAATTCATTATTTAATCTCTTGTAGGGCGGCACGGTGGTGTAGTGGTTAGCATTGTCGCCTCACAGCAAGAAGGTCCGGGTTCGAGCCCCGTGGCCGGCGAGGGCCTTTCTGTGTGGAGTTTGCATGTTCTACCCATGTCCGCGTGGGTTTCCTCCGGGTGCTCCGGTTTCCCCCACAGTCCAAAGACATGCAGGTTAGGTTAACTGGTGACTCTAAATTGACCGTAGGTGTGAATGTGAGTGTGAATGGTTGTCTGTGTCTATGTGTCAGCCCTGTGATGACCTGGCGACTTGTCCAGGGTGTACCCCGCCTTTCGCCCGTAGTCAGCTGGGATAGGCTCCAGCTTGCCTGCGACCCTGTAGAACAGGATAAAGCGGCTAGAGATAATGAGATGAGATGATAATCCCTTGTAGCTTTCCATTTGTTGCTGTCTCTTCGTACATACTGAACATTACTGACTGGCTGCAAGTATGTTTTCTTATTTTGTCATTGTGGTGAATTTAGCACAAAACTAAATATATGTGAAAGCATGTCGGTAAAAGCCAAGGCGGCTTTCAGGTAGTATGCCAAGTTACTGCTACTGATGGGCCAAGTGGTAATCTCTGCACCTGAAAAGTGAAGCCAATGCAGAAGTGCTAAAATTTGCAGTTCCTTGAATGGCCACTTGAGGCTGGCTCCAAAAGCAGGTCAATTCCCATAGGACCCCCCCCCCCCATGTTAAAATGTCCAACTTTACAGTGAAAACAAATACAGCTTCATACAAAAAATGGTTTTGATCTCTATAGTGAGTTTCCCCCTTCATGACAACTATACAGGAGGTGAATTTTTATAAACAGTTTAAATAATATTGAGCCATACATGTATGCATAATTAGGAGCAGGGCTGATCTGAATGACAGCTGGGTTTGTCTCATCTTATTAGCTGCTAGCTGGTATTACCTCAGAACTCAAGCCAAATTCACCGCAGGTGATGGATTTATGTAAATAATTTATGGAACCTTGCCCATTTTCATCTAAGAGCTTTTCTATGCAAACAACTTTTACACCCTACTATATCTAAGTTACTTTAAAGATCTGATGACACGAACATGACTCTATGCAATTTCTTAAATAAACTATACAACATGGCAAACATGTTAGATTTCTGTTATAATTACGTGAAAAGAAGCTGTTGTTACACGAATATCCAGCTTTTAATTGCACAGCACAAGAAAACTGGGTCCGTGGCTCGCGGCCATGCTGTGACGTCAGCGGAAGAACACGCTGCGGTTCACTGGCTGTTCTACTCTGGTTCTACTCAATGGAAATGGCGCATGAAAACGCCGGTGAACTCTCTAGTGCTAGCTCTTCCTCTTCTGGGAGTCTAGAATTGTGTTGTGAGTGGGATAGATCGGAAGAATCTAGTGATGATGAACACAGGTGCATCCAACCGTACAGGTTTGAACCTGTTACTGTGCACCAATCTGAGAGCGACTCCGTCTCCGAGATGGACAGCGGACAGGCAGACAGCCCAGCATTGACGAACACCACAAGGTTGGATAACAAGGATTGGTAGGTCAACCCGTATTTGTTCAAAATGTTACGGAATCAATATTTTAATATTGTGTATTGTTGTCTTGCATGTGTAAACACTGCTTATATCATGTAAGCCGTATGCTACACTGAATACATAGTTCCTAATGGAGCATGCAAACGGCTAACATAATAAGCTTACAACTATGCCTGATCCGTGATACATTTAGGATAATATTGGCAGGCACGTCTTCTAGTTTATGGCTTCTTAGTTTTATCCTTGAATGAAGCAAAATATCCAGGTGACTGCTGGATCCGGCATAGCTACTAGTAGACCCCCTCCGGAATACTGTAGGCACTGCTAATGGTAGTAACACACGTTTGTGCTGAACTGCACACCCAAGAGATTCTTTTAAGCTAGGAAGGGTGTCAAAACAATCCAAATCGAAGTGTTCAGAGCACAGGACGGATGTTGGTGAGGGCTCCCACTTGTCATGAGTGCGCCTGACTTGCTTCACCCACTTCACATGCACCTCGGGATCTCTGGGAAACTTGAATAAACTTACCCCATCCTTGTAGGTTTTGGAGCAAAAGCCGGCAACACAACGCAAAGGCATAATAAATAAATATATATATATATATATATATATATATATATATATATATATATATATATATATATATATATATATATATATATATAGTGTGTATCAGTAGCGGCTGGCTTTTGTAAAAGTGAGGGAGGAAGGAATGCTTGGTTGAAGGTCACGGGCCCCAATGCGACCGCACCTGCTGGACCGGCTATAGTTACACGCACGGGTTGAGTTGATAATAGTTGAAAAACCTATCATTTTAACGGGGTGTGTACACTTTTTATAGCTGCTGTACACATTACTTTCAGGTGTTCAACACATCTTTCTCTTTCAAAATTCTCTCAAAATCTTCCGTATTTAATGAAGCAAACCTGGCGGCCATGTTTGTAGCTCAGCCCATGGAAGGGTTTTGCAAGCAAAACATTCACCACGTCCTCTGTTTCCATTACTTTATTCGTAGAATATCTATAACATAGTCAATCCACTTCCACCTCGCCGTTCTCACTCTGACTGCCGAAGTGCCCGAGTCACCGGATCTAGAAGTTAAGTTTGATAAGATAACCCCTCCCCCCAGGCAGCTAAGGCCTCTACTTATTGGTTCATTGCGCAACGAGGGCTGCAGCCTATTGGTTGATATTTTGTAGCACTTGTCAGATCTCTTAGCTAGTCCCACCCTCTTAGAGGAGGATTTTCCTCCTCTCTCTCATTGAAGTCTATGTTAACCACGAGCCGCCAGTGCCGGAGACTGTTTGAATCGGAGTGAATGGGAGCCGAAGGGAGGAAGATCCTCCGTGCAGTAATTTCTAATAGCGAGCGATAGGGGGTGCTAATGTAATTTCACCCAGAGAAACGAATATAATGTACATGTCGTATTTGGCAGTAAAATAGTAATATTCAAGGACAGCAATTCATTAAATTGGCCAAGACAATTTCAACTTTTTATTCTTAGAATTTTTAAGGAGGATCTTCCTCCCTCTCCTCACTGGAGAAGCCACCTGTGGTGTGTATATATATATATATATATATATATATATATATATATATATATATATATATATATATATATATATATATATATGTGATGTATAATAATAATACTAATAATGACAAACTGAACACCTGTCGCATCAACAACAAACTGGTAAGTGAGGAGGAAGATTCTTTCTTCTTTCGCTGACGTCATATAGCCCCTCCTCCTCATTCATCTCCTGGGTGCTGCAGCCCCATCAAATTTGCCCAAATAGCCACGTTTTTTATCATAACTTGTAAAATAGGCACCTTCGTGAGTTAATATATGGATCATCGGGAATTACTTTTTATGTTATAAAACATCACCAAAGATGTCAAAAATGTGTCATCAGATCTTTAATTTGCTTTATTAGATTGTACTTACCTTTCAATATTTTTGATGTAGTTACTGCCAGTGAATTTTATCGGGGTCTCCCCTTTAGTAAATTAGGCTCAGACTGACAATTTGACAGCTTGGGCAACTTAAAAAAAATAATTAAAAAAAAATTGCATTTTGCAGTTTGACATAGAAAGAATATCCATTCAGCATGAAGATTTGCATAGTACCAGTCAAGTGTTCGCCAAGAGACACATCGCTAACTAAATTGCAGGTTTGATAAATTGTTTATTAAATACACTCTGCTGTGTGACAATCATAGACTGACCATCTAACAGTAGCTGCTCTCGACTTCAGCCACTCTGAGCTAGCTATATTGCTAGCTATTAAGCAAGCTAACGCTAGTTATCTATATCAGGGTGAAGAAATATTGCTAATGTTTTTATTAACAATTAAGATTGAAAAGACAACACTCTTTGATCAAATACATGTTATCGGATGGTTACATGTCCAGTGATTTTTGTAAACCGGCCATTGAGGTTATGGTTTGTATCTTACGGAGCGGCTTCTTTTAGTTTAGCCAGTAACTTGTTAGCTTCGAAATTAGTAGGCATTACAGCCGTACTGTTCCAGTGGCCAGGCTTCATTATCACCTGTCGCATCAACAACAAACTGGTAAGTGAGGAGGAAGATTCTTTCGATGATGTCATATAGCCCCTCCTCCTCATTCATCTTTCTCCATTTATGGACTAGTCCGAAATTAGGCACAGTCAAGCGCTACCAAGACGGCAATACCCATAGCCTCCTTATTTCAGCTTCAAACCTGCTCTTCAGAAATCCTATGAGTGACATCACAGAGGCTTTGTCCATCTATTTTTAGTCTGTGGTAATGGCTAAGTGAGAGGGTAACAGTCCCTCCCTTCAAGTGTACAGTTATCAGCTGTCCGTTCATGGCTCAGAGGCAGATTTGCAGCAGCTTGCTTTCTGACAGGGTCACAGGTCCGACAGGGCTGTGATAACAACCAGGTTTACCATTGTAAGATTTAGAATTGCATAAGCATTTTGCACCTAAGCCGAATGAAAGACGGGGGACAGGGGACTCCATGTATCCATGAAAAAAAACTATACCAAGTTTTATAAAGTAGTTCATAATGAATGTGTCAAAGTCAGTTTTCCCATCATAATGTTTGTTAATGTTGTAACGAGAGGGAAACACTATTCCACTGAATATCCTGGTTCATTTTAAAACCTGTAGAGCTTGTTTTAAATAATTCAATTTTAAAAAACCCACATATTTCAATAATTATTCACAGCCTGAAGAACAAAAACTATCGCTGTTCAAATACTTCGATCTTGACTGTCAAAAAAAGCCAGCAATTTCCATGTGATGTACTAATTTTCACAACTGCACAGAGCTCTGGGTTATTTTTCCGTAGTCAAAGTACAGCGTAAATCAACAGCTAGTGGTTAGATTGTATTAACCCATAATGTAAATAAGGTAAAATTACTGCTTCTCTGGAGTGTCAGTCATGGTCAACACTATTTTACCACATTTAGTCCCAAAGCTTTATGTCAGTGATGATCATTTATCATCAAGAATATGGCATTCAATTGTTTTCCTTTTTCTCTTATTTTATTTAAATATAAAAGACATTGAAGGAGATAACATCCATAGAGACATGGAGAAGACAACCATGGTCATTTACGTCAACAAAGAGGGTAGAGAAAATAAACATTATGACATTGGAATTTTTGTTGGTGTGATCATCCTGGACCACACTGGAGATGCAGCCTGAGCTTGTGCATTGATGCTTGGAGTAATCTATGCACTGAACCTGGCCTAACGTATATATGACGTAGTGGTTAGGTAGTGTCAGGGAAATACGTCGTTACATAGTAGGCACGTCCTAATACAACGTCGTGCCAATACCTAACGACAACATAGTGGTAATGCCTAACAGACATGTTATCTGGCAACCATCCAGTGACGTATGTCCTACTACGTCATCTACATGTGTGTATTTTCTATTTGATGATCGGTGTATTAATAATTTGCTTTCGTACATTTTGTTGTACATCTCTATGAATAACATTAACAATGTGATCTTGGTCTATTGATGAATTGACTGTATTTTAACTTTAAAATAGCACTGAATGAGGCCATTTCAATGAAATAAAAGTTCATAGAGTCATGATTTTGCAGTTTGTCTTATCAGTTTATCTGCATTGTAACCCGCTAATAAAACTATTAGTGGTATTTTTTTTTTAAATCCAAAATCATGTTCGGTACACGCAAAACTTTAACTGAAGGGGAGGACTTTCACATGAGCCGTGATTGCCAATAAATTATTTCCGTGACCTGTGATTTGAGCCTGTTTCTATTCCTGTGATGTGTGATTGAGAATGTTTATGTTTGTGACCCCCCCCCAGGGGTGGATCCAGGGGAGGGGTTTAACCCCCCAGGGGAGAGGGGGGAGGTATAAAAGAGTAAACACAACAGAAAGCTTGAAGCAAGCAAAATTATTCAAAATATGCTCAAATTCACTGAATGAACATGTAAAGTTTCATTTTCCAGGGCGCTGCCTTCGGGCCATAGAAATTATCATACGCTTTTCGTAGAAGTCATCAATATCCCCCCATGTTTTTTTCCAAACCCAGTACCCACCCCTATCCCGGGACCCCTTCCACCACCCCACCCTGTTAACTTGGCGGGAAAAGGGCATATGCTGGCTGACCTCTATCCCATCATGCTTTGCGGCTCTGGATCGCGTCAGTCTTTCAAAACCCGTTGAAGGAGAGCCTTCCGGCCTCCCAGTTTTTTTTTAATTGGTGCGAAGGGAAGGTGTTTGGTTATAATTGGAGAGCTTTGATCGACAGAATCTTTCAAGGTAAGAATGTTACCCTTGCTATTGTTGTCACTGTGTGAATGTAAGGTGATTAAGTCTGACGATATATTATATGCAAATGTTATCGTTAAATGTTTATTTTAATGAATGTTAGTGTCTGAGTCTCCACCGCAGGAAAGTGTGCGCGGCGCCAAGTTGTTTGTGGGGGATGATGGGCGTGGTGTCGGAGTCCCGCCTCCCAGTGCCAACCCTGTTATTGAATGTTAGTATGGATCCTTGATGGGAAATTTCATTCACATTTTTAAAACCATGGTTTAAAGCTGTGAAGGTTTAACTACCCCTTGATTTCAATCAAAATATGACTTTGGTCAGTTATTTAGTATTGTTACAATATAAACTGATAAACATACATCCTAATATGAATGTTTGGTGAAATTTAAAAACTAAATTGTTTCACAAAATTTATTCTGTAACATATGTAGACTACTTATTGGAGTATTTGGAATGTTTCATAAAGCTGTTCCACACTATTTCAGTTTGTTTTACTGTTACATGCATTTATTATGCAATCTATAGAAAAATTCACTTAGGTGGAATTTCTTTTTATCTCTTAGGAATATCATTCATCTCCAAGGTTTACATATTACATTCATTAAAAACAAAACAGTAAAATCTTACCATTAACTTAATTCCATTCGTTCTGCAAGATATTAATTGCTTTGCAAATTTGTCTCAGATACAGAGGACCTTGAAGAGCTGTTCAGGCTGAGGAGTACAGATCCATGGCAAAATACCAGATCAGACAGTGAGTTCTATTCTTACTTACAAAAGAGACATGTTAGCTTACACATTTTATGAAAAGATAGAAACACTACTTGAATAAATGACTTACATTTGTGATGTCAGTCTGAATATCTGTGTAAAGACATCCAGTACTAATAATATTACTTATTGATTAGGGTGCATCAGTTGCCCTCACTTTCATAAAATCTGATGCATTTTTGTTTGGGTGTTCCTTTTCACCAATAAAAACATCCTGTAAAATTTTTTGACCATATTCAAAAGTCTAATGGTGGCACCATGAGGTTCATTTTTTGCCAAAAAACGCTTATTTTATGTTTTCGCGTAAGGTTTGAATCACAATGTTGGACTCCATTTATTGATTTCTCGTGAGCCAGAGATCATGTTAAGAACCTTTGCAAGGGATTGAGAAGCATTAATGTGATTCATAATACATTTGTATTGTTTAAAAGTAGTTGAACAATGATTCAATGAACAGCTAAAACTCAAACTGTGCTTGATAATATATTTAGAATATGTACTAAAAATGTGTATCTAAGATATTTGGTATACTCTATAAGGTGCCATAATGTTTCATGAAAAGTGATCGAAATTTTGTCATAAAAGTCATAAAATAGCAGCTTTTTCCATAACTTTGAGCTCCTGGTGCCACCATTAAACTTTTGAATTTTGTTAAAATATTTCACCCAGTGTGTTTTCTTACCAAAAGGAACATAAAAACAAAAATGCATCATGATCGGAGGAACTTTTCATTTTTAGGGGGCAACTGATGCACCCTATTATTGATGTGTGATATTTTATCATAAAATCCAACCATTTTTTAAACTTATGTCTTTAATTCATAAATGCATAATGCGCACTTGTTTTTGTGGCCCATGACACTAACCATTTCCTTTTTATGTGTTTTTTATAGATTATCAGAGAAAGGTTCTGATTAAGACAGTAGTGAGACCAGCTATGATGTATGGATTGGAGACAGTACCCTTAACAAAGAGACAGGAGGCAAAGTTGGAGGTGGCGGAGTTGAGGATGTTAAGGTTTGCGATGGGAGGTTGGACAGGATAAGGAATGAGCACATCAGAGGGACAGCACATGTGGAGAGCTTGGGAATTAAGCTAAGAGAGATGAGACTGAGATAGTATGGGCACATCCTGAGAAGAGATGCAGAGCATGTTGGAAGGAGAATGTTGAGGATGGAACTGCCAGGCAAACGAAAACGAGGAAAGCCAAAGAGGAGATACATGGATGTGGTGAGAGAGGACATGAAAGTGGCAGGTGTGGTAGAGAAGGATGCGGAAGACAGGGAGCAATGGAGATGAAAGATCCACTGTGGCGACCCCTAATTGGGAGCAGCCAAAAGAAGAAGAATCAGAGAAAGGTTCTGATGCGCCTAGATGAAATTGTGTAGAATTATCTGTAGGTGCTTATCGCTTGCAAAAATTGTGTGCACATACATCACTTAATCTGACCATATAATGGTAAACAAGGATTTATCATTGATTAATTATATTTGCAGGCTTGCGCTGCTGTGGCTGCAACAACTAAGGAGACAACTACTGTACCAACCCACCATTCATCTGATTCGGAAACCAGTGACAGCCGTTAGCTCTTTCACTGCTAGAATTTCTAATTATTGAATACTGGCTCACCATTAAATATTTTCTAGAGCCAGAACAAAAATAATGGTTGTCATGTGTGTAAATATTGCAGTCAGTCTCTGTAGGTTTTTTATGCCATTTTAGTGTAATGTAATATCTGACCAGCGGCCATCATAAAAGTGCAGAATAATACCTTTAAGTTCCTTTGCATATTCATGATTACATTTGATTCAGGTAATGCATTTGATTATCTCATTATCTCTAGCCGCTTTATCCTGTTCTACAGGGTCGCAGGCAAGCTGGAGCCTATCCCAGCTGACTACGGGCAAAAGGCGGGGTACAACCTGGACAAGTCGCCAGGTCATCACAGGGCTGACACATAGACACAGACAACCATTCACACTCACATTCACACCTACGATCAATTTAGAGTCACCAATTAACCTAACCTGCATGTCTTTGGACTGTGGGGGAAACCGGACACCCGGAGGAAACCCACGCGGACACGGGGAGAATATGCAAACTCTGCACAGAAAGGCCCTCGCCGGCCATGGGGCTTGAACCCGGACCTTCTTGCTGTGAGGCGACAGCGCTAACCACTACACCACCGTGCCGCCCGCATTTGATTATGTAATGCATAATTACATTTGAGTCAGGTAATTAATCTTCTATTTCATCCTGTGAAACTACAACACATGACCTGTAACGATTGTCAATTGTACGTATGTACGTGATTGTTAATTGTATAGTACACATGGTTTTATTTGTTCACATTTCTAACCTAACCTAGCTGATGCAGCTATTTTTTTGTTGAAATAAATGCACCGACTATGCAAAATATTGTTGCTTCTTCCATGTTTTCTGCATATTACTACTCTGGTTTTGTAAGGTAGTAGAAAGGATGTGAAAATGTAAGGTGGTGAGAATGTGCCCATACGAGTGTGAAAGTATCCATGGGGTAGTGGGAAGGTCCCCATAGGGTAGTGGGTGCATAATTTCTCTACGTAACTTTACAACTTAGTAAAAACGTTGCTGGTAGTCCAGAATTTTACGTAGTAACTACATAAAACACTAGGTAAAATCTACCAAACCACTACGGTGTAAGTACATAGTTACTACGTAAAATTGTTACCTGGAGATACTATTACAGATTCATTCAATAAGTGCTCCTGTGAATGGATGGGGAAAGGCTTTCTCCCAGAGTCCTTGGACTACAGAACAAAATCAGCATTGAACTGTAGGAAATAAGTGCAGGAAGCATTTACACAACCACTTGTGAGGACATTACACCCAACATAAAGTGAGGGAATGTTCACTTGAAATGAAAATTGGAGCACTCAAAGGCACTTGTTTTATTATATCCTCTCACCATTTCAATAGAAGTGTTTGCAGTGTATTAAAATCTCCATCAGGTAATCTGTGTTTGTTACCCAGTTGTGGACAGTTCTGGTACAGTTTGGATTTTGTTAATGAGTGGTGCTGGAACTTTTTTTTTTTAAATGGGTTTTGTGTGTGTGTGTGTGTGTGTGTGTGTGTGTGTGTGTGTGTGTGTGTGTGTGTGTGTTTGTAAATAATGTAAACACACATGTTAAAAAAAATGGTGGAGTGCAAAGCCTATGGCTGCAAAAATGATAAATGTGATAAGGGAAAGGATTTTTTTCTGTGTTCCATTACCGACAACTGAGCAATGTAAACGACTTGCTAAATAGTGGCTACACAAGTTGGAAACAGGTCACACTTTAGAAACACTCTTTTGGAAGAAATTATATGTTTGCGAGGACCATTTTGTGCCAGATTGCTTTGAAAGGAATCTACAGGCTGAGCTGTTGGGCTACTATGCAGGTCGCGTTAGACTCAAACCCAATTTTGAGCCAACAATATCCCAACACCATCCACAGAAAAGGGATTCAGGTCATGCAAACATTAGCTAGAGAAGTACAAACATTCAGGGCGGCACGGTGGTGTAGTGGTTAGCGCTGTCGCCTCACAGCAAGAAGGTCCGGGTTCAAGCCCCGTGGCCGACGAGGGCCTTTCTGTACGGAGTTTGCATGTTCTCCCCGTGTCCGCGTGGGTTTCCTCTGGGCACTCCAGTTTCCCCCACAGTCCAAAGACATGCAGGTTAGGTTAACTGGTGACTCTAAATTGACCGTAGGTGTGAATGTGAGTGTGAATGGTTGTCTGTGTCTATGTGTCGGCCCTGTTATGACCTGGTGACTTGTCCAGGGTATCCCCCGCCTTTCGCCCGTAGTCAGCTGGGATAGGCTCCAGCTTGCCTGCGACCCTGTAGAACAGGATAAAGCGGCTAGAGATGATGAGATGAGATAAATAAATAAATAAATAAATATGAACACACACACTTCAGGTGTGGAGTTTTTCACTTGCAACAGCTGGTGCACATCAGACATGACTTTGGAAGTGAAGGGCCTACCTTAGTCAGTGAGGAGGTCCTTGGGAAGCCCCACGTGGGAGAACAGCAGAACTAGCTCCATGGTGATAGTTTGAGGTGGCTTTCCTGAGAGGAACCACCTCAGGGTAGCAGGTGGCATAGTCCATTATGATGTGGATGTACTTGTGACCCTGGGAGGACTTAGGGAGGGGATCCACCAAATCCATGCCCACTCTCTTGAAGGGAATGCTGATGTTGGGTAGTGGCATGAGTGGGGCAGGAGCAAGGCAGTGTGGGGCAGTACACTGTGATTGCGGCCCAAGAAAACAGTGCATCGCTCCTCATGCAGCAGTTTCCCCAGTGCTGAAGAAACAGTGGTGCTTTGCTTGGCTTTAGTATGTAAACAAAGTTCGCTTGTCCTCCAGGACAAGGGGAGCAACCGCTGCTCCCCAACATAAATGTGACGTCAGTGCAAGGGGTCTATTGAGGTTTTTCACCCACGTGACCAAGTCATGTGAGGCTGCCATTTTGGACGTCACGGCTCGAATCAGTTTGAATGCGAGGAAGGCGACAAACAAAAAACATAAAAGAAAAAGGAGCGAGATGCAGAAAACACCTTCACCATCCAGCGACGTAGGGCATTTACAGGGCGAGCAGAGGGAGAGGTATTTGCAAAAATTGAGGTTAGCCGGCTTAGAGAACGACGTTTACCTGCTTCCACCAGGATTGTTCACTGATGTACGGAAGTACACGAAGCCCTCGTCTTTACCTGACTTCGGCCCACATGATCTGTATACCTGTCGTTAAAAACCCATCGCCATACACAGGTATTGATCTGAAAGCGTATAAGAGTTTGGATACCTACAAATATTTTGTGTCAGGCTGGGTAACATGCCTACATCAGTGGGTCGTCCCTGGAGCCGGTGGTCGCCATCTTATTACAGCTAAGGTTTGTTCACATTTTCATTTACTTTCGGTCCTCAGGATAAACAAAATGTTATTAAATGTCATTGAAATAACTTCTTAGTCTGTTGAGACATGGCCCGTTATAAATTTGCTGTTACCAGGCAATGACCAAGAACTGTATTATTAGGGTCGGTGTAGTTGTAGCAGTGTACTAGCAGCTAGCTGTTAGCACTAGCTAATGTCAACAACATCATAGCTAGTATGTTACTGTAGCAATGTTTACGTTCAGTCATTTGAATGACTGTTAAAACCTTTCAGTCTCAAGTTTTTCCTTTACTGTATTTACTAGTTTACTGTAATTATGATCCGGCAGCTATTTACACCGGATCCAGTGTAAATAGTTGCCGGAGCGCGCTCCGGCTTGCTCCCCCTCAAATTAAGCAGTGCGCTCCGGCTTGCTCCCAGAGTGCTCCGGCCGAGGTTCCGGAGCGCGCTCCGGCTTGCTCCCGGAGCGCGCTGCTTAATTTGAGGGGGGAGCAAGCCAGAGCGCGCTGCTTAATTTGAGGGGGAGCAAGCCGGAGCGCGCTCTGGAACCTCGGCCGGAGCACTCCGGGAGCAAGCCGGAGCGCGCTGCTTAATTTGAGGGGGAGCAAGCCGGAGCGCACTCCGGAACCTTGGCCGGAGCACTCCGGGAGTAAGCCGGAGCGCGCTGCTTAATTTGAGGGGGAGCAAGCCGGAGCGCGCTGCTTAATTTGAGGGGGAGCAAGCCGGAGCGCGCTCCGGAACCTCGGCCGGAGCACTCCGGGAGCAAGCCGGAGCGCGCTGCTTAATTTGAGGGGGAGCAAGCCGGAGCGCACTCCGGAACCTTGGCCGGAGCACTCCGGGAGCAAGCCGCTCCGGCGCTGCTTAATTTGAGGGGGAGCAAGCCGGAGCGCGCTCCGGCAGCTATTTACACTGGATCCGGTGTAAATAGCTGCCGGATCATAATTACAGTAAACTAGTAAATACAGTAAAGGAAAAACTTGAGACTGAAAGGTTTTAACAGTCATCCAAATGACTGAACGTAAACATTGCTACAGTAACATACCAGCTATGATGTTGTTGACATTAGCTACCTTGACCTTCAAAATGGCGGACACAGCGGCGTCACGTGACCCTGTGACGTCAGGTGAAAAACCTCAATAGGACTGATTCTGAGCTTTAGAATTATATGCTGATTGGCTAGTTTGAAAGACAATAGGGGTGTGAAAACCCCCTCTCTAACAGAACTCTGCCAAATCATTGTGTAAACACCACATCCAACTTCCCCTAACCCCTCCCAATTTCCCCCCTCTACAACCCCCTCCCACCCAGCCTCTTGGGCATACACTGGCTCCCCCTGATCTGTCTAGGAGGTAATAACAGCACATTTTAAGCACAGTGAATGTAACAGATGTGTTGATATCAAAATACCCACTATATGAAAACTGCTATATAAAACTTGTAAACCTTTATCTATCTGCTTCAAATTTATAGACAAATGTCAAGATGTTGAATCAGGAAATGTAATTTTTAGATTGCTAGGCCTCTCAAAACCAATGTCTGTTGCTGTTGTCTGAAGAAAACTACAGCTAAAAAAGCTCTACTACCGGATTACTTAGATAATCCAAGTCAGAAAGAAGCAAAGGATAGATATGTAGAAGTTACAGTTTATTGGTGGTTATGATCCATACAAAATTCCTCAAAATGAATGGAGTGATGTAGATTAGTGGCCTAGTGTTAGGTACATAGATGTTGGAATGTACCTTTCCCCCCCTGAAAAGTCCAGACATGGAAGACCAGTTTAAAAAAAAAAAAAACACCCCACTACAAAAGCAAGAAAACTCTTTATGGAAAGAATCTCCCCCCCAACATTAGCTTTTGGGAACAGAATGCTGCGAAAGCCAAGGCATTTACTTTCAAAGGACTCCAACCTGAACTGTTGGCTAGATGGCAGTCCCGGCCCTCCATGTCTCAACAACCCCAAGACATCTAGTTTCATAGCTCTTTGCACTCTCATTTATAGTTTGATACTTATTATTGTTAAAACAATATCTGAAGTGTTATTGTTCTGACTGTTCAGTTTATTTTTCTGTCTATTCTGTTTGCTTAACTATTTTTACATTGCCATGACCTCAGAGCGGGTGGCATGGTGGTGTAGCGGTTAGTACTGTCACCTCACAGCAAGAAGGTCCTGGGTTCAAGCCCAGTGGCCGACGAGGGCCTTTCTATGTGGAGTTTGCATGTTCTCCCCGTGTCCCACCGTCCAAAGACATGCAGGTTAAGCTAACTGGTGGCTCTAAATTGACTGTAGGTGTGAATGTGAGTGTGGATGGTCGTTTGTCTGTAGGTGTTCCCGATCACCTGGAGACTTGTCCATGGTGTACCCCGCCTCTCAGGGATAAGCTCCAGCTTGCCTACAACTCTGTAGAACAGGATAAGATAAGCAGCTACAGATAATGGATGGATGAACTCAGAGCTGGGTGGCACGGTGGTGTAGTGGTTAGCGCTGTCGCCTCACAGCAAGAAGGTCCGGGTTCGAGCCTCGTGGCCGGCGAGGGCCTTTCTGTGTGGAGTTTGCATGTTCTCCCCGTGTCCGCGTGGGTTTCCTCCGGGTGCTCCGGTTTCCCCCACAGTCCAAAGACATGCAGGTTAGGTTAACTGGTGACTCTAAATTGACCGTAGGTGTGAATGTGAGTGTGAATGGTTGTCTCTGTCTATGGGCCAGCCCTGTGATGACCTGGCGACTTGTCCAGGGTGTACCCCGCCTTTCGCCCGTAGTCAGCTGGGATAGGCTCCAGCTTGCCTGCGACCCTGTAGAACAGGATAAAGCGGCTAGAGATAATGAGATGAGATGAGAATGAAATGAGACGAGACCTCAGAGCCATAGATAGTACACGGCTGACATCTATTGGTAAAACTTGGTATTGCACCGTGTATTTCTGCATTTAGTTTAAATGAGGCTGCTGATCTATCTCCTCTCATTATCTCTAGCCGCTTTATCCTTCTACAGGGTCGCAGGCAAGCTGGAGCCCATCCCAGCTGACTACGGGCGAAAGGCGGGGTACACCCTGGACAAGTCGCCAGGTCATCACAGGGCTGACACATAGACACAGACAACCATTCACACTCACACCTACGGTCAATTTAGAGTCACCAGTTAACCTAACCTGCATGTCTTTGGACTGTGGGGGAAACCGGAGCACCCGGAGGAAACCCACGCGGACACGGGGAGAACATGCAAACTCCGCACAGAAAGGCCCTCGCCGGCCCCGGGGCTCGAACCCAGAACCTTCTTGCTGTGAGGCGACAGCGCTAACCACTACACCACCGTGCCGCCCCTGTTGATCTATGTTCAAAGAAAAAAAAAGTGTGAAGTGTGGTTGATCCTTGGAATAGATACGTCCGTAAATGTTATTTTCTGCTGTACAGAAATGTCGTAGATTAACACTTGTGTACGTTTATGTGATACTATGAAAGATGCCAAGTTTGTGAAATATTACATTATGAAGAGAGATGTTTTCATGTTAACACGATTAGTCTGTTATATGAGCTTGTGTGTACTCGTTAGCAAACTAGTAATGTTTATCGTGTGCAAACAGATTGTGTGTGAAGATGAAATATTTTGGTTTGACTAAATGAACAATTTGCACAGCTTCATCTAGAACATCTGCTGATAAGACAAATTTTGATACTTCTGCATTGTGTTCCTTTTAGTTTTACAACAAAAAGAGAGACTATGAAGTACAGACACGCGAGATGTATGGAGCCAAAATAAATCAGTAAAAGTTTCAACTAAAGAAGTAAACTGAAGATTCATTCATTCCTGTTTGCTATCTGCCTATGCCTCATTAGGACAATTGCTAGGGTAGAATAGTTATTTATTTTTTTTAAAAAATAATTAATTAAAAAAACCCAACCCTTGCTCTAGACTTTCAAACAATATAAGATTTTATTTTAATTTCACCCAATAGTGGATGGTAAACGCTAACAGAATTAGCACATTCCAATTGCAGCTACAGTCATAGTAAATATAATCACCCTTTCAATAAGTATAGGTAATCATATGGGGCCTGAGTAAAATTAAGTATTAATTTCATGAGTGATTTCGAGGTTTTGAAAACTTCAAAACCTCGAAATCACGAGTGAAATTGATCCTTAAAATTTTACGAGGAACCATACGATTACTTGTTTAGAATATATAGGGCCAAATTCATACTTTGGAAGCCATTCAAGTTCACAGCATTTGTCATTCACGTTTTCTGAACCAATCAGGGTGCAAGACTATCTTGCACGTTTGAATCAGTTTCTAAAGCATCTTTCATCATGACCCAAAAAACAAACAAACAAACAAACAAACAGATAGCACTTTGTCTAACTCACAGCATTCATATGCCACTAGAGAGTTGTTTATTTGTCTTTCTGCGGCCCATTTCTTAAACATGGAAAGCCAAAAATTTGTACTTTTTTTGGTATTTTCATTTTCAATTGCAGCTTTCAATTGGTTTATCATTTCTTCATCAAATATAGTGAAACGTGGCATTGCTGAGTCAGCAGAGTCAGCCATATTGTTGACAAAATTTGCTAATTTTTGTAACCGTAACCAAGCAATGAACTAGCCAATAGCATTTCAGAAATACGGCCCCGTGTTAAGGAAAAAAAGCCCTCCTTGATTGGTCAATCAGAATTGAGTAATTTGGCCCTATGTATTATAATAGTTTTAATAAACTTAATTCAGTTCCCTATCCAGTTATTCTCTATTCAAAAGACACAACTGAGTCACAGGTTGGTGTGTGCAACTGACTAACAATTTTATCCAAAATAGTTTTTCCTGCCTTAAATCGATTTATTTCCATTTCACATGCACGCATGCAGCAGGCCTCAACGTTAACTTTTGACACCTTAAATGGCCTCAATTTTAATTTTTTTTTTTTTTTGCTTTGCACCCTCCTTGAATTTCCTTTTGCCCTAAAATTTTGCTGTATTCAGGGCAATACTGATATGTTTTCTAGGGGTATAATTTGAGTTATTTAGACAAAAGTACATGTTTTTTAAAAAAACATTTATTTCTTCAACAGAACAAGACAAGCCCTGAAAACATGAAACATAAATGCCTTTTTATATAGTTTAGGACAAACACTTTGTTTTGCCTACAACAATGACTAGCAATATTGCAAAGTTGAATTATAAAACTAAAAACCTAAACAGGAGTCTGTACTGCAGTGCTGTCTCATTCAGTTTGCCACTGCATTTAGGAGGAAAATAAACCACCTGCCCTCCTCATCTTCACATGCATGATGGGCCAATGATCAATGGGGTAAGATATATTTCTCTATGAGATAACTGACTGACTATGTAAATGATATTCATTTATTGTAGAGGGTGTGGATTACTATTTGAGACACAAAAGCATGTCTTTCATTGAATGTACTTACCACTAGCCTTTTTTTTTTTTTACTACATTAGACGTGTCAGGGTGGTGTAGTGGTTAGCGCTGTCGCCTCACAGCAAGAAGGTCCAGGTTCGAGCCCCGTGGCCGGCGAGGGCCTTTCTGTGCGGAGTTTGCATATTCTGTCCGCGTGGGTTTCCTCCAGGTGCTCCGGTTTCCCCCAGAGTCCAAAGACATGCAGATTAGGTTAACTGGTGACTTTAAATTGACCGTAGGTGTGAATGGTTGTCTGTGTCTATGTGTCAGCCCTGTGATGACCTGGTGACTTGTCCAGGGTGTACACCGCCTTTCGCCCGTAGTCAGCTGGGATAGGCTCCAGCTTGCCTGCGACCCTGTAGAACAGGATAAAGCGGCTAGAGATAATGAGATGAGAGACATATATTAGACCCCTTGCACATGATGTCACACTTCACGTGATCTTTACACCTGGGGGGTCAAACAAGCACCATTTTTAATGTAAGCAAGGCTTAAGTCTGTCTTCAATATGGTTCAATTTTGTGTGTTTGGTTGTTCAAGTTGAGAAAGATTAAAAAAAAAAGGTATTACCATCTCCCCACCATCAAGAAAAATGTTAAAGAGAAGCAAATGCTTCAAGAACAAAGAAATGAGTTGTTAAAGAGAATACAATGAGAGGAGCCAAGCCTGAAAATTCCAAAGAAATTTGGGATTGTATTTAAAATGTAATTTAAAAAAAGTTGGGAGTATGGAAGACTTTGCTTAAGAATCCCATTTTATTTTTTTCTGCTCACATTTGAGTTAGCTTCTTCATGAAAGTGTTTTATTTTCTTACAGGTGAAGCAGCTTCCTTATTCAACATGGAAAACCTAGATTGGTTTCAAACAACTCAGACATAATTCAGTAAAAAAATAAAAATAAACCCAACAAGGAGCGTGATACATCCTGAAAGAACAGAAAAGATTAAGAGCAGAGAACGCTGGAGCTTTGTTTCTGTTATCAGAGTAACCCAGTCCTATGTACAATGTCACCATGGAGCCAGAGTGCAGTAATGAACCTATAGTTTGAGAGAATTTTATGCACAGACTGAACTTTACAACAGCTGCATGCATGTGAAATAGAAATAAAATCGACTAAGGCAGGAAAAACTATTTTGGATAAAAATTGTTACTGTCTGTTACACACTTCTCAACCTGTGTGACTCAGCTGTGCCTTTTGAATAGAGAATAAAGGAAGAGGGAACTGAACATTAACTGTTTATTGAAATTATTATTACAAGGCTGATTATAACATATTGAACATATTCAAAAATCTTGTAAAATCTTAAAAATATGGCAAAAAAGATAGGATACGCCTTTTGGGCACCAAACATTTCTAATGTTTTGAAAGGAAAATAGGCGTATCTGCTCATCCTTGGTTAAAAACAATGTGATTAACAAGTAAATTTTTTTCTCATTTTATTTCAAATACTGTATACAACAAACACATTCTGATGTGTTGGTCTCTCCACTTCTCTATTTAGTTTAATTGCAATGTAGCCTGGCCATTTCCTTCCTATACAAGTACACAATTCAATTCTCATCCCCCTTTTCGCATCCCTTTGCTCCATTCTCATTTATGACTTCACATTTATGTCTTTCATTTCAAACACTTGAACAGTTTAACATCTACTGTACTTTCAAGCAGTTCAATTTCAGTTATCTTGTTCAGTTAAATCTTGTTGTTATGACTTCACTTAAGCTAGGCCTTCTAAGCCTATCTAAGCCATACAGTAGGTGTAAATGGGACATACGCCCTTTTGGCTCCAACACCGATGCCCACTTCTGAGTAAGGTCTTTGTTGTTTTGTTCAATATACAGTAGGTTGATTTCTGATGTGTCTTTTCGGTACAGTTAGATAGAGCTCATCAAGACCTTTCATTTGATATATAGAACTCATTTTTGCCAAAAATGCCACTTACTTCCCTCTGGCTCCAAACCCTTGATATATATATATATATATGCCTATATAATTTTAGGGAACCCTATTGTTGGTTTGGCTTGAATTTTTGTACTTGATAGGCCTAATAACTATAAATAAAAATAAAATGTAAATAGGCTATATTTTGACTAAATTACTATTATTGAAAAAAATCTAAAGATTTTCACCAGAGATCATGACAGGAGGACAGAAAAGGGACAGTGAGATAGGGTAGCCTAGAGGGAGATGACAGGGAGAGAGATATTGTAGGGTCGGGAAATGTCCCAGGCCAGACTCCAACCTGGAGTCAGTCACCCTCTATTATTGTTGTTGTCTAGAAAGAGGTGTCGCATCGTTGTATTACAAAAAGTCATGCCAGTCCTCTGTTTATTAACCTGGCCTAAATTGGTCTACAATGCTACCTTAGAAACTGTTCCAATAACTTATCTGAAGGCTATAGCTATGCTGCTTTATGATCTCATTTGATTAGGTGAGGCTGGTATTAAAACAACCTAGCTTAACCGATAATTAGCATGCTTACCATACTGTACATTAGTACACAATGTGAAACTTATTGACATGGACTTCCCTGTTCAGAATAGCTGTGCAACACTACAACACAGAGAGATAAAGAGGCGCTTTGCCTGAAAGAAATGAAGGAAAGGGAAAAGGAGGGAGGAGAAATAGGGATACAGCAATACAGCTGACTTTAGACTGAGATTTAAAGCTGCTCAGTCTCCAGTGCAAACAGGTGGACTGTCTTCAAAATAAACAAATGCAAATGCCTAGTGATAAACAATACAAAGGAACATGGGGTGAGGCACCACTGTAAATGTGCAAGGCTTGGCTTTAGACTTTGGCATCAGTCAGTCCAGTTGAGGAGAATGTATGCAGAATCTACGTAGAGGACAATAGATGTAGATGAGAGGAGAATATACGTATGTAAGAGGAGAATATATGTATGTGAGAGGAGAATGTGTGTATGTGAAAGGAGAATGTACGTACACTCTAAAAATAATGGGGCCAGTACTGGTTCTTCAGGGTGATGCCATAGAAGAACCTTTTTCAGGGCTTCAAAGAACTGTTCATGCAACAGTTCTTTAAAGAACCATTTAAACCATTTGTTTGAGCAGTGAAGACAGATTTGTGTAAACATAGCCTATGTGCATTGACCAGCAAATGGTAAGAGAATGCCAGGCTCTGAAGAACCATTTCCAATGTGAAGAACCTTTCGCATAATGTAATGGTTCATCACAGAGTTTTGACTCTCCATGGAACCATCCAGAGATTTGAAGAACCACTGAAGCACCTTTATTTTTTAGAGTGTATGTGAGAGGAGAATATATGTATGTGACAGGACAATGTATGCATGTGAGAGTGAGAATATGTGAGAGGAGAATATACATATGTGAGAGTGAGAATATATGCATGTGAGAGGAGAATGTATGCATGTGAGAGGGTCAGAATAGATAAAGTCTTATGCGGCCCCTCATAGTTTTCCTGCTGACTAGATGCGCACTGTCAAGATGGTGAACCGGTTCAAGATTAAAATTATTTTGATGAACTTTGTGTATGGATGTGTCCATATAATATAAAGAACACTACATGGTGGTGTGACTACCGTATTTTCCGGACTATACGTCGCTCCGGAGTTTAAGTCGCATCAGCCAAAAAATGCATTATGAAGACGAAAAAAACATATATACGTCGCACCGGACTATAAGTCGCACTTTTTTGAAGGGTTATTCTATCCATGGAATCTGTGACTCTATCTGATAAGCGGCGCGTGGTTACTGCGCGACTGCATTGTTTATTTAATAAACGAACAGCTGAGCAGTGATAACGCGCCCTTTGCCCTGTAAGTAGCCTAGTCTGATTATTTTAAATATCTACTACTATCTTTAATACTATCACTATCGTTATTACTAATAGCCTATATTATTATTATAACTAATATTAGTAGCCTATTACTGATGCATTAATCAGTTTGCTTTTAGAATATTTTTACCGCTAGGGCTTATTATCGCCCCATGGCTCTTTCATCTGTGTTATTAAAGCTGTAGGCATCATCGAGGAGTGTCATTCTTCATTTTTGTCGAATTTTATTTCATCAAATCAGAGGTCAAGTAGGCTATAGGTATATCATCTCCAAAGACAGGTACGGTAGTAAAAACAACCGTCTAGTGAAAAAAAAAAACAACAACAACCGCTTTTAAATCTCCTACTTAAATCCTTAAAATGAGTCATTTAACTCATGTCTTGTGTGATCTGATCTCCAATGGTGAAATAAACCGGCTGTGAGGAGTACAGTCTGTTATTTTAGAAGATAAATGTAATATATAATTTAATATATAGACTAATAAAAATTAATATTTTATAATATAATATCACGACATATTACTGTCTGTAACTGTTTGTCACTAAAGCGTTTTCTAAGATCATAATGTCTGATATTATTATTATTATTATTATTATTATTATTATAATACACACACAATAAGCGCGTGTGCGTAAAGTTATAGTAAACCATCCCCCGCCTTTTTTTTTTTAAGTCGCCGGACCCACCCACCTCCTGCGTTCTGGGACCTCCCACTTCACAAATTAAGCACTGCCTAAAATCACTACATAACTTATTTAAATAACTATAGGCCTATCATTAATAATAAAACACAGGTCAATCAAGTTTATCAAGCTGACGATTTCACTCCAAATCAGCAAATCCATTGAATTCCTCATCCTCGGTGTCGCTTCTGAACAACTCTGCCAACTCCAGCGGCAGATGAAGCGCCGTTTCCTCTTCTTCTGCGTGGCTGTCGTCAGACTCAGCATCAGCTCCAGTTATTCCGCAGTGGAAAAAAAAAAACATATATACGTCGCACCGGAGTATAAGTCGCATGGACAGCCGAACCATGAAAAAAAGTGCGACTTATAGTCCGAAAAATACGGTATATGAAGTTTACCGTATGTTGAAAATATTTCACTCGTTCACCACTCGAAGCTAAACTTTATATCTTCGTGCAACTGTGTAATATCCTCTATACTGTATATGCAATGCACAGAGTGACATGCTGCAGACAGATTGTATAAAAATATCCATGTTTTACAGTGCATGCTATGACATCCTTTTTTTAATCCATACTATCAATTCCAGCAAGCACAGCATATACTCTCTTTATCTCGGGGCATTGGGTGGCATTTTGTACACTCCTCACTTTTCAACAGGCTGACTTGCACAGCCTCTGTGTTCATTTAATCCACTATCCTTTCTGGCATCACCAGAATCACTTTTGCCATTTGTTTCTTCCTCTCCTGGTTCATAATCTGGCTCAAAACATACATTTGAATCCTTTTTTTGTTCAAGTGCATTTTCTACCGCATGTTTGCACAGCAAAACTACAAAAGTGACAAACTGAGTGGATAACTCTGATATGGGAACTGGCATTCTGGGTAACCACCGCTGGATATCCAGTTCAGGGAAAATGGTGGTGCATAGGTAGGCCTATTTTTAGCAATATCATAACTTTTAAAATCAGTAAAGTGTTGCTATGGAGTTTGATTTTTAATTTTTTTTAAAAAAAAGTGCAGTGGGGCACTTACTATGATCCACAAGCTGCATTTATTTTTGGGTTTTGTTTGGCTTTAAAGCCATCACTGACCTGCTCCTGGACTCTATGCAGTTCACCTACAGAGTCTGAGCTGCAGATGATGCTGTTAACATGGTTCTTCATTTCATCTTCCAGCACCTGAATTCCCCAGGAACTTATGCTAGGATCCTATTTGTGGATTTTAGTTCTACCTTCAACACCATCATCCCAGATCCTCTGCAGGACAAGCTCTCCAAGCTAAGAATCCCTGACTCTACTTGCAGGTAGATCACAGACTTCCTGACAGAAAGCAGCACGTGAAGCTGGTGAAACATCTCTGACTCCTGAACAATCAGCACCAGATACCCCCAAGGCTCCAGTCCTCTCTCCTCTACTCTTCTCTCTGTACGCCAACAGCTGCACCTCCAGTCAAGCTCCTGAAGTTTGCAGATGACACCACCCTCATTGGATTAACCTCTGATGAGTCTGCCTACAGGTGGGAGATTGACCATCTGGTGTCCTGATACAGGCAGAACAACTTTGAGCGCAGTGCTCCAAAGACAGCGGGGATGATTGTACACTTCAGGAGGAGCTCTGCCACACCCTCCCCCATCACCATGTTTGACTCCCCAGGAACTTCTGTGGAGCATTTCTGTTTCCTGGGCACTATAAATCACCTAGGACCTCAAGTGGGAGATGAATATTTGCTCTCTCACCAAGAAAGTACAGCAGAGGATGTTCTTCCTACAGCAATGGAAGTCCAATTTGCCTAAGACAATGGTGGTGCACTTTTATACCACCATCACAGAGTCCATCACCGTGTGGTACGCTGCTGCCACTGCCAAGGACAAGGGCAGACTGTAGAGCATCATTCGCTCTGCCAAGAGAATGATCGACTGCAATCTTCCAAGTCTTCAGGACCTGTCTGAACCCAGGACCCTGAGGAGGGCAGAAAGGATTGTGGCCAACCCCTTACACTCTCAGTTTAACATTAATACACATTAACTCACACTCATTCTATAGCATAAATAACACTTTCTCTCTGAACTGCGATTTTGCACATTTCATGGTCAGGTCTTGCATCTTCAGTGTGATATTTTATTGCACATTCTGGCACACACCATATAGCTTGGTTATTTATTTAACCCATTGCACATATTCTCTTCTTGCACATTGTCATGACTCCACATGTTATGACCCATTTTTGTACATTCCAGGACATACTGTACAGCTTGGACTTCTAAACAACCCATGAACATACTCTTTAAATATGTCCATTTTTTCAAATTGTATATTTTAGATTCCTACTTTTTTTTATTCTATCACTACTTAGGTCTCTTTAATTTTTCCATCTGTTCAAGCACCAACCACCAAAGCAAATTCCTTGTATGTGAGAACATACTTGGCAATAAACTTGATTCTAATTCTCAAATGGTATTCCATAGTTTTTAAACACATGCACAACATACAGGGCTCAGAGGCAGAGCTGAGATCCATGTGAAAAATGTAAGTCAAATCTCAGTTAATTGAATTGAGACAATTCAAAATGGAGGCCAATAAAACAGGTAAGGGTCAGAAACCTTGTACAAACAAACAAGTACAAACAAAGCCTAAGGATAATCCAAAGATTAAATCAAAGTGATACATGGTAAGGCACTCCGGAATAATCAGGGTTTGTAACTTCACAATAAGCTATGAGCAACTTAAATAGTCCAGAACCAAGAAGTGTCCCAAAAGTTGGCCAGTAGCAGAAAGGTCTTATTTACAACACATGACATTGTGTTTACTTAATATTTCTACTTGCTTGAGCCCATATTTCACATTCAAATGTGCTTAAGTAGAGGTTTGAATCATGAATTATTGAGACCATGTTCAAATCCTGCATCAATCTGAGTCAAAGTTCTGAATACTTAGAATCCTCATGCCATGTGTTACTCAATTCTGAATTTATTGTATTAAAATGATTCTATAAATCAGTCCGGTTATTTTTCAACTCTCTTATTGTCAACGTTATCATTGACATTGGCACTGCCCTCATGTATGTGTAGCCTGATTCAATTTTTATTTCTAAGGCTGGCAAAAAAAAAAATTCAGAGGGCATCTAATAAAATATGGAGACAAGGACTGTGCTTTACAAGAGCATTGTTTGATAACCTGCATGACTTAAATGGATTACTACAAAAAAAAAAAATTAAACAGCTTGAGTGAAAGGGCAAAATAAGTCTAATTAGGAAGACAAAATGAAGACACATAGGAAAAGGAACTATCAAGACTGATAATACAAGGAATGACTTTCAAATAAGGAAGTATAATATAGGCAGGGCAAAGGTTGAATTGCTTGGATGTTCCCAGCAGTGATAAAAAGAGAAGTGCCATTAAAACAAGATAAATTGAATCCGGGGAAGAAAGGGTGTGTCTACAAAAAGAGACAAACTAGGAAGTATTTTTCTGTTATTCAAGCACAATAACTGTTACACTAAAACTGAAGCAGAAGGTGATTGTAGTGTGTCAGAGAGCCTCATTAAGCTTTTGCACTGCTTGAGCTAGTTTCATCATGGGGCGAATTACGGTGTTGCTGTCTCTGTGCCAATTTGTTTCTCTTGTGTGGGTAAGTCAGTCTTGGTTTACATTGGACAGAAATGCAAAGAAATTTAGATCAAATTAACACAACATACGATACAAGAGAAATTATGTTTTCATGGTACAATTTAAGAGGAAAAATAACTCCTCCTTGAGAGTAATACTGCTTAACTGTTAAACTCCGGTAATTTTCCTTTTTGCTTCATCATAATCCAGGGAATTTACTCTGACCTATAGACCCTTTTATAGCATATATTCTAGAAAACCATTAACAGCAGCTTGGCTGTTTATACAGCTTCAAACCTTTATCTATGCATTTCTATTCCTATTGAATAGTTAATCTGAACACCCATTTCAAGCAATACATTTATTTGATGATTTTGCTGAATAGGCAGTATGACTGTTCTGTCACAGGAAACAAATATGTAAAGTCATTGACAGAGCAATGTTTCCAGCTTGTTTTATTCAAGGAGGTATTTAAAAAGCCCTCCGTAAAACAGTATACTTGAAACAGAGTAACACCTAGAGTGGCCTACTAAAAGTAAGTAGGAAAAGATTGTTCATGTTCATTTCCCCACATCAGACTGGTAGTTAACAGATCGATATAGTCCAACATTGCTATTCAAGTGCAGTTATTATTTGTCTGTTGAATTTGAATAAATTTCAGATTCTCTGAATAAAGCCATCTAACAAGATACATAAAAACAATAATTGTATTGTATGAATTTATACCAGTTTGTTTTCTGGCATTTCAAAGAACTACATTTACAGTGGATATTAAGTTTTTGTGAGCTTGTAAAAATATATGCGTGCACAAAATTAAATTCAAAGTGACATTACTCAGTCACAGTTCCAAATTCCATGGTGAATTTATTTCAGCTAACGTTAGTTTTAGACTTTTGAAACCTGATTTGGTTTACAATACAAGTTATTTTTCATGTGTCTGTTGAATAGTCGAAAAAAAATGGAATGTTTGTAGTATTTACTAGTAAATTTACAGATATTTTGTTTAGTCACCGCCAATTAGAGTGAGCCACAATGACAACACTAATATAAGTTCAGACCAACAATAATCTATGATATGATCTATGCCTAAATCATTTGCATGTTTCAACATCCTGAACATGGAAAAACCTCACTACATCCCTGGATTTAAAGTCTAGATACTCTGAAAGATATGAGGACACCATTAGACTAACCAAATGTGGTTAGATATTAAATAAGATTCCACTTTGATTAATTGCAAATACACTTGAATGCTAGAGGCATCTGATGACCAGTCTTATAATTTCATACATTTCTGCATCTTTTATATTCCTCTAAATAATTAAAGACCATGTTCCTATTAAAAAAAAAAATCTAAATAAAGGATCAAAATGATTTTATAATCCCATTTCCAGAAAAGTTGGGATATTTTCCAAAATGTAGCCCTAGATTTGTTAATTTCATGTAAACCTTTGTTTAACTGACAAAAGTTTAAAATAAGTTTTACTGACTAACTTGATGCCTAGAACACGCAAAAGTTGGGACAGAGGCATTATTACCATTGTGTTATGTCACCTTTCCCTTCAGCACTTTTTAAATCATATAGGAGAAATGAGGATATCAATTGTTGCAGTTATGCAAGTGGAATTTTTGTCCATTCTTGCTTGATACAAGATTTCACCTGCTCAACAGTCCATGGTTTCCATGGTCTGATTCTCCTCTTCATGATGTGCCATACGTTCTCTCAATAGGTGACAAATCTGGATGGGCAGCAAGCCAGTCAAAACATATAGTATGCATTCTGTGTCTGCGAAGCCATGCTGTTGTAGCCCATGCAGAATGAGGCCTAGTGTTATCCTGCTGAGATAAGCATGGACTTCCCAGAAAGAGACATTGCCTTGATACTGTAGCAGAGGGGAGGTGGGGTAGCTATTTATTGTCAAGACCATATTCCGGTTAAAACTAGGACTGATTTAGGATGCAATGGGGTGGAAATACTATGGCTGCAAGTTCAACTACTGTACATAAAGCCAATGTTGATAGCCTGTTGTTATAGGCCTCCAAATGCGACCACAGTGTATTTGGACAATATATGTAAAGTATTAGATAGAGTGTGTGATGCAAATTTTGAGGTATTTGTCTTAGGCGATTTCAATATTGATTGGAATGTGAATGAGTGTCCGATGAAATACAAATTTCTTTCTCTAGCAGATACATGTAATCTATCACAAGTAGTTAAGAAGCATACTAGGATAAACAGAACAGATGGAGTCAAATCTTCAACATGTACTGATTTAATATTTACAAATGTGTTCGAGTTGTGTTCAAAAGCAATTTCTATTCCAGTAGGCTGTAGTGATCACAACCTTATAGCCATTAGTAGAAAGACAAAAATCCCCAAGAGGGATCAGAAGGTCGTTTTTAAACGAAGTTTTAAATATTTTAATGAAAATAGCTATAGTAATGAAATAAGAGAGGTTGATTGGTCTGAAGTATTGCTGGAGGAAGATCCAAATCTTGCTTTGGGTGTGTTTGATCGTTTAATATTCCCAATAGTTAATAAATATGCTCCTGTCAAAAAATTAACTGTACGAAATACTAGGTCACCTTGGCTAGATCAAGAACTTAAAGCACATATGAAAGAAAGGGATAGAGCCAAAATAGAAGCAGTAAAAACTGGTGGTGAACAAGAATGGAGTAAGTATCGTAAGCTTAGAAACTTTGTAACGATGTTAAATAAAAATAAGAAGAGAGTGTATTATCATAAAAGGATTAACATGATAAGTATAGACAGTAAGGCTACTTGGAACATTCTAAATCAGCTAATGGGGAAGACGGGCAGATCCATACCATCATTTTTAGAGGCAGAGGGCAATTTTATCACTAAACCAGTAGATATAGCAAATTATTTGAGTATGTTTTTTAGAGATAAAATTCAGAAGTTAAATAATGGGATGGCAGTAAATGATGGAGGACTAGAACTTGCATCCAAACTTATCATAAAGTTATGAAGAATAAAAGTTGTATTTTTCATTTTGATAAAGTCCAAGTGTCTACTGTTGAACAATGTATTAGATCGAGTAAGAATAAACCAGCTGGTATTGATAATTTGGATGCAAGGTTGCTTAAACCTGTTGCTGATGTTGTGGCTATTCCCATTTGTTATATAATTAATTTAAGTTTTGAAAAATCAATTTGCCCTGCGGATTGGAAGATAGCTAAGATTATTCCACTGCCCAAGAATAATAAAGAGATCTTCTCAGGGAAGAATAGTAGGCCAATAAGTATTTTACCTTTGTTAAGCAAAATTATGGAAAGAATAGCTTATGAGCAAATACAATATTATTTCTGTACAAATGATTTGAATACAGTACATCAACATGCATATAGAAAGGGGCACTCCACAGCTACTGCACTTACTGAAATGACCGATGAATGGTTGAAAGAAATAGATGTAGGTAAGATAGTTGGTTCTGTTTTATTAGATTTTAGTGCAGCGTTTGATATTCTTGACCATAGATTATTGGTGAATAAGTTACATTGTTATGGCTTTGATCAAGGTTCTGTTGCCTGGATAAGTAGTTACCTTAATAATAGGAAATATTGTGTGTATTTTAATGGTGGTTTTTCAGATGTTAGAGAGATGAATTGTGGAGTTCCACAAGGGAGTTGTTTAGGGCCATTATTATTTTCTATATTTACTAATGATTTACCTTTAATTTTACAACAGTCATCCACTACTATGTATGCAGATGACTACTATTTATGTAGCAGCTTCAACATCAAATGAGTTAGAAAAAATCCTAAATGATGAGCTTGTGTTGATAAGGAAATGGGTTAATTTAAATAAATTGGTTCTAAATGTTGACAAAACAAAATGTGTAGTACTGTCCTCTAAATGGGGAGGGAGAGTAGAATCAAAACTGAATGTAAAGATAGATGATAAAACAATAGAACAGGTTACAGAAGTGAAATTACTTGGTGTGTTGATTGATAGTAGAATGTCGTGGACGAGTCATGTAAATGAAATGGTGAAGAAAATGGGTAGAGGAATGGCTGCAATTAGATATTGTAGAAAATATTTACCAGGATGTTTTGTTAAGCAATTAATGCAGGCTGTGGTTCTATCTCAGATGGACTATTGTACTGTAATATGGTCAAACACATCAGAAAATAATCTTCAAAGGCTACAGGTTGTGCAAAACAAAGCTGCACGTATAGTGCTCAATTGTTCTTTCAGAACAAGAGTGTCTGATATGTTAAAAACATTGAATTGGTTACCAGTTAAAGATAGGTTACATCACACTCTTCTTAGTTTTGTAAGAAATGTAATTATGACAAAGCGTCCTGTTACTTTGTTTAAATCTTTGATGTTTTCTAGTAATATACATACATACTTTACAAGACATTCAGTACAGAGAAGATTTTTGTTGCCTGCGTATAGAACAGGGGCTGGGCAGAGAACACTGCATTATAGAGGAATGTTAGCATGGAATTCTTTACCCTGTTTTTTGATTAATGAAGTAAATGAGAAAGCTTTTAAAATTAAATTAAAACTGTATTTGTTTACTCAAAATATATGATTATTTTCTATTCCTCTATAAATAGGATATGTGGTATGATGACTAATTGATGGGACCAACATATTTGAAACAAATGTATTTCCTCTTTTGTTTTTGTTTTTATTTTATGTTTTTGTTTGTACAGTCTGTAAAAATGCATGTCTATATTAAAAAAATTTAAGGAATTGTAAGTTTGACCACAGGGAGAACAGCACCCTTCTGTGAAGGGGAAGCTGATGTGGATCAATATAAATAAATAAATAAATAAATAAATGACTGTAGCAACATAGTCTTATCTATATTGGGATTTTAGAGAGACATATCATTGTAGTTACACAACGAAACTTAGTTTGGTAGCACTCAAAACCGCAGTAGTGAAAAAATATAAACAAGATACAAGATAAAGTAGGGTGGCACAGTGGTGTAGTGGTTAGCACGGTCACCTCACAGCAAGAAGGTTCTGGGTTCAAGCCCAGTGGCTGACGGGAGGGGCTTTGTGTGGAGTTGAGTTTGCATGTTCTCCCTGTGTCTGCATGGGTTTTCTCCAGGTGCTCCGGTTTCCCCCTGCAGTCTAAAGACATGCTGGTTAGGCTAATTGGGGTCTCTAAACTGACTAGGTGTGAATGGTTGTGTCTTGAGGTGTCAGCCTTGCAATGACCATATGACTTGTCCAGGGTGTACCCTGCCTCTCACCCATAGTCAGCTTGGATAGACTCCAGCTTGCCTGCAACCCTACACAGGATAAGTGGTTACAGATAATAGATGGACAAGATAAAGTATGTACGGGAATTGCAGTGTAGGTGGATATTGCAGAATTGTACCAGGTGTATGTGTAAAGTGATCAAGCCAGTAAAATAAAGTGCATCGTGAGCAGATATTGCATAGGTTGTACAACCCCGATTCCAAAAAAGTTGGGACAAAGTACAAATTGTAAGTAAAAATGGAATGCAATAAATTTACAAATCTCAAAAACTGGGCGGCACAGTGGTGTAGTGGTTAGCGCTGTCGCCTCACAGCAAGAAGGTCCGGGTTCGAGCCCCGTGGCCGACGAGGGCCTTTCTGTGCAGAGTTTGCATATTCTCCCCGTGTCCGCGTGGGTTTCCTCCGGGTGCTCCGGTTTCCCCCACAGTCCAAAGACATGCAGGTTAGGTTAACTGGTGACTCTAAATTGACCGTAGGTGTGAATGTGAATGGTTGTCTGTGTCTGTGTGTCAGCCCTGTGATGACCTGGCGACTTGTCCAGGGTGTACCCCGCCTTTCGCCCGTAGTCAGCTTGGATAGGCTCCAGTTTGCCTGCGACCCTGTAGAACAGGATAAAGCGGCGAGAGATAATGAGATGAGATTAGAATCTCAAAAACTGATATTGTATTCACAATAGAACATAGACAACATATCAAATGTCAAAAGTGAGACATTTTGAAATTTCATGCCAGATATTGGCTCATTTGAAATTTCATGACAGCAACACATCTCAAAAAAGTTGGGACAGGAGCAATAAGAGACTGGAAAAGTTAAAAGGTACAAAAAAGGAACAGCTGGAGGACCAAATTGCAACTCATTAGGTCAACTGGCAATAGGTCATTAACATGATTGGGTATAAAAAGAGCATCTTGGAGTGGCAGCGGCTCTCAGAAGTAAAGATGGGAAGAGGATCACCAATCCCCCCAATTCTGCGCCGACAAATAGTGGAGCAATATCAGAAAGGAGTTCGACAGTGTAAAATTGCAAAGAGTTTGAACATATCATCTACAGTGCATAATATCATCAAAAGATTCAGAGAATCTGGAAGAATCTCTGTGCGTAAGGGTCAAGGCCGGAAAACCATACTGGGTGCCCGTGATCTTCGGGCCCATAGATGGCACTGCATCACATACAGGCATGCTTCTGTATTGGAAATCACAAAATGGGCTCAGGAATATTTCCAGAGAACATCATCTGTGAATACAATTCACAGTGCCATCCGCCGTTGCCAGCTAAAACTCTATAGTTCAAAGAAGAAGCCATATCTAAACATGATCCAGAAGCGCAGACATCTTCTCTGGGCCAAGGCTCATTTAAAATGGACTGTGGCAAAGTGGAAAACTGTTCTGTGGTCAGACGAATCAAAATTTGAAGTTCTTTATGGAAATCAGGGACGCCGTGTCATTCGGACTAAAGAGGAGAAGGACGACCCAAGTTGTTATCGGCGCTCAGTTCAGAAGCCTGCATCTCTGATGGTATGAGGTTGCATTAGTGCGTGTGGCATGGGCAGCTTACACATCTGAAAAGACACCATCAATGCTGAAAGGTATATCCAGGTTCTAGAGCAACATATGCTCCCATCCAGATGACGTCTCTTTCAGGGAAGACCTTGCATTTTCCAACATGACAATGCCAAACCACATACTGCATCAATTACAGCATCATGGCTGTGTAGAAGAAGGGTCCGGGTACTGAACTGGCCAGCCTGCAGTCCAGATCTTTCACCCATAGAAAGCATTTGGCGCATCATAAAACGGAAGATACGACAAAAAATACCTAAGACAGTTCAGCAACTAGAATCCTACATTAGACAAGAATGGGTTAACATTCCTATCCCTAAACTTGAGCAACTTGTCTCCTCAGTCCCCAGACGTTTACAGACTGTTGTAAAGAGAAAAGGGGATGTCTCACAGTGGGAAACATGGCCTTGTCCCAACTTTGAGATGTGTTGTTGTCATGAAATTTAAAATCACCTAATTTTTCTCTTTAAATGATACATTTTCTCAGTTTAAACATTTGATATGTCATCTATGTTCTATTCTGAATAAAATATGGAATTTTGAAACTTCCACATCATTGCATTCTGTTTTTATTTACAATTTGTACTTTGTCTCAACTTTTTTGGAATCGGGGTTGTAATAATTTTATTTACAGTCCTGAATATCTCTCATCATCTCTAGCCGCTTTATCCTGTTCTACAGGGTCACAGGCAAGCTGGAGCCAATCCCAGCTGACTATGGGCGAAGTCCTGAATATATTAAAAATATATATATATATATATATATATATATATAATTATATTATAAGCTGAGGCATATATACTGGGACACACACACACACACACACACCTTTTCTCGAACACAGCACATATTTCCACTATCTTTCAATCCGTCTGAGATGAGTTCAGGTCCAGAAAAATCAGCAGAGTTTATGAACAGAGTTGATGAATTGCTTCCTCCTTGCGTAGCACAGCTTCACGTTGCATTTCTGGATGCAGTGGCAAACTGTGACGCAACAGGTTTCCGAAGCATTCCAAAGCCCATGTGGCTATATTTGTCACATTAGCATGATAGTTTCTCAGGCAGTGCCACCTGAGGGTTCAAAGGTCACACACGTTCAGTGGTTTCCAACCTTGCCCTTTTCTGAGATGTTTCCAAATTCCTTGAATCTTTTCATAATATACCATAGATTTTGAAAGACTGAAAATCTTTCACCGAGAGATTCTTTATGAGTTGACTAACAATTTGCTCACAAATTTTGGCACAAATGGGTAAGCCACAAACCATCCTTGCTTGCAAAGACTGAGCCTTTGGTGCATGCTCCTTTTATAACTGATCATGTTGCCAATTAACCTGCTTATCGTAGAATCTTCTAAAATGGTGTTACTTGAATTTAATAGGATATTTAGTCTTATTTTGCCTCGGTCCCAACTTTTTTTTGCGTATATTGCAGGCAAATTCTAACTTTATTTACAAAATACAAACAAGCTGGTCAGTAAAACTACTGAAAATATTTTCCTTGTTAGAATTTGATGCCTGCAACACACTCAAAGTTGGGACATAGGCAAAATAAGACTGAAAAGTTTACAGGATATTCAAGTAACGGGCAATTCCATGTAAATGTCAACCTCACCATGCAAAAATAAAGCAACATGTAATACATCAAAACCACTCCCAGAGATATCACCTAGGCCTGTATTTTACAGATGTGAATAAGCTGAACCAATTTGTAACCAACCTAATATGTCACTGTCAGTCTTTCTTTCTTATAATGTAAAACCCAAGCTAAAATCAACTTTGATCATGTACAATTCTATATTATTGCCACAAGCCACAGAAATGTATGCTAAAATCCACAAAACAGCAAAACAATAGCCATCCTAAATATTATTTAAGAATTTTGATAGTTTTAGCTGATATTTAGAGTTTTTCAAAGGGTTATGGTGGTTAAATTGCTGATTTTCTAAACATATGCCATGTCTATTTCAGACGCGTCACATCCATAACGGAATTTCGTCACATCCATAACGTTGACTTTTCCTTCCGAAACTCTGCATGAAATACAAAATATTTTAAACAAAGATTTTTTAATATTCACCTTGGACCCCTCTATCAAATGGATATCTCCATTTCGACATTAGGTTTACAATTTCACAGAGTTTGATAAAAATGTACAGTCACCCAAGAAAAGTGATACTTTTTCTGTCACATCCATAACGCATCTTTTATTGGCATTTTCTGGCATGCCCCAGATGTACTATGGGAATTGTTCTTGTTCTATCACTTCTCCAGTATGGTACAGCCTTAAAACATGCAACACCTGTTTAAATACTGGGAGACAATAAAACATGCACTGGGTCATTTGTTGCCATTTTGAGTTCAAGTGTCACGTCCATAACGCTGGAATTGCTCTAACACCACTTTAGAAGATTCCACAAGGAGCAGGTTAATTGGCAACATGATTGGTTATAAAAGGAGCATGCACCAAAGGCTCAGTCTTTGCAAGCAAAGATGGGTTGTGGCTCATTCCTTTATTCCAAAATCTGAGGGAATTAATGGTCAATTTAAAAAGAATCTCTCTCAATACAAGATTTTTGGTCTTTCAAAATCTACAGTACATATTGTAAAGATTCAGGAAATTCAGACATCTCAGCGCATACTGGGCAAGGTCAGAAACCACTGTTGAACGTGCATGACTTTCAAGCCCTTGGGTGGCACTGCCTGAGAAACCGTCATGCTAATGTGACAAATATAGCCACATGGGCTCTGGAGTACTTTGGGAAAAACCATCATCACAACACAGTCCGCTGCTGCATCCAGAAATGCAACCTCAAATTGTGTTATGCAAGGAAAAAACCATTCATCAATTCTGTGCAGAAACGCCGCTCACTTCTCTGGGCTCAGACTCCTCGCAGATGGACCAAAACTTAGTGGAAACGTGCGGTGTTCAAATAAGTCCACATTTCAGCTTGTTTTCAGGAAAACCAGACGTTGAATCCTCAGTGTCAAAGGTGACCATCCAGTCTGTTATCAGAGAAAGGTGAAAAAGCCAGCATCTGTGATGGTATTTGGGGGGGGGGGGATCAGTGCCCACGGCATGGGTGAGTCTGAAGATACCATTGATACGGTATATTGGGGCATATATTGGGATTTGAGAGAGACATTCATCAAGGCAACATCTCGTCCCAAGAAGTCCATGCTTTTTTTTTTTTCAGCAGGACAATGGCAGGCCTCATTCTACATGGGCTACAACAACATAGCTTCATAGACAGAGTGCACATGTTTGACTGGCCTGCTGCCAGTCCAGCTCCATCTCCTATTGAGAATGTATGGTGCATCATGAAGGCTACGTTTACATTAGACCATATCTGTCTCGTTTTCTTCACGGATGCACTGTCCGTTTACATTAAACCGCCTGGAAACAGGAATCCGCCAGCGTCCACGTATTCAATCTAGATCGTGTCTGGTCCGGTGCTGTGTAAACATTCAGAATACACGGATATGCTGTGCTGAGCTCTAGCTGGCGTCTCATCGGACAACGTCACTGTGACATCCACCTTCCTGATTCGCTGGCGTTGGTCATGTGACGCGACTGCTGAAAAACGGCGCGGACTTCCGCCTTGTATCACCTTTCATTAAAGAGTATAAAAGTATGAAAATACTGCAAATACTGCCCATTGTGTAGTTATGATTGTCTTTAGGCTTGCCATCCTTCCACTTCCAAGTGGTAAGTGATATGCGCTGGGATCACACACACAGCGGCTCAGTCCCAAATCACAGCTTGTTCACTTCACTCGCGTGCTCTGTGAGCTGCGCAAGGCCGGAGTGCGCACCCTCCAGAGGGCACTCGCTGTTCAGGGCGGAGTGATTTGGAGCGCAGGATGCCTGCGGAGCCGAGCATATCCGTGTATTGGTATTGCTGTGTGCACGCAAATCGTGTATTGGTGTTGCTGTGTGCACGCTAATTGTTTTAAAAACGTTAATCTGATGATCCGCTGATACGGTCTAATGTAAACATGGGCCAGAAAAATCAGACAATGGCAACCACAGACTGAGCAGCTGAAATCTTGTATCAAGCAAGAATGGACAAAAATTCCAATTGCAAAACTGCAACAATTAGTATCCTCAGATCCCATATGATAAAGTGTTATTAAAAGGAAAGGCGATGTAATACAATGGTAATAATGCTTCTGTTCCAACTGAGTATTGTAGGCATCAAATTCTGACTGTTTATATTTACAAAATAGAATTAAGTTGGTCAGTGAAATTATTGAAAATATTTTCACTGTACTTTTGTCATTTAAATAAAGTTTCACATGAAGTAACAATCCCATTTTTTTTAAGTTGCATTTTGGAAAATATCCCAACTTTTCTGGAAATGTTAGTAAATATGGTTGAGTGGAGAATTGTTAGACCATATATTCTGATTGGCATCTAAGCATATGCACCAACATTCATCACTTAAATATTTAGTGTGTATGACAAAATATTTTGTAAAGGCCTACATCAACTGTATCATACAGTTGTGGTCAGAAGTTCACATACAATGACATGGTCATCTTGGATATGAATGTCATGGCAATATTTGGGCTTACAGTAATTTCTTTGAACTGTTCGTTTTCTGTGGCAGAATGACTGTACAGCATACATCTTTAAATAAAAAAAACCCTAGAATTTGGTGAACATTTTAATTTTCTTTGGGTTCTCTGAAATCAACACAAGGTCAAAATTATACATACGCTCAGATTATTAATTCAGAGGTGCTGAAACTTCCAAAATGTCTCTTATCTTGCCAAGAATGAGCTCTCTTAACTTCCTGTTAGTTCTCATGATTGACTACAACTGGTAGCTTCTCTGTGCCGTCATAAAAAGGGTTTGTTTACAGCACTCATTGGATTAGATTGAAATTTATTGATCCCTTTGGGCAGGTTCCTTCAGGGAAATTAAGATTCCAGCAGCATCATTACAGGATAAACAGAATAGAAAATAGAGAAAAAAACTTCTAGATAAATTAAATATTTACATATACAAATATAAAAAGAATAAGATATGGGGAAGAGAGGCCAGCAGGAGAGATATTGCACATTGTCCAGTATTGCTTATTGTTAGGCTAGGCTACTGCTCCTTCCTGTCCTCTGTCCTCCTGTTACCCCCAGAAGCTTGTTCATGGTAAATGTTTGGTCAAGGTGAATCTTGCAGAAAGACATTTTACCCAAATATTAGGTGTGTTGTATGTATATTTGACAATGTATGTATAATTTTGACCCTGTGTTGATTTCAGAAAACCCAAAGAACCTGCCCCCATCTCTGTTTTCTGCCTAACATCTTGATTCCTCCAAAACCTACATGGCTGAGCATTAGCATTACCACCAGCCCCCACAAAAGTGCTTGCAGTCTCCTGATCTGGATCAAGAGATGCACTTACAGTATCCCACCACTAAATTCTACATTACCACCCTGCTCATTTCTCTTACAGTTCCCACAGTTGCGGGTTATGACCCCAGGTTATCCGAGGGGCAGTGGAGGGTCCATGAGAAGAAATGGGCCCTAGAAAAGTGTGTGGCTCATAGGCCATCAGAAGTACTTCAGTGAAAGTGGTGGGTACGGCTGTCTATTGGTCAGAGACATGCCTGCAGGTTACTTGAATCTGTTCCTGTTTGGGAGGTGGTTGCTTTAGTCGCTTGAAGTCCAGACTTTTTTTTTTCTCCTCCACAGACTGTTGAATCACAGTTTGGGCACCATTTGTAAGAATCTGGTTGTAAGAGCCTCACAATTTCTACAGAAAAGTAGATATAACTCAGCCAGACACAAAGAAATAGTGCTGTCCTATAGCCTCCTACACCATTAACAGTATTTTCATTCGAAGAGGGTAAACTGATAAAACATATCATACAGCAATAAGATAGCACGCCTAACTCACATTGCTCATGTATCAGACAGAAAGCAAGAGCTTGTGCAGCAACATACTGTATGTCATCAGAATATTTGTAAGCGTCAACAATAATATCCAGTCTCAGCGAGTAAACAAGCATGGAGTCAGATGAACCAAAATGACCGAGATAACCGTGGTTCGACGTGTGACATGGGAGATTAGCCCTGGGCAAGGCTGCCTTTTTCCCAGGATCCGGACGCCGCGATTTAATCGCTAGTTTGTGCTTGATAATACAATAGCAAATATTTTTCCCCCTGCTTTATTAATTTATTTTGGTAATTACTAATGTGTATTCATTTTAAAGCATTACATACACTTTAAATAAGTGTGTATGCATTAGTAAGATATCCCCCGCCCCGTGTTGAATTAGACTGCTATACCCAGGCAGCACTAAACAATCAATACTACATAGCGGGCACAAGTGAGTTTAGTGGATTCAACCCACTGACTGTAGGCACCATTGTGTAAAACACAGTCTAAACCAGTGTGACCAAGGATGTCAGTTATGATGCAGTCTGTGTGCTCTGGGGGTAAACTCAGTCACTGCTTTCACATTAAATTTCCCCAGTGGTTTACAAAAGAATCTGAATTAGCAAGCACTTTTACATTTCCCATGTGTGATTTTTTTTTAACTGTAAATCATCTTATGGCTGCTTCCATTAGGGGCTGCCACAGCAGATCACCTGGACACATTTGATTTGGCATAGGTTTTACATTGCATGCCCTTCCTGACACAACCCTCCCCAATCTATCCAGGCTTGGGAACAGCACCAAGTATGCACTGGCTTGTGCAATCCTAGTAGTTGGGTATTTTTAGCTAATCTTCATGTCTTCAGACTGTGGGAGTAAACCTAGCCATTGCATCAGTGTTGCCCCCAGATTTATTTAATTTTTAATTAATTTTTTAAAGTTGTAAATATGCTATACAAAAGAACCCTTGAACTATATGGAGTAGATTCTACTGCAATTAAGTAATTCAGACTGTAAATAGAAAACTAGGTGTGCTGTATGTATAAGCTTGACCCTGTGTTGATTTCAGAAAACCCAATATTAAAAAAAAAAAAGTTGCAAAAGTTCTCTTGAAGATGCATATTGTGCATTCTACCACAGGAAAAGAAGAGCTAAAATAGATTTAAAGCCCAATATTGCTAATCATATTCATGTCCATGAGGACCTTCATGTTCCTGTATGTAAACCTCCAACCACAACTGTATGCACTGACTTCCTTTTAAAATATAGGATGTAAGAAAAGTCAGGAACCAGTTGGAGTTAAACTACATGTACACATTTTGTATTTATTATTACGTTAATTTACTTATTACTCCCTCTGTACCATAGCTGAAGTGCCCTTGAGCAATGCACCTAACCCCCAGCTGCTCCCTGGGCAGCGTAGCATAGCTACCCACTGCTCTGGGTATGTGTGTGCTCATTGCTCACTTGTGTGCACGCGCACATGCATATGTGTGTGTGTTCACTGCTTCAGATGGGTTAAATACAGAGGAGAAATTTTGATGTACGAGTGTACATATGCCCAAATAAAGTCTGCTTCATTATTTGCCATTTTTCACCTGTAAAAGGGAAAAAAATAATTCATTCATGTTAGATGAAAGGGTAGAGATGGTGCGTCTTTGTACTCTGATTCCTACCTTTTCAGACACCTTGTAGATTCATACATTCACAGGGATGCTCCAGTAGTGCAGTGCAGCCTAATATAGGAAATCTTAATAGGTTACAGATGCATTAGTACAGAAACACTAGTCTCTTAAGTCAGCTATCTGCTGTTTAACATATTAAACAAAAAAGTGTAAAACTGTATAATTGGAACACTAATGGATTGGTCTCTTCTTGAAAATTCTAGCACACCATAAGGATCCTTTCAGAATATGAGCACCAAACTCTTTAGGAAGTTAAAGTTGTTATTGGTAAATTGTTTTAACTAACATACTCTTTTCTTAATTTTAAGAATTAATTTGCTTTTTAGCATGGCTGGCTTCAGAGCACCATGTTACACACTATCCACAGACAGCTAAATCAGACCTTGTACATTTCTTTTTTTTTTTTTTAATTCTGGATTAGTTTGTCAAACATGAGTGATTAAGGGTGCAAATTGAAAATCAGAAGAAACCACAAGGCTTAATGTACAGTGCTCCATGGAAGGGAATGCCAGGAGAGAGAAAGTGGAATGACTGTAGTGCCAACTGGTACACAGAATTCATATCATATACAATCTTGAACCCTGCTGCAGGGAACATAAGGAATGTTCTTTAGGCTCCAAGTGTTTAAGTCTAGAATGGAAAATGTACTTTAACTGTTTGCTTACCATATCAAAAGTACTTGTTCATAATTCATAGTAATTCTTAGATTTACAATACATTTATTAATTGTAGGTGCTTTATCATAAAAAAAATACTTTGAATCCATTTGTCAAGCACATTAGGATTTAAATCAAATAATGCCACACACAGGTTGTACATTGTAGATGGGTGATTAAGGAAATACTTAATTCTGTTTACAGGGAAACACCACAACAATGCCTAGATCGGTTTCGACATCAGAGATTACATCTATTGAGACCACTGAAACCACACTACCATGTAAGGTTTATCTTTTTCTTCTATTCATTTGTATTCTTATTATTTTTGAGGTTAGTAAAGGATGACCACATATCTTTGGCCATGCAAGACACCTTGGTTACTAGATTTCAGGGTAAACTATTGGAACAGCAAGGAAATCTTTATTTTTTTGATACACTGAAGACACTTGAGTTTGTAATAGATCAGAATTTCAGCTTTCATTTCATTTCCTAAACAACCTCAAATATAGCACCTTTGATAGCAGACTACAGTTATTAGGTAAGCAAAAGTATCATAACACTTAATATTTGGTTGAATACTCCTTTGTAATAACTATCCAATCACTGACAGACTGTCATGGAAACTCTCCCAAACAAAAATAATTCAAAGAGTTTGCAGAAAAGTTGACTTTTATTAAAATCAGTCAATACAAGCCATGTCAGTCTGCAGAGTGAATTGACTCACAGTTTTGATTTTATAGAGTTTTCAAAATAACAGTGTTCTGCAAATAATCTCATTGGTTAACAGGTTACGTTATACCTCTAGCATTTATTGGGCAGTACATCTCATATTTTGAATCAGAGCCAAATTTTCCAGTATGAATGGTCAACTCAGGAAGACTCAAAACATATGAGAAGTGATAGTCACAAACCACACTATTCAGAGCGTACGTGATTCAAAATGACTGGAGTCAAACCAGCTTAAAGATTGATACAGGCTGCAGGTGCAAATGAGCACATCACTCAATACAGTAGTGGCCTTGGCCAGTCTCCCACAACATAGGCCTTTTTTTTTTTTTTTGGGGGGGGGGGGGGGGGGGGCATAATGCAGCTGTGTAGCTTGTGCTGTAACAAAACCCCATTCAGAATGACTTGATAAAATGTATCACATTAGCATGCAAAAAACACTCCGGCACATGAATAGCATGATTCCGAATGAGCAATTGCTTGATTCAGCATGGGCTAGCTTATTACAGCATATGAAAGAATGGGTATTATTCTAACTTCTGCACCTGCATTCTAAATAGGCCCGAGATTTAGCAGAAAACCTTTCAGTATACAGTGGGGCAAAAAAGTATTTAGTCAGCCACCAATTGTGCAAGTTCTCCCACTTAAAAAAATGAGAGAGGCCTATAATTTTCATCATAGGTACACTTCAACTATGAGAGACAGAATGGGGGGAAAGAATCCAGGAAATCACATTGTAGGATTTTTCATGAATTAATTGGTAAATTCCTCGGTAAAATAAGTATTTGGTCACCTACGAACAAGCAAGATTTCTGGCTCTCACAGACCTGTAACTTCTTTAAGAGGCTCCTCTGTCCTCCACTCGTTACCTGGATTAATGGCACCTGTTTGAACTCATTATCAGTATAAAAGACACCTGTCCACAACCTCAAACAGTCACACTCCAAACTCCACTATGGCCAAGACCAAAGAGCTGTCAAAGGACACCAGAAACAAAATTGTAGACCTGCACCAGGCTGGGAAGGCTGAATCTGCAATAGGTAAGCAGCTTGGTGTGAAGAAATCAACTGTGGGAGCAATTATTAGAAAATAGAAGACATACAAGACCACTGATAATCTCCCTCGATCTGGGGCTCCATGCAAGATCTCACCCCATGGGGTCAAAATGATCACAAGAACGGTGAGCAAAAATCCCAGAACCACACAGGGGGACCTAGTGAATGACCTGCAGAGAGATGGGACCAAAGTAACAAAGGCTGCCATCAGTAACACACTACGCCACCAGGGACTCAAATCCTGCAGTGCCAGACATGTCCCCCTGCTTAAGCCAGTACATGTCCAGGCCCGTCTGAAGTTTGCTAGAGAGCATTTGGATGATCCAGAAGAGGCTTGGGAGAATGTCATATGGTCAGATGAAACCAAAATAGAACTTTTTGGTAAAAACTCAACTTGTCGTGTTTGGAGCAGAAAGAATGCTGAGTTGCATCCAAAGAACACCATACCTACTGTGAAGCATGGGGGTGGAAACATCATGCTTTGGGGCTGTTTTTCTGCAACGGGACCAGGACGACTGATCCGTGTAAAGGAAATAATGAATGGGGCCATGCATCGTGAGATTTTGAGTGAAAACCTCCTTCCATCAGCAAGGGCATTGAAGATGAAATGTGGCTGGGTCTTTCAGCATGACAATGATCCCAAACACACCGCCAGGGCAATGAAGGAGTGGCTTCGTAAGAAGCATTTCAAGGTCCTGGAGTGGCCTAGCCAGTCTCCAGATCTCAACCCCATAGAAAATCTTTGGAGGGAGTTGAAAGTCCGTGTTGCCCAGTGACAGCCCCAAAACATCACTGCTCTAGAGGAGATCTGCATGGAGGAATGGGCCAAAATACCAGCAACAGTGTGTGAAAACCTTGTGAAGACTTACAGAAAACATTTGACCTCTGTCATTGCCAACAAAGGGTATATAGCAAAGTATTGAGATGAACTTTTGTTATTGACCAAATACTTATTTTTCACCATAATTTGCGAAAAATTTCTTTAAAAATCAGACAATGTGATTTTCTGGATTTTTTTTTTTTCATTTTGTCTCTCATAGTTGAGGGATACCTATGATGAAAATTACAGGCCTCTCTCATCTTTTTAAGTGGGAGAACTTGCACAATTGGTGACTGACTAAATACTTTTTTGCCCCACTGTAGGCAGTCTCAAGGCCTTGATTGTATTTCACTTTTATATAATTATGATCATTCATAAAATTATTACCTCCACCAAGGAGGTTATGTTTTCGGTAGCGTTGGTTTGTTTGTCTGTTAGCAACATTACGGGAAAAAAAAAAAAAAAAGTTATGAACGGATTGCTCTGAAATTTTTTCCAGGAGGTGTGACTGGGCACAAGTAACAATCCATTAAATTTTGGCGGTGATCCGGATCACCTTCTGGATTCAGGATTTTTTTTTAAAGGATTCATCATCATTGTGAGATAAGCTGCTTGGCGGAGGTCTCCGCTCTCCGAGTGCTTTTTTGTTGGTTTGTCTGTTAGCAACATTACAGGAAACGTTATGAACGGATTGCTCTGAAATTTTTTCCAGAGCAGTGACTGGGCACAAGTAAAAATCCATTAAATTTTGGCAGTGATCTGGCTCACCTTCTGGATCCAGGATTTTTTTTTTAAGGATTCTAGTATCTCATTTTAGGTGCAAGTCTCAATATATGGTGAAATGAGCTGCTTGGCGGAGGTCTGCGCTCTACGAGTGCTTTTCTAGTTATTATTAAGAGCATCAATTTAATTTACTCTTTACTGAAAATCAACATACTTGGCTTTGAATTAATATACAAGTCAGCATAAGATGAATCGGGTGTATGAGAGAGAGATATCATATTAATAGATGGGTGTGTGGTAACATATGTATAAAATCACAACTGTTGCATTCTTCTTTTCCAGGCTAGTGATGCAGCTTCTTTTAGGGGTTGTTTGCTTTGCACAATGGTACTATGTGACTATATAGGACACAGTTATAGTCATAGTACCATCACAGCTAGTCATATTATCTGTTCTCACCTAAATGAGAATGGCTCCCTTTCGAGTCTGGTTCCTTTCAGGGTTTCTTCCTCATGTTGTCTGAGGGAGTTTGTCCTTGCCACCATTGTCACAGACTTGCTCATCAGGGATAAATACATTTATTAGGGATAAAATTAGCTCATACAGTTAGGTCCATAAATATTTGGACAGAGACAACATTTTTCTAATTTTGGTTCTGTACATTACCACAATGAATTTTGAACAAAACAATTCAGATGCAGTTGAAGTTCAGACTTTCAGCTTTAATTCAGTGGGTTGAACAAAATGATTGCATAAAAATGTGAGGAACTAAAGCATTTTTTAAACACAATCCCTTCATTTCAGGGGCTCAAAAGTAATTGGACAAATTAAATAATTGTAAATAAAATGTTCATTTCTAATACTTGGTTGAAAAGCCTTTGTTGGCAATGACTGCCTGAAGTCTTGAACTCATAGACATCACCAGACACTGTGTTTCCTCCTTTTTAATGCTTTGCCAGGCCTTTACTGCAGCGGTTTTCAGTTGCTGTTTGTTTGTGGGCCTTTCTGTCTGAAGTTTAGTCTTTAACAAGTGAAATGCATGCTCAATTGGGTTGAGATCAGGTGACTGACTTGGCCATTCAAGAATATTCCACTTTTGCGTTAATAAACTCCTGGGTTGCTTTGGCTTTATGTTTTGGGTCATTGTCCATCTGTATTATGAAATGCCGACCAACCAGTTTAGCTGCATTTGAGCACACAGTATGTCTCTGAATACCTCAGAATTCACCCGGCTGCTTTTGTCCTGTCACAACATTAATAAACACTAGTGACCCAGTGCCACTAGCAGCCATGCATGCCCAAGCCATCACACTGCCTCTGCCGTGTTTTACAGATGATGTGGTATGCTTTGGATCATGAGCTGTACCACGCCTTCGCCATACTTTTTTCTTTCCATCATTCTGGTAGAGGTTGATCTTGGTTTCATCTGTCCAAAGAATGTTCTTCCAGAACTGTGCTGGCTTTTTTAGATGTTTTTTAGCAAAGTCCAATCTAGCCTTTTTATTCTTGAGGCTTATGAGTGGCTTGCACCGTGCAGTGAACCCTCTGTATTTACTTTCACACAGTCTTCTCTTTATGGTAGATTTGGATATTGATATGCCTACCTCCTGGAGAGTGTTGTTCACTTGGTTGGCTCTTGTGAAGGGGTTTCTCTTCATCATGGAAATTATTCTGCAATCATTCACCACTGTTGTCTTCTGTGGGCGTCCAGGTCTTTTTTGCATTGAGTTCACCAGTGCTTTCTTTCTTTCTCAGGATGTACCAGACTGTAGATTTTGCCACTCCTAATATTGTAGCAATTTCTCGGATGGGTTTTTTCTGTTTTCGCAGCTTAAGGATGGCTTGTTTCACCTGCATGGAGAGCTCCTTTGACCGCATGTTTTCTTCACAGCAAAATATTCCAAATGCAAGCACCACACCTCAAATCAACTCCAGGCCTTTTATCTGCTTAATTGAGAATGACATAATGAAGGAATTGCCCACACCTGCCCATGAAATAGCCTTTGAGTCAATTGTCCAATTACTTCTGGTCCCTTTAAAAACAGGGTGGCACATGTTAAGGAGCTGAAACTCCTAAACCCTTCATCCAATTTTAACATGGATACCCTCAAAGTCCAGACTTTCAGCTTTCATTTACGTCCATTATATAACTATAACTTGAATATGTTTTAGTAAACAGGTAAAAAAAAAAAAAAAAGTGTCAGTGTCCAAATATATATATATATATGGACTTAACTGTAAGTTTAAAGTCTTTATTTGTCTAAAGCTGCTGTGTGACCATGTCGGTTGTTAAAAGTGCTATACAAATAAACTGGCTTGACTTTGTGGGATTCCTCCCCTCAGGCTCCTCTTCATGAGGTGAAATGCATCTCAGTTGGGTTAAGGTGTGGTAATTGACTTGGTCAGTTTAAAACCTTCCATTGCTTTCCCCTGATGAAGGGCAATTCCATGTAAATGTCAACCTCACCATGCAAAAATAAAGCAACATGTAATACATCAAAACCACTCCCAGAGATATCACCTAGGCCTATATTTTACAGATGTGAATAAGTTGAACCAATTTGTAACCAACCTAATATGTCACTGTCAGTCTTTCTTATAATGTAAAACCCAAGCTAAAATCAACTTTGATCATGTACAATTCTATATTATTGCCACAAGCCACAGAAATGTATGCTAAAATCCACAAAACAGCAAAACAATAGCCATCCTAAATATTATTTAAGAATTTTGATAGTTTTAGCTGATATTTAGAGATTTTTTCAAAGGGTTATGGTGGTTCAATTGCTGATTTTCTAAACATATGCCATGTCTATTTCAGACGCGTCACATCCATAACGGAATTTCGTCACATCCATAACGCTGACTTTTCCTTACGAAACTCTGCATGAAATACAAAATATTTTAAACAAAGATTTAATATTCACCTTGGACCCCTCTATCAAATGGATATCTCCATTTCGACATTAGGTTTACAATTTCACAGAGTTTGATAAAAATGTACAGTCACCCAAGAAAAGTGATACTTTTTCTGTCACATCCATAACGCATCTTTTATTGGCATTTTCTGGCATGCCCTAGATGTACTATGGGAATTGTTCTTGTTCTATCACTTCTCCAGTACGGTACAGCCTTAAAATATGCAACACCTGTTTAAATACTGGGAGACAATAAAACATGCACTGGGTCATTTGTTGCCATTTTGAGTTCAAGTGTCACATCCATAACACTGGAATTGCTCTGAAGTCCTTTGCTATGCTGACAGTGTGTTTTGGGTTATTGTTTTGCTGCATGATGAAGCGTCTCCCAATTACATTGGATGTATTGGCAGAGAGCATGCTCTTTTCTGTTGACTTCTGAATTCATTCCACTGCTACCATCATGAGTTATAGAGTCAATAAAGATTAGTGAGCACAGTCCAGAAGCTGCAATGCAAGTCCAAGCCATCATCTCCAACATACTTGTTCAATGAACTCTTATGTTCTGAATCATGAGCAGATCCTTTCTTTTGCCACACTTTGGCCTTATCACTTTGGTAGAAGTTAATCTTGGTTTAAGAATTTGTAGCTGTTCTCTGTATTTGCCAATTCCAATCTGGATTCTTACTGTTGGTGAGGTGTACATCTCATGGTATGGCCTCTATTTCCAGTCTCAAAGTCATCCTCAAATGGTGTAACTTGGACATTATTGTAGATGTCACAGAGTGTTGTTTTTGGGTTTATCCTCACATTAACTGCTACGGTTTTTCTTAGCCAACCTGTTTGATGGCTGGTTGTTAGTACACCAGTGGTTTGTTTCTTTTTCAGGAAATTCCAAATTATTGTTTTGATTATGCCTCTGATTTCCCCTCTTTTTCTAATCTCAAAATGGCTTGATTTTCTCCCATAGACAGATCTCTGGTCTTCATGTTGGCTTGGTGTGCTCAGCCTCCGAACTGGCGGCTGTGTCGGAATCCACCAAGTCCTCAGTCCCTAGCTTGAGGGCCTCTGCATCATGTTTCAGACAGCTAACTTGCTATTGTTTTATGTAGGTGTTACTATTAAGGCAGTGTTTAATTTGGTATTGACCATTATAGTTACTTAGTTGTAATATTATCAGGGACATTTAAAATCCTGTTGCTGCATGCTCAAGCATCTGGTCATTCTAAGAACAGCAAGAGTTGCTGGAGAGAATGGAAGACAGGCCCAAAGCTAACCAGTCATAAATTTAGTTAGTGAGCCATACAGCTAAGCATTGTAGCTGAGGGAAACAAAGATTCAACTCCCGAGGCTAACAAAATCGATACACTCGATCATCTGCATGGTCTCGAAAAACCCGGCATTAATTGTGGGTTTCAGATGCAGTAGCATGTCAGTCATTGAAAGTCCTTGAGAGAGTGCAGCAGCTACACTCAACCAATATGGCAATGTGAGTGGAGTCTGGAGGGGCCTTAAAACCCATCTCAGGGCTTAAGGAGTCCAATAGGCAGCTTGAAGGGGAGTTGCAATGGGCAAACAACCTGAACAACTTCTTGAACAGATTTGATCAGGCACTGGCCCTCCCCCCAGATCAGCCCACTGTTACCATCTCTTCCTGTCATCATCACCCAGCCCACAGACCTCCTTCTCACCCTCTCTGCACTCCTCAACCATCATACCTCCAGCTCAGTGCTTCATACCTCCATGTAAACACTGAGCACTCAGCTGTGCTCTTCTGTTGAAGGACAAAGAGGACAAGTCAAGAGGGTACTGAGTAAGATGAAGGTGAGAAAGGCTGCAGGTCCTGATGGCATCAACCCTGGGCTCCTGAGGCATTGTGCTAACCAGCTGTGTGGAATAATGTGGGACATTTTCAACTTGAGCCTGGAACAGGAAAGAATGCTGGTCCTTTGGAAGACGCCGTGTGTAGTTCTGATACCAAAAACTGCACATCCCACTGAGTTAAACAGATATAGACCAGTGGCACTAATAGGGCTGTGCGATGTCCCCTTAATTGGCATCGACGATGTTTACAGTGCAAACATCGTGATGGACGATCATAGCGTGGGCGGGGGGGATTTTAATACCACATTATTAAATATATTATTAAAAAGTATTAGATACTCATCCGAGGCTTTGGCACGTAAAGAAAAAAAGCGCTAGGTGATGTGGAATATTTGGCCTTGATAACGGATATGTGGTCCAGCTGCAACATGATGCCCTATATGTCAGCTACCGTACATTATGTGGACCGAGAGTGGGCAATGCAGTCCAAATGCCTGCAGACGAGTTTCATGCCAGAGACACATTCAGCGGACAATTTAGAAGACGCACTGCGCGAGACACTTGCCGAATGGAAAATAGAGGAGAAAAAGATCGTCTGTATAACAACGGACAACGGGGCGAATATTGTCGCAGCCATCAGGCAATTGAAATGGCCGTGGTTAAGTTGTTTTGGGCACAATTTGAACCTGGCCATAACCAACTCACTTGCGCAACAGAGGGCCAGTACAGACCGAGCGTTTGGAGTTTGCCGAGCAGTCAACACTGCGTTTGCGCACAGCTGGCTTCGGAGAAATGAGCTGCGCAAAGCGCAGGTGGAAACGAACCTCCCCGAGCACTCACTGATCACGGCAAGATATTAATCTGCTCTAACAATGAAAGACTAGTATTCAAACTATGAGAAGAAACTACACTTAAGCTATTACTCATTGTTTATTTACACCACATCAGTTGCAGATGCGTTTCGACCTTTAGTGCGCACTTGAACGCGATAATTTTTCCAATTTATTAGTGTTTGAATTATTGCACCAGCTTTTAAAATCATGATTTTTTATATATATATATATATATATATATATATATATATTTATTTATTTATTTATTTATTTATTTAAACTGTCTTTACATTTGTCAGAATCACCTTCATTCTTCCATTTGGTTTGACATTATGGCTTAGAGTGGACCATTTTGTGTCTGAAAGTAGGCCTATTTACCAGATTAAAGTTATTTGACTTCTGCCGAAGTCTGCGCTTCACTGCCGTTTGATAAGGTGCAATATTTCCCGACTGAAGTCGTTAATAGTGGCTATTTGTTTGAACAACATGACAAATTTTACATTAATAGTGTAGGCTAAAAAAATGAAGTCAAAATTTATTAGTAGCATACTGCATTTGTGTAACCACATGTTATGTTCACTAGCACGTCCCTGCACCATAGCCTACGTGAACAAGCGGTAATAGGATATTACTTTATAATAATTTATATTTATATATTAAACAAAACTAACTAAACTAACAAAAAACTAACTTTTTAGGTTAAATAGGCCCAGATGATACCGTATATATACACATGTTTATGACAGGAGGGGGCGTGGTATCACGATGGTGGCTCTCCATCGTGATGGATGACCACCATCGTCGATGGACGATGGCATTGTCTATCGGCACAGCCCTAGGCACTAACCTCTCACCTGATGAAGGCTCTGGAAAGACTTGTTCTGGCACATCTCCACACACTGGTGGGGCCAGCTATGGATCCCCTGCAGTTTGCCTACCAGCCAGGCATCGGGGTGGAAGATGCAGTCATCTACCTGCTTCATAGATAGATCTCTCTCATCTTGAAAAGGCAGGAAGCACTGTTAGAATCCTGTTCTTTGATCTATCCAGTGCCTTCAACACCATCCAGCTGACTCTTTTGGGGAGTAAGATGGAGAGTGCCAGCGTGGACCATTATCTTACCTCATGGACTATCTCAAACAGACCACAGTATGTGAGACTAAAGGACTGTGTCAGACACCATTCTTTGCAGCACAGGAGCTCCACAGGGGACAGTCCTGGCCCCATTTCTGTTCCCATACCATCTTTATTTATATAAGCGCTTTCACACAACCACAGTTGAAAACAAAGTGCTGTACATGAGGAGTACGATTTAAAACACAAAACAATAAAATACAGCTAAAAAACAAGACCACAAGAAATAAAACAAAACAAGTAAGATCAAAACAATATCTCAGACTGGGTTGAAAGCCAGTGAGTAAAAGTAGGTTTTAAGAGGTTTTAAAAGTGGACACAGAAGAAGCCTGTCTGATGTCTAGAGGCAGACTGTTCCACATCTTAGGGGCAGAAACTGAAAACGCTCTGTCCCCTCCAAGTTTCTGCTTTGATTTTGGTACTACCAGGAGCAACTGATCAGCTGACCTGAGTGACCGAAAGGTAAGGTAGGAGCAAGACCATGTAAGGATTTAAAAACAAAAAAGAAAGTTTAAAATGATTTTTTTTTTTAAAGAACACCCACAGGGAGCCAGTGAAGCGAAGCCAAGATGGGTGTTATGCTATCCCTCATACGTGAACCAGTTAAAAGATGCGCAGCTGCATTCTGAACCAGCTGGAGACGTGACAGGGATGACTGGCTAACTCCAAGATAGAGTGAATTACAGTAATCCAGCTGAGATGTAATAAAGGCATGGATTATGGTCTCAAAGTGCTCTCTGGAAAGAATAGGCTTTACTTTCACCAGCTGCCTAAGATGAAAAAAGCTGGACCTCACAACATTAGCAATTTGATGGTCCAGCTTAAAGTCACTGTCAATCTTAAAGCCCAGGTTAGTAACTGTGGGCTTTCGATGCAGTGCCAAGGGGCCCAGGTCTATAGGGGGGCACTCACAGGAGCCACTGGGACAAAAACACTATCACCTCAGTCTGTCCTTAAAATTTAAAAAAAAAAAAAAAAAAGGGCCATCCAGGATTTTACATCACTGAGACATTCAAGTAGGGGTCTAATAGGAGTAGTCATCCTTTCGTTTCAATGGTACATAAATTTGGCTGTCGTCAGCATAACAATGGAAAGAGATACCGTGCTTTCTGAGAATAGAGCCCAGAGGAAGTAAATAAAGTGAGAAAAGTAGGGGCCCTAAGATTGAGCCCTGTACATCCACATACCAGGGGAGCAGAGGAAGACTCAGAATCCAAAATGTTTATGCTCATGGTTCTGACAGATAGGACCTCAACCAGTCCAGAGCAGAACCACAAATGCCCACAAGATGCTGTAAACAATATAATAAAATTTTGTAGTCCACAGTATCGAAGGCTGCAGTTAAGTCAAGCAGGACAAGAATCACATGATCCCCAGAATCTGATGCCACAAGGATGTCATTAAAAACTTAGCAAAGCTGACTCTGTGCTATGAAGGGTTTTGAAACCAGACTAGAAGATCTCCATGATATTATGCTCATCCAGAAATTATTTTGAGCAAAAACAACCTTTTCCAGAATTTTTGAAAGGAATGGTAGTTTGGATATAGGTCTAATAATTAGAACCTATATCCAAACTACCTTATAATAAGAGGGATCCAGACCAGATTTCTTCATTAATGGTTGCACAACTGCGTGTTTAAAATCCACAGGAACCACACCAGAAGACAGACTGGTGTTAATAATGCCAAGAACTGACTGACTTATACTTGGGAAAACCTCTTTTTAATAATAATAATAAAAAAAAAAAAAAAAAAGCCACACCACACACACCTTAGGAGGGACAGCATCATGGGGGGGGGGGGGGGGGGGGGGGGGGGGGGGGGGGACCTGAAGGCTTAATGTGGTTTACCACCTTCTCTAACATTGACAGTCACAGGTTCAAACTGATCAAAGACAGCAGAACAAGAACAGAAGGGTCAAAGGCAGGAGCTGAGATCATAGCCCTTGTGGTGGCTACCTTATCGATTTAAAAAAAAAAAAAATATTCACATAACTCAGAAGAGGGTTCCAAGCTGCTGGTTTGAGAGGCATTTAAAACAGACTCAATGGTTTTAAATAATACCCGTGGATTATGACGATTTGATAAAATAATGTTGACAGGTGTTCTCTTTTGGCCTCTTTAACAGTATTCTGGTAATGACGCCAGCAGTCCTTTAAAATATTCAGAGACACCTGCAGCTTGTCCTTCTACCACCTGCGTTCAGCTTTTCGGCATTCCCGTCGGACTGCACGAGTTCTCTCATTAAACCAAGGCTCAGGTTTAGCTTTGAAGTGCTTAAATTTAAATGGAGCTACAGAGTCCAGGATTGTTTGACAGGCGGAGTGAAACCAGGAACTAAGCTCCTCCGTATTAAAAGACATGAAGTCATCCGTGACGCAGAGCTGACGAAAAGCAGCAGAGAACTGACCAGCAGTGGAAGGGTTAAAAGTCTGACAGCTCTGAGCAGGAGCGCGAGTTTTAGCTTCAGCACAAGAAAAAAAAAAAAAAAAAAGACCTCAAATACAGACATCTGGTCAGAAAACACATTTTCACAGATCTCCAGGTTGAACACAGACAAGCCATGTGAGAGAATGAGATCTAATGCAGGGCTTTTCAAAGTGTGGGGCGAGCCTCCCCTAGGGGGCGCCAGAGTTCTTCAGGGGGGTGCAACGTGAGGAAAAATAAACCAGAATAAGTTACTATTGCGGACATTTAACGAACTTCAGCTAGCCTTTGCCAGAGACAAAATGGATCGATTTTTAGTACCTAAAGCTAGTGAGTGAGGAGACAGAGTCTGGGCCAAGCAAAAAAAAAAGAAGGAAGTATGACCACGATTATTTAAAGTTTGGATTTTCATGGACTGGATCTGAAGATGCTCCACTGCCACAGTGTGTTGTCTGCCAAGAGGTGCTAGCTAACGATACTATGAGCTGTTTAAAATGTGTAAAACATGATGGTTTAAAAAAAAAAAAAAATGTTTAAAATGCGTAAAAAAAAGGTTTTAATAAAGCTCATATGTTTTAATGTGTAAAAAAAATGTTTTCAAAAAGCACAGATGTTTAAAAAGTGTAAAATAAAATTAAAATGTGGACAACCATTTTTTAAAATACGAATGGAACATTACGTATAGCAACAACAAAAAATTGCGGGGGGGCGCTGTTGTTTATTTGCTCTGTGTGTGTGTGTGGGGGGGGGGGGGGGGGGGGCACTGACTCTCCCACACTTTGAAAACCCCTGATCTAATGTATGCCCAAGTTTGTGTGAAACCAGACACAGACTAACAAGAAATCAAGAAGGCTCAAAAACTTCACTAGTGGCTTATCAGGACAGCACACATGGATATTAAAGTCTCCAATAATGAGAACGCGGTCGTAATCAGGCATGATTCCAGCTAAAAAAAAAAAAATTATATATAAGTAAAAAATCACTTATAAAATCTTTTTTTTTTTTTTGGGGGGGGGTTCGGGGTCGGTAGATGACAGCACACAGAACCGGGTAAGAACAGCCCACCTCAAACAGTCATCTCAAAGCTGGAGAATGAAGGAGAGCACTGCTTACATTTGTACTCATTTTTGTAAACAGTCGCCGTTCCTCCTCTTCGACCCGATGTCCATGGGGAATTAAAATAACAGCCAGCTGGCAGAAGTTCAGAAAGAGCATCAGACTGACCAACACCCAGCCATGTCTCTCTCACACAGAGGAAACCCAGACAGTGGGAGCTGAAGTCCCCAAGGATAAAAGTTGTTTGCCAGTGATCTGGCATTTACCAGAGCAATCCTGGTAAGAGTCGGGCTCTGTGGTCCAGCAGGATGGGGAACCAGGCGCAGTGGCCGCAAGTTCTGGCAGTTTACCCCATGCAGGTGAATCCGGGGGGGAGCAGGGACATTTTGGCTGGGATTCCTCAATGAAGCCGAGCACAGGTACCAGACAGGTGTCAATGGGATCCAGGGAGCGCTGACATACAGACAAACGAAGACACAACCCATACTCTGCCCGGGGAACGGAGGACAAACGCCTCAAATAATCCTTGAGTTTTATCAGCCAACCACTGTGCTTGCCGCGGTGGCGGTAATGCTTCCGCCGGGGGCGTGGGACCACAGTCCGGTAAAGGCAAGTTGGAATCTCCGTTAGCAATGGGGGCAAAGTTTTCTGTCCACCATGATCAACTACTTGATTCTTGACAGAAAACTGGAGATCCAAGAGTGTTTGATGATCATACACCAGCAAAGACTTGATCTGTTTAGTGTCAAGAATTAAAACCAACAAAAAAAAAAAAAAAAAAAAAAAGACAGAGGTGGACGGCCAGCCACACACACTGGTGCCATCACATTTTACATTGCAGACTTTAGATACAACTACCTGTCATCTACAGAAGTCCTCTGATGACTCTGCTATTGTGGCCTATAGCCTAGATCAGGGGTCTTCAATCCTATCCGCAAAGGGCCAGTGTGGCTGCAGGCTTTCATTCCAACCAAGCAGGAGCTACACCTGATTTCACTTGTTTAATCATTTCACCCTCGTCTCCAATCAACAATCAAGTGAGCCTCCAATTTGGCTGTAATGAAAGCCTGCAGCTACACCGGCCCTTTGCGGATAGGATTGAAGACCCCTGGCCTAGATGGTGATGGCAATACAGAGAACTGACAAGGAACTTTGTGGACTGGTGCCAACGGAACTCCCTCCAGATCAATACAAGTAAAACCAAGGAACTGGTGATGGATTTCCACAGGACAAGGTTCTCTTCACCTACCCCAGTGAACATTGAGGGAAAGGACATTGAGATCGTTAGGAGCTACAAGTACCTGGGTGTTCATCTGAACAATAAATTGGACTGGACTGATCCCACACACACCCTGTACAAGAAAGGCCAGAGCAGACTCCACCTGCTGAGGAGGCTCCAGGCCTTTGGAGTACAGGGTCCACTTCTGGACTCTTTATGACTCTGTGGTGGTATCAGCCATATTCTATGGAGTTGTCTTTTGGGGAAGCAGTATCAACAGCAGAGAGGAAAAAACTAAACTAACTGATTAGGAAGGCAGGATCTGTCCTGGGCTGTGCACTGGACTCCGTGGATGTAGTGGGGGAGAGGAGGATGTTGGCCAAGTTGTCATCCTTAATGGCAAACACCTCCCATCCACTGCAGGAGACAGTAGCAGCACTGGGCAGCTCCTTCAGTGACCAGCTCCTCCATCTGCAGTGTGTTAAGGAGATATACAGCAACTCCTTCCTCCCTACTGCTGAGAGACTGTACAACCAGCACCTCACCAAGCACAGCACCAGTCACTCCTCACAATAATGAACAATACGGTTCAGATCACTTCTACATCCATAGAAACCCCTCTGAACATATACTGTGTGCACTGACTATCAGCATCAGTACTTTTCAGCAAACTGCTAGCTACACATGGTTAAAATGGCTCTTGTGCAATATACCGACTTACTTGCACAACACTATCTGGGTAATACTGTAATAATACCTGTGCAGTACCACCTTTGTAATACACTTATGTTAACTATATATCTTCAAACCTGTTATACATCTGTGGCAGTTCGTGTAAGTGGGTGGAGCACAGAAGGATGGCAGGACAGAACTAAGTTCACAAAAACTCTTTATTCAGCTTTTCAGCGTCTCTCTATACTCTCTCTCACACACACACACACACAGTAGTCTAGTTGTGGAGAGAGCTCCCTCTGCTCTCACTCTCTTTAAATAGGGCACGGTCACTGGGAAGACACACAAACATTAATTAATGACAGGTGTAGTGATTCTGCCACTTACCTTCCCTGACTCCGCCCTCCTGTCACAGACCGGCGCTTGACCACGCCCCTGCTGCCACATACCCCCACCGCCCGACTCAGGCCAGGCAGCTGTCCGGCCTGCAGCCGACTCCCCCCCCCCCCGATGGGAGAGAAAGTCCGCCACAACCATCTGCGCCCCCGGCCTGTGGATCACCTTGAAATTAAAGGGTTGGAGTGCCAGATACCAACGGGTGATCCGCGCATTGGCATCCTTCATGTGGTGGAGCCACTGGAGGGGCATGTGGTCCGAACAGAGGGTGAAAGGGTGCCCCAGCAGGTAGTAGCGGAGGGTGAGGACCGCCCACTTGATCGCGAGGCACTCCTTCTCTATCGTGCTGTAGGGCCCCTCGCGTACCGACAGCTTTCTGCTGATGTACAGCACGGGACGATCCTCCCCCTCCAGGGACAACACGGCCCCCAGCCCTCTGTCCGACGCATCCATCTGTAACATAAAAGGGAGAGAAAAGTCAGGGGAGTGTAATAGTGGCCCCCCGCACAGTGCAGCCTTTACCTTAGAGAATGCCCGCTGCCATTGCTCCGTCCACTGGACCGGATCTGGTGCCCCCTTTTTAGTGAGATCAGTCAGCGGGCTGGTGACATCTGAATAATTAGGTATAAACCTTCGATAGTAGCCAGCCAGCCCCAGGAACTGTCTCACCCCCTTTTTGGTCTTGGGCAGGCCGCAATCGCTGCTGTCTTGTTAATTTGGGGACGCACCTGCCCGTTGCCCAAGTGGAAGCCCAGATACCGTACTTCCACCCACCCAATCACACACTTCTTTGGGTTGGCTGTGAGACCCGCTCGCCTCAGCGACTTAAGGACGGCCCTCAGGTGTTGTAAGTGCCGCTGCCAGTCATTACTATAAATAATGATATCGTCGAGGTATGCGGCCGCATAGGTGGCGTGGGGCGGAGGACCCTGTCCATCAGCCGCTGAAATGTAGCGGGCGCCCCAAACAGCCTAAAAGGAAGTGTGACGAATTGGTGTAAGCTGAATGGTGTGGAAAAGGCCGTTTTTTCCCGGGATAATGGAGTCAAGGGGGTCTGCCAATAACTCTTTGTTAAATCCAGTGTCGAGTAAAAACGAGCCGTGCCTAGCCGATCGAGCAACTCATCAATACAAGGCATTGGGTACACATTGAATTTAGACACCGCGTTGACTTTTCTATAGTCGACACAGAACCGGACCGACCCGTCGGCTTTGGGTACCAAGACCACCGGGCTGCTCCAGTCACTGTGGGACTCCTCAACGATGCCCATTTCGAGCATGGCCTCGAGTTCTTCCTGAACCACTTTTTTCTTGTGCTCGGGTAACCTGCAAGGGCGGCTACGCACTACCACCCCCGGGGGCGTCTCAATGTGGTGCTCTATGAGGTTGGTGCGGCCGGGCAGGGGCAAGAACACGTCCGAAAACTCGGTCTGCAACTGGGCAACCTCCGCGAGTTGGGTCAGGGAGAGGTGGTTTCCACAGGGGACCGGAGAGGTATGCGATGCCAATGTTCCCTTTTGCACCTCCGGCCCCAGCTCCGCCTTCTCCAGAACCACCGACACCAATGCCACGGGGACCTCCTCGTTCCAGAGTTTGAGCAGGTTGAGGTGGTAAATCTGTAGCGCCCCACCCCTATCCGTTCGCCTCACCTCATAGTCAACGTCCCCAACTCGCCGTGTGACCTCAAAGGGTCCTTGCCACTTGGCGACTAATTTGGAGCTCGATGTGGGCAACAGTACGAGTACTTTCTCTCCTGGTGCGAACTCCCTAAGGCGCGTACCCTTGTCATACAGGCGGGTCTGTTGTTCTTGGGCCTGCCGCAAATTCTCCTGAGTTAGGTGCGTGTGTGGAGTTTTGTGCGCAGGTCAATAATGTATTGGATTTCGTTTTTACTTGGTGAAGGTCCCTCGTCCCAATTTTCCCGCAGCACATCTAGGATGCCGCACGGCTTACGCCCATATAACAATTCAAACGGGGAGAACCCCGTGGAGGCTTGGGGGACCTCTCGCACTGCAAAGAGCAAGGGTTCGAGCCATCTATCCCAATTACGTGCGTCCTCACTTACGAATTTAATTATGTTCTTGAGGGTGTGATTGAACCGTTCAACTAAACCGTCCGTTTGTGGGTCATACACGCTGGTGCGGATCGGCTTAATACCCAACAACCCATACAGTTCGTTCAGTGTACGTGACATAAATGAGGTGCCTTGGTCAGTCAGAATCTCTTTCAGGATTCCAACTCGGGAAATAACACGGAAGAGTGCCTCCGCAATACTGCGTGCTGAGATATTGCGAAGAGGCACTGCTTCCGGGTATCGCGTTGCATAGTCCACTAGAACTAATAAAGCGGTACCCTCGTGTTGACTGATCTAATGGCCCGACGAGATCCATTCCAATTCTTTCGAACGGGGTCTCGATTAACGGTAGAGGGCGCAAAGGCGCTTTTGGAATGGCCGCTGGATTTACTAACTGGCATTCGCGGCATGCCGTACACCACCTAAGGACATCGCCGCGAATCCCCGGCCAATATACCCGGGCCATTATTCGGGCTAGCGATTTATCCTGCCCCAAGTGTCCAGCCATGGGATTAAAGTGAGCCGCCTGGAATACCAATTCCCGGCGGCTCTTCGGAATTAAAAGATGCGTGACTCGCTCTTGAGTTTGAGTGTCCTGCGTCACTCGGTATAATCTATCTTTCATAATCGCGAAGTAGGGGAAGGACGGGGTGGCGTTTGGCGGGAGCGTTTGACCATCGATTACTCTCACTTGGTCAAACGCATGCCGCAGAGTCTCGTCTTGCGACTGCTCTAATGGGAAATCCGCAAGGGATTCCCAACAGAGAAAGGAGGGGCCAGTGGCTCCTCACTGACGCGGAGATGACGTAGACGGCTCTGTGACAGCTGCTCCTGCCAACGCAACACCGGGACCTCTCCCTGTTAAATGACAGGACCCACTCTTCACTAAATGTGTTATTAAATCCCGAAATCCCGGCCAATCAGTCCCCAAAATTAGAGAGTGGGTAAGGTGAGGATTAACCGCCGCCTTCACTATTTTTTTTCCGAGGGGAAAAATTTAATGTGGACTGGCACTAAAGGGTAGTTGTGAACATCCCCGCGCACGCACGCACGCACACACACCACCTTCACCAATTATGCGCCCCCCCAATGCCTCGTCTTGCACCAGGCTTTGGTGAATTGAGGTCTGATTACAGCCAGAATCCACCAACGCCTGATATGTATCCCCTTGGATACTCACCAGTATGCGATACGCTCCGGCCCGATCGAGGGCAGCTCCTGGCGCGTCGGGGATCCGACCCACTGCACCCACCTCCATTACCGAGCACTGCTGTTGGAGGTGGCCCGGCTCCCCACAGCGCCAGCGAACTGGCCCTCCTCTCTGCACTAGTGCTCTGGGGCTCACTCACCTGGGGGTGGAGAGAGACAGACACAGAAGGGAGACATGGGAGGGCACCGCGGGTGTGGCGGGCCGGCTGAGGTGGCGCCGGCCCCCGCAGTGGGGGAATAGGGCGAGGAGGAGACACAGGAGGAGGGGAGAGAAAGAGGTCGTCTGCTGTCCTGCCGTCGGGACAGACGCCAGATGGTCCTCCGCCAGCTCAATTGCCTGAACCAGCAACGCCGGGCAGTGGCACTTGACCCACTCTGCGGTTCCCGCTGGTAAACGCGTGATGAACTGCTCCAGTACCACCTGGTCGATGAGTCCCTCGGCGTCGCAGCTGTCGGCCCTCAACCACTGCCAGCAGGCGTCCCGGAGTTGCTGGCCAAACGCGAACGGCCGGCCGACTTCCTCCAAGTGCAGAGCGCGGAAACGCTGACTCTGTTGCTCTGGGGTGCATCCCACCCGCTGGAGGATGGCCCGGCGAAGGTCCACGTAGGCCAGCCGGCGGGGAGCTGTAGTGCGGCCAGCTGTGCCTCTCCCATTAGCAGGGGAGGAGGCGCGCCATGCGCTGTTCCAACGGCCACCCCGAGGTCTCCGCTACCTGCTCAAAGAGCGTGATGAATGCCTCGGGGTCGTCCTGCGGGCCCATCTTCGTGAGGGTGAGGGGGGAGGGGCCCGCGACAGTGGAGATGGTGGACCCCGCCGACACGAGGAGGTGCCGGAACGCCCGACGATCTTCCTGTTGCGCCAGCACCAGGGCCTCAAACCGTTGTTCTTGCTCCTTTCGGAGGGCGAGCAGCGCCTGGTGCTGGCTCCGTTGGGCCGTGGTGAGGGTGTGGATCAGGTTGGCGAAGGTGGAGGACTCCATGGGGCTGTTCTCTTCTGTGCTCATTCCCGGGCTTCGGCACCACTGTGGCAGTTTGTGTAAGTGGGTGGAGCACAGAAGGACGGCAGGACAGAACTGAGTTCACAAAACCTCTTTATTCAGCTTTTCAGCATCTCTATACTCTCACACACACGCATCAGTAGTCTAGTTGTGGAGAGAGCTCCCTCTGCTCTCACTCTCTCTCCTTAAATAGGGCGCGGTCACTGGGAAGACACACAAACATTAATTAACGACAGGTGTAGTGATTCTGCCACTTACCTTCCCTGACTCCGCCCTCCTGTCACAGACTGGCACTTGACCACGCCCCCGCTGCCACAACATCCTTTTTGTATACTTGGTACTTTTGCACTACTTCACTGCCTTATTTTTTTTCCTCTTTATACATTTTGCTGCTTTAACAATGTAAATTTTCCCTTGTGGGATAAAAGGCTACCTTATATGGACATTTTCTGGCAATGCACCTGCTAGTAAGCATGCACCGATACTGGCATCGGCCCCGATACTCCACTAATATACTCATACTCGTACTTGTCAAACAGTTGCCGATACCATGAACCGATACCAGTGCCGATCCCATGCGCCGATACCAATGTTCCCCGCAGCGCTTTTTGTTCCATTCGAGAGAGAAAAAAAAACCTGAAGCATTGTTGAGCTCAGGCTTGAGCATAATATGATAGGCTATACCATGCGCCGATAGTGTTCCGTGAAGCGCCTTTTGCCAGCGTCCGTTCGAGGAAAAAAAGCCTCTCCCAGGAAAAAAATTGTAAATCTCAAGCATTGAGCGTAGGCTAATTTCGTCAGAAGACAAAAAAAATTGTTCGACAACAACCCATTTTTCCATGACGATGTGTTTGCGTAGTCATGAAACAGTGCCGTCACAACATCTTTCCCCAACACTGTCATTTTAAACATCTCTCCACACTCCACTCCCTTTCGCTGCCATACGCAGATAGACCTACGCTAAGATCCCCAATGTTGTCCTTTCAGTTGAGGGCAACGCTAAGACCAAGGAAATTGACGTCCCATCTACAGGTATGGAGCTCCACGAGCACGGGACGCGATGTTGCGAATGGACAGCAATAGCGTCTGCCTAACAAGTTCTGCGACTGAACAAGAGCGTGCTCGAGGCATTCAACTCTCCTGCAGCACACAGCAGGATGTGCGCACATGCACATGAGGGGGGGCATATTTTAGTCTGCATTACTGGCGATGGAAATTAAATAATACATCGTCGCCGGCCGCCACTGTTATCTTGTGCGCTCTCTGATGTTGCGATGGTCACTGCTCCTCCCTTTCACGCCCTTGTCTTGTTGCTAAATGTAATTGGAGTAGTTTAAGCGCACCACCAGAACAACCCTTAAGTCAACCAAGACCGCAATGTTGCGGAAGGCCGATGATAGAGGGGGTAAGTGGCCAGCGGAGTGAAATGATCACGCTGCATGTGGTAACTCACTGCTCTCTCCTCCCTTCATCAACAATCGGTCTCACATGTTGCAAGAGTGCAAGTCTTTCTTGACTTCGAAAGTTGGACATTGTAATCTAATCCAAATAAATAGCAGCCTTTTTCAGAAATTGCAGCAGCTAAATATTTAATTCTTTGTGTAGGCTATTTGCAATGAGTGTAGTTTTCTGGGAGTGAATGTTGCGCGACAATCGAGAGAGGTTGCACACGGAAGCGCAGATAGCCTTGTAGTCCACGTTACACTGCCAGCAGACAGCGCCTCTTCATTTCACGGTAGCGCTTCTTTTGGAACATTGTTATGTAGGCCTAGTAGGCCTAGCGCAGCAGCGCTTAGGTTTTGCAACATTATTGTAACAATGTTGCAAAAGATAAGCGCTACCGTGAAGAGGCGCTGTCTGGCTGTGTGACGTGGACTCAAGGCTACTCTGCGCTTCTGGAGCAGCGGAGACTGTCAATGTGAACCCGTGTGCATGATCACTCCTGTTAGAAAACATCAACAGTATCGGTAGTACTCGGTATCGGCAAGTACTGAAATGATAGTACTCATACTCGTATCGGTTTTCACAAATGTGGTATCGGTGCATCTCTACCTGCTAGTTATACTAAATCTATTAGCTTTATATCCAAAAATACCAGCTGAAACTTGACAAACACGTTATAAGATTTATAGATTCTAAAGAGAAGATGCTGACTGATCTAATGTTTTATCCTGAATGAAAGAGTAGTTGGCAGGAATGCCATTTACAGCTGGAAGTGACCTTCACCCTGGCCCTCATGTCAAATGTAAACAAAAATGGTGGAAACAAGCTGTTAAAACTGAACTCAGTTTATACTCCTGATCCTAATATCGGGAGATGTACAGATACAACCAGCTCCACCAAAGGTAACTGCTAATCCTGCTCATCCATGTGGAGCGTGTGACTAATGTCTTGAGTAATTAAGCCACTCTACAGTGCAACAGTTGGGACACCTGGTCCCATCACAAATGCCTGAACATGTCACTGCCAGAATATCGCCGTCTTGGGAACTGTGACAACCAGTGGTTCTGCAATAGATGCACTACCACAGTTCACGGATTTGTTTCTCACTACATAATGACAGCAACCAAGCAGCAGGTGACGATGACCTCCCACCATGATGCCACTGAGCAACATCACTCGGAACACAGCGCCAAGCACAAAAGCACTGCCGCACAGAGTGCTGCACAACCCAGATGTTAAACTGAGCAATTAAAGAGACTTGAGAAAGTTGTCCACATGCAATTAGACAACTATCTCTGAGCCCATAAGCTCCTGTATGAATACCAATCGGGTTTCAGATCTGCATATTCTACCAAAACATGTTTGGCCAGCCTAACTGACCATATCAAATTGGAGCAAGACAAAAAGGTCACTATATAGGCATGGTACTGCTTGATTTACAGAAAGCATTTGATATGGTAGACCCTAGACCAAATTCTGCATTCCTTCTGCAGAAACTTGAAGCTCTAGGATGTCACAAAATCAGTCATAGCCTGGTTTTGGTCCCATTTGACAGCACAAAAAACAGTCAGTTGAGATTAGTAGAACAATGTCAACTCCCTTATTCACTGAAGGATCAGTTCTCAGGCTATTGCTTTTCTTTATATACATGAAGTAAAATGTATTTATAAAAAGCACAAACACAGCTACCACTGACCAAAGTGCTGTACAGAATAAGAAAAATAAGTGAGCATTCAGTAATGACAAATTTGGAAAATAAACAAATGTGAAAAATAAATTAAATGTTAAACCAAAGAACAGAACCTACAACACAGACACAAGAAATAAGAGGCTTAGGGGACTAGGAAAGCTAGTGAATAGAGGCAAGTTTTTAAATCTAGATTTAAAGGTGGGAATAGAGGGGGCGCATCTAATATCTGAGGGTAACTGGTTCCACAGTCAGGGAGCAGCCACAGCAAAGGCCCCCATCACCTTTCTGTTTCAGTCATGACCATGCCACATGTAGTTGTCCTTTGCTAGAGGACCTAAGGGACCTGGTGACTGAATGGGGCTGGAGAAGTTCAGTGATGTAAGCAGGGGCCTGCCCATTTAGAGCCTTAAAAACAATAAGTAAAACTTTAAATTGAATTCTAAAATGAATGGGGAGCCAATGCAGGGGTGATATGTTCACACTTCCTTGTACCAGTCAACAGTCTCGCCGCTGCATTTTGAACCAACTGCAGACGCGTTGGTAGAGGGAATTGCAGTAGTCCAGGCGTGATGTAATGAAGGCATGGATTACTTTTTCCAGATCATTATAAGATAAAAACAATTTGATGAACGACATTCCATCAACTGTTAACTGCAAAATGCTCCTACATGCAGATGATACCACCCTCATAGTCCCACACCGAGGATGTAGTGCAGATTCTCTCCTCAGAGCTTGAGTTTATCAGAGAACGACTGACAGACAACAAGCTTTACCTTTATGTTGGAAAAACCAAAACAACTCCATTTGGCTCCAAACAAATTCAGAAAAAAAAAATCCATTCAGGTGCAATGTGCTGGAAATACTTTAAAATGCCAAGCAAAGGTGAAATGCCTAGGTGCCACTCTTGATCAGTCTGTCTGGAGAGAACATGGCCATAGATGTAATTACCAGGGCAAATGTGAAGCTTAAAAATTCCTTTACAGAAAAGCAAGGAATGTTGACAACAGAACTAAGAGGATCCTTGTATCTGCCTTGATCCACTGTCATGTTGACTATACCAGCAAGTTATGGTACACTGGTTTAACTAAGAAATACAAGACTAACTTAGCGTACCCAAAACAAAGTCATTTGATTCATTTTAAATGCACCAGCCAGAACTCCTATTGGTGCTCATGAATTTGAATCAGTTGGTACAGTATGTTGCTTGTTGAATTACACATTAACCAACTCAAATTAAATCTTGTTCATAATATTGTCAATGGTAAAGTTCCAAATTATTTCTTGGCTCGCTTTCAACCTACACAATCATTTAATTGGAATAAGATCCAGTAGCATATCTCTCCAGATACCCTCAGTAAATTTCCATGGTAAATCTTTGTTACACTAGTATCTTATGGAATAGCCTACCTAGTCGTATACAGAACCTCAGGTACAAACCCCAGTTTAAGTCTCAGGTTAAATAATTTATTTTTTTAACAATAAAAAAAAAGTTATTGTCTTCAGAAGTCTTCAGATTTTATTTGGTATTAAAACACTATTATTGTATACTCTAATTTTTGTGTCAGATTGCAGGCACTTACAGATGCAGATCCAGGGGAGAGCAGGTACAGCACAAACTGCAGATAAAGCCAAATCGTGAATCAGAAATTGTAATGGGTGGCGGTCAATTGATCAGTAAACAGAGCAGTGCAGGGCAGACAAGAAGACAAAGTAGAAAATAAACAAACAGTGGTCTAACAGAAAGCCAGTCAGAAACCAGACAGCTTGGTAAAGTCAGGTAAAGGACACAACAATACTTTACAAGGTGCGTTTGTGACTGCTGAGCTTATATAGGGAAGGTGATTGCAGGATAATGGGAGACAGGTGATGTAGTTAAAAGTCTTGGGGGGGGGGGTGTAATCATGGGAAATGTAGTCTGGAGCGGCCATGTTTGGAGACTGCTCCGAACTTGGGTTTTCAGTGCTGTTACTGATATTTTGTTCCCATGTTGATCATGTAACTCCTTTTGGACCACAATGGAAATAAGTGCCTACACTTTGTGTTATCCATTTATTATGTCATTGTATCATTTTTTATACAATGTCATTTTAATAAATAATGAATAAATCAATTCAATATAATTTTTAACAACAAATGCAGGCTCCACAGGCAAAACACTGGGCTCTGTCCAAGAGTAGACATTCATAGCTATTAATTGTTTAAACAAATCAATGTGACAGGGAATGCCTGGGCAACAAGAAACACCTGTCTGTCACATGTTTCCATAGTTTTAATCATTTAAAAAAATGCATAGGTTCAATCAAAAGGTGACATTTTCTAAGTTGTTTAACACATCTGGATGTAAATATCAGGAAATGAAAACTGAAATTCTGTCATCTCATATTCATATTTTGATCTCAAACTAAAATATATTCAACGTATAGGAACGACCTTGCCATTCCAATACTTTGGGAGAGGACTGCATTAGTTGACTTATATAGATGGAGTTGTTCACTACATTAAAAAAAAAAATGGTTTCATGAACACGACTACATGTATTACTTTCTTGCCTTCATTAGAGCATAGTTTCAAGGACTCAAACTGCCACATATAGAATTCTCAGTTGTACACTACATGGTCAAATGTATGTGGGCATGTGACCTTCACACCCTTATGTATTTATTGAATAACCCATTCCAAAAGAGTTGAATCCTCTTTTCACTGCTATAACAATCATCAATCTTCTGGGAAGGCTTTCCACTAGATTTTGAAACATGGCTATGAGGATTTCTGCTCATTCAGTCATAAGATAAGTGAGGTTGTGCTCTGATGTCAGCCAAGAAGGCCTGGCACAGTGCTGGTGTTCCAATTCCTCCCAAAGGTGTTCACTGGGGTTTTGGCTCTGTGCAGGCCATTCAAGACTTTCCAATCCAACTTTGGCAAATCATGTCTTTATGCAGCTCATTTTGTACCCAGGGGCACTGTCATGCTGGAACAGGTTTGAACCCCTGAGTCCCTGGTAAGAATCCAGAAGTGGATTTAAGAACTTTTAGAAGCTTCTGATTGGCCAATTTTCGTAATTAGACTTAATTTGCAGTGTGCCTATGGCTGCATTGGGGGCCTAACTTTAGGTACCTTTTGCACTTGATATAATGGGAAAATCCAAACAACTCAGCCAAGACCTCAGAAAAACAATAACTATGGACTTTCAGAAGTCCAGTTCCTCCTGAGAAGCACTTACCAAAACAATAAAAGGTACCACAAGCATCTGTACCATCTGTATTTATATCTGAAAATATAATAATCTTGGGACCACACAAACACTGAGCCATTCAGGAAGGAGGCACAAATGAACTCCTGGGGATGAGTGAACTTTGGTATAAAAGGTTCAACTGAATCCCAAGACAAGAGCAAAGAAACTGGTGAATGAGTTGGACATGTCAGGTACCAAAGTATGTACATCCACCATGAAGAGGATCCTACATCACTGCGGCCTGAAAAGCCTGTTGTGCAAGGAAGAAGCCCCTACTCCAACATAAAAAGGCCAGACCGAATTTTGCAGCTGATCACCAGTCTTCTGAAAGAGCTTTCCCTTGTTAGGTGACATAAATTTTGAACTATTTGACCACACTGACCAGCACTATGTATAGAAGTAAGAGGGTGAAGATTTTAATCTGAATAGCACCATCCCAACTATGAAGCATGGGTGTGGCATGTTTGTGTGTTTTTTTTTTTCCTGGAAAAGGGACTGGTGCCCTGGAAAAAAAAATGGATAGCATCATGAGGAAGGAGGATTATCTTGAAATACTGAAGCAACACCACAAAATATAAATCAAAAATTTAAAAATAAGTCTTTCAGATCTTAAGCATACATGATATACCTAAAGTTCTAAAAAAAATCCCATATAAATTGCATAGAAGATTTTTGAAATAAAACATGTCTGAGCAAGGCGGCCCACAAACCTGACTTTGTTCCTGAGGTGAAAAATAAAAACTGTCCCGTGGTCTGATGATTCGCAATTTGAAATTCTTCTTGGAAATCATGGACACCGCATCCTCTGAGTTAGAGAGGAGAGGGACCATCGGGCTTATCAGCAGCATATAGTTCAAAAGCCAGCAACTGTGATGGTATGGGGTGCATTAGTGCACACGGCATGGGTAGCTTGCACATCTGGGAAGGCGCCATTAATGGTGAATGATGTATGTAGGTTTTGGAGCAACATGCTGCCATCTGTTTCAGGGAAGGCCTTTCTTATTTCTGCAAGATAATGCCAAACCGCATTCCACACATTACAACTGCATGGCTCTGTAGTAAAATAGTCTGGGTGCTAAAGTGGCCTGCCTGCAGTCCAGACCTGTCACCCATTAAAAATATCTGGTACATTATAAAGCAAAAATATGACGAGAGACCCCAAACTGTTGAGCAACTGAAATTGTTAAACTGAAATTGAAGAATTGGACAACAGTTCAATTTCAAAACTACAGCAATTGGTCTCCTCAGTTCCCAAACATTTACAGTGTTGTTAGAAGTAGAGGTGATGCAACACCATGATAAACATGCACCTGTCCCAACTTTTTTGAAATGTGTTGCTGGCATCCCATTCAAAATGAGCATATATTTTTCAAACAATAATAAAATTTCAGTTTCAACATTTGAGATGTCTTTGTACTGGCTTCAATGAAATCTAGGGTCTCAATGATTTGCAAATCATAATATTCTGTTTTTATTTATGTTTTACACAGCGTCCCAACTTCTTTTGGAATTGGGGTTGTAAATAAAATGTAAACTAAATATCTCACCTATTATTTTAAAATTTACTTATGGAAATAAACACCTTAATTGACTTAAAACAGTAAATGTATGGTAAAATGGAATGTGAGTTGTGAGATTGTCTTTAGCATAGGTGTATGTAAAGTTTTGGCCTCAGCTGTATTTGTGGTCTGTCCAGGGTATACCCCTCCTCTTGCCCAATGTCAGCTGGGATTGGCTCCAGCTCACTCATAACCCACAGTGAACAAGCCATATAGAGCATGAATGAATGTATGTATGTATGTATGTATGTATGTATGTATGTATGTATGTATGTATGTATGTATGTATTTGTGATGTCACACTATGACGATTACAGCAATAATTCTCTCTCTCTGTTAGCTCCTAGTAATGTTAATGTGGTCTCTATAATAAATCGCACTGAGGAGACCATAACATTGCAATGGAACAAGGTTGACAGCAGCATGAATTACAATTACAGCCTGAGCTATAACGGTCAGAACAAGAGCATTGATGGATCAGAAGGTGGTTCTACAGTGAACTACACAGTGTCAGAGCTTACTGCCGGGACTGAATACAGCTTCACTCTGTACACTGTATTTAAAGAAGCTAAGAGCACTGGATACAACTTTACCGCTGTCACCAGTAAGTGTGATCTCATTAAATAACTAATTTAAACTTTTGCAGTACAAACATGCTAAAATGTGTATTTATTAAATATTAGAAAAAGTAGGAACAAACTTATTTAAAATTTCATGTGTTTAAACAAGCAATTAAGTTAAAGTACAATTCATTGATAACTACCAATGAGAAGTGGTTCTTCAATTCCCTGTAAGGTGCTTCCACGTTAATATCATCCAGTGTCCTCATCTATTTTGTTGCACTTTTACTTAACCATAAATTTTAATGTACCGTCTTTTAGTTAAGAGTTTTATATTTGTCTATTTAAACTTTCTTAAAATGTGTTTTCCTGAACTAGACATAAATATCCAATTAGGTAGGGAGTATTTGTCAAAATTATAAGGATTGTGAAATGTCATGCAGTTCTGAACAGAAAAAAACAAAAAACAAAATAAAACCATAGTCTATTGTCTCAACTTTCTAAAAAAGAACAAAGAAACTGGCTCACTGTAATGTGACATGACATTTGTCTTGCACAATACCTTTGGTTTAATATAATTTCCTATAATAGTTTGAGTCCATTTTAGATTGTGAACTTTGTAGACACATGGAAAATGATTGTTGATAGGTTGTTCTGTCTGTACTGAAGGAGGTTGAATTGGCAAGGTATTGTCCAGGAATATAGACCTCTGCCACCTAGGAGGTTCTGCCTCATGCATCTGGGAGCAAGAGTCACTGATGCAGACACAGCTGTTCAGAGATGTTCTCCATTTATTGTAGGACAAACATGAGTCTATATCCACATTCAAGAGTGTGTTGCAGCTATATGATTGGAAGATGCGATTCACAAAGTCAAGTTATTTGTGTATGACAGGGTAACGTCAATGGGTGGCGAAGTAGACTGGTCAGGATAACCTGATAGAAACAGAGCAGATCTGCGAGTGAAGATAAAGTTCAAGGATCTAACTAGAACTAACAAAATCAAGTAGCATTCAGACCAGACCGTACCAGTTTCAAGCATGTCAAACCGATCTCTGTTACATGTTCAGCTGTGGATTAATTATGATGCATTATTCTCTGGTTTTTACTAATTGGAGAGCAGAAAGATTAAGTGATGCAGGGCAATAGCAATAACCAAGTGCTTATTCTGAATTTTATATATATATTTTTTTTATTTCTTGCAGCCCCCCTCAGCGTTGGCAACATTTCTGTGACAAGTCGCAATGAGACTGCATTAATACTGGAATGGAATAAAGTGGACAACAACTCCAATTATACACTGAGCTACAATAATCAGCACACCAACATCAGTGGACCAGAAGGAGGTTCTACAGTGACATACATAGTGTCAAATCTTACTGCTGGGACTGAATACAGCTTCACTCTGTACACTGTATTTAAAGACGCTCAGAGCACTGGATATACCTTTGACGCTGTCACTAGTAAGTGTGAATTCTCTTCAGTTAGAGTTAATTTTAAACAACTTTAAATTAAGCTCTCCAGTACAAACAGCATGTAAAAATGTATACTTTTTCCTTTTAATATTTTAGAAAAAGGAACAAAAATTATTGATGTTTAAAATATAATTAATGTATTTTAATTAAAGAGCAGTCCAGTGAAAGTATAGTTCATAGATTTAGCTAAAAATTAGAGCTTTTTTTAATGTAGGATCCTCTAACTAATCTATTCTGTTGGACTTTTACTTAAACATGATTTTGATGTACCTTGTCTTTAGTGAACAGTTTGACATTTGTCTCAATCTTATTCTTAAAATGTTCTCCATAATTAAATATAAATGTCCAATTCAGTGATAATATTGGTCAATTTATAAGGATTGTGAAATGTCTTATAATTAAATGCTGAACAGATGAACTGTCGACGGTTTCCAGAATTGTCTCTACTATCTAAAACAGAAACTGGTTCATTTCAGTGCTACATGAAATTGGGATTTCACAGTATGCGTTTTAATATGATTTTTAAAATAACTTAAACCCGTTTTAGACTGTGAACTTTGCAGAAGCATGGAATGTTTATACATGTACAGTCTCATTACAATAGTTCTTTATGACAGTTTTTGACTTGCAGTATAGAATGATTAAGTGATACTAGGTAATAGAACTGACCGTGTTCTTACTCTGAATTCTACACCTTTTTTTTATTTCTTGCAGCTCCCCGCAGCATTGATGACATTTCTGTGACAAGTCGCAATGAGACTGCATTAATACTGGAATGGAATAAAGTGGACAACAACTCCTATTACACACTGAGCTACAATACTCAGCACACCAACATCAGTGGACCAGAAGGAGGTTCTACAGTGACATACATAGTGTCAAATCTTACTGCTGGGACTGAATACAGCTTCACTCTGTACACTGTATTTAAAGACGCTCAGAGCACTGGATATACCTTTGACGCTGTCACTAGTAAGTGTGAATTCTCTTCAGTTAGAGTTAATTTTAAACAACTTTAAATTAAGTTCTCCAGTACAAACAGCATGTAAAAATGTATACTTTTTCCTTTTAATATTTTAGAAAAAGGAACAAAAATTCTTGATGTTTAAAAATATAATTAATGTATTTTAATTAAAGAGCAGTCCAGTGAATGTATAGTTCATAGATTTAGCTAAAAATTAGAGCTTTTAATGTAGGATCCTCTAACTAATCAATTTTGATGTACCTTGTCTTAGTGAACAGTTTGACATTTGTCTCAAACTTGTTCTTAAAATGTTCTCCATAATTAAATATAAATGTCCATTTCAGTGATAATATTGGTCAATTTATAAGGATTGTGAAATGTCTTATAATTAAATGCTGAACAGATGAACTGTCGACGGTTTCCAGAATTGTCTCTACTATCTAAAACAGAAACTGGTTCATTTCAGTGCTACATGAAATTGGAATTTCACATTATGCGTTTTCATATGATTTTTAAAATAACTTAAACCTGTTTTAGACTGTGAACTTTGCAGAAGCATGGAATGTTTATACATGTACAGTCTCATTACAATAGTTCTTTATGAAAGTTTTTGACTTACAGTATAGAATGATTAAGTGATACTAGGTAATAGAACTGACCGTGTTCTTACTCTGAATTCTACACCTTTTTTTTTATTTCTTGCAGCTCCCCGCAGCATTGATGACATTTCTGTGACAAGTCGCAATGAGACTGCATTAATACTGGAATGGAATAAAGTGGACAACAACTCCTATTACACACTGAGCTACAATACTCAGCACACCAATACTCAGCACACCAACATCAGTGGACCAGAAGGAGGTTCTACAGTGACATACATAGTGTCAAATCTTACTGCTGGGACTGAATACAGCTTCACTCTGTACACTGTATTTAAAGACGTTAAGAGCACTGGATATACCTTTAACGCTGTCACTAGTAAGTGTGAATTCTCTTCAGTTAGAGTTAATTTTAAACAACTTTAAATTAAATTCTCCAGTACAAACAGCATGTAAAAATGTATACTTTTTCCTTTTAATATTTTAGAAAAAGGAACAAAAATTCTTGATGTTTAAAAATATAATTAATGTATTTTAATTAAAGAGCAGTCCAGTGAATGTATAGTTCATAGATTTAGCTAAAAATTAGAGCTTTTAATGTAGGATCCTCTAACTAATCAATTTTGATGTACCTTGTCTTTAGTGAACAGTTTGACATTTGTCTCAAACTTATTCTTAAAATGTTCTCCATAATTAAATATAAATGTCCATTTCAGTGATAATATTGGTCAATTTATAAGGATTGTGAAATGTCTTATAATTAAATGCTGAACAGATGAACTGTCGACGGTTTCCAGAATTGTCTCTACTATCTAAAACAGAAACTGGTTCATTTCAGTGCTACATGAAATTGGGATTTCACAGTATGCGTTTTAATATGATTTTTAAAATAACTTAAACCCGTTTTAGACTGTGAACTTTGCAGAAGCATGGAATGTTTATACATGTACAGTCTCATTACAATAGTTCTTTATGACAGTTTTTGACTTGCAGTATAGAATGATTAAGTGATACTAGGTAATAGAACTGACCGTGTTCTTACTCTGAATTCTACACCTTTTTTTTTTATTTCTTGCAGCTCCCCGCAGCATTGATGACATTTCTGTGACAAGTCGCAATGAGACTGCATTAATACTGGAATGGAATAAAGTGGACAACAACTCCTATTACACACTGAGCTACAATAGTCAGCACACCAACATCAGTGGACCAGAAGGAGGTTCTACAGTGACATACATAGTGTCAAATCTTACTGCTGGGACTGAATACAGCTTCACTCTGTGCACTGTATTTAAAGACGTTAAGAGCACTGGATATACCTTTGACGCTGTCACTAGTAAGTGTGAATTCTCTTCAGTTAAAGTTAATTTTAAATAACTTTAAATTAAGTTCTCCAGTACAAACAGCATGTAAAAATGTATACTTTTTCCTTTTAATATTTTAGAAAAAGGAACAAAAATTCTTGATGTTTAAAAATATAATTAATGTATTTTAATTAAAGAGCAGTCCAGTGAATGTATAGTTCATAGATTTAGCTAAAAATTAGAGCTTTTAATGTAGGATCCTCTAACTAATCAATTCTGTTGGACTTTTACTTAAACATGATTTTGATGTACCTTGTCTTTAGTGAACAGTTTGACATTTGTCTCAATCTTATTCTTAAAATGTTCGCCATAATTAAATATAAATGTCCAATTCAGTGATAATATTGGTCAATTTATAAGGATTGTGAAATGTCTTTTAATTAAATGCTGAACAGATGAACTGTCGACGGTTTCCAAAATTGTCTCTACTATCTAAAACAGAAACTGGTTCATTTCAGTGCTACATGAAATTGGGATTTCACAGTATGCGTTTTAATATGATTTTTAAAATAACTTAAACCCGTTTTAGACTGTGAACTTTGCAGAAGCATGGAATGTTTATACATGTACAGTCTCATTACAATAGTTCTTTATGACAGTTTTTGACTTGCAGTATAGAATGAATAAGTGATACTAGGTAATAGAACTGACCGTGTTCTTACTCTGAATTCTACACCTTTTTTTTATTTCTTGCAGCTCCCCGCAGCATTGATGACATTTCTGTGACAAGTCGCAATGAGACTGCATTAATACTGGAATGGAATAAAGTGGACAACAAGTACAATTATACACTGAGCTACAATAGTCAGCACACCAGCATCAGTGGATCAGGAGAAGGTTCTACAGTTACATACACAGTGTCAGATCTTACTGCTGGGACTGAATACAGCTTCACTCTGTACACTGTTTTTAAAGACGCTCAGAGCACTGGATATATCTTTGACACTGTCACTGGTAAGTGTGAATTCTCTTCAGTTAGACTTAGTTTTAAGTAACTAAGTTCTCCAGTACAAACAGCGTGTAAAAGTGTATAATTTTTTTCCCTTTAATATTTTAGAAAAAGAAGGAACTGTCATGGTGCAGGCACTTAAAGATGTAAACGCAGAAAAGCAACGAGGAGTAGTTGGTGTCAGAGCCAAAACATGAGACAAGAATCAGAGTCATAGAACTAGCAAGGGTCAAACAATTGGCAAACAGCATGAAAGGGAATAGACAAAGAGAGTAAACCAAGAACAAGAATCAGAAGTCTAAGCATCAGTCAGAAACTAACAAGGCTTGCTATAAACTGTGGAAGGCAGGACAATACTTCACATTGAGGTGGCGTGAGTGACAGGTTTATACGGTATAGGTGGGGGACTAATTGGAATAACCTGTTTTAGACTGTGAACTTTGCAGAAGCACAGAAAATGTACAGTGACATACACAGTGTCAGAGCTTACTGCCGGGACTGAGTACAACTTCACTCTTTACACTGTACTTAATGACGTTCATAGCACTGGATATACCCTTGATGCTGTCACTAGTAAGTGTGAGCTCTCTTCAGTTAGATCTAAGTTTATAAATAACTTTAAATGAAACTTTTCCAGTACAAACAGGAAAACGTGTTTTATTTCTTTTTTTAACATGTTAGAAAAAGGAACAAAATTATTTGTATTTAAAAATATAATTCATGCATTTAAATTAAAAAGCAATCAAATGAAAGAAAGTTTATTGATGTAGTTACCAATTAGAAATGATGTTTTACATACAGAGTCTCAGATATTACTGCTGGGACATAATGCAACTTTTTCCATTGTTTTCTGTATAAAGTGAAGGTTTACAGCCTGATTAAAGCAGTGGTGGTAGTCAAAATTGGCCATTTAAATAGTTAAGGCACAATCTATCGTCACCCAAATTTGCTATATTAATAATAATAATGGGTGTCAGAAATCAAATACATCGATGACAGTTATATATTAAAATAATATGCTAATAATAGGACGAAATTACATAAAACCAGATCTGCCCTTTCCCCCCTTCCTGCTGTAGATGTTCATTGCTTTATCAGCTGCCAGCTGATATCCTTTAGCAAAGAGTGTGTCTATTTGGCAAGTAGCTTTTAAGTGGAAAAGAAAAATGCAGCATCCTGTTGCTGATGCATCCTAATTACTGTATGAAACAATATTATTTGACATAAATAATCAGCTGCACTGTATGTAGGTTATGATAATCACCCATGAATAATCATTTGGAGGACTATAATAAAATTTATAAAATATGGGGGGGGGTGTCTTCATCCAGGAAGATATGCCAGAGAGGCCTTCTGATATCTGCTGAGCAACTTGGGAAGTAGATGGAGGAAAAGAAAAGTTGTGTCACTGATAAGTGATAAGAAAAGCCATGAAACCTGATCACTGAGCTATTTGGTATAAAGGAAGAACAAGAGTGGACCTAGAACTGGCTACTGATACAATCCATTAGGCTGTGAGGTGGTAAACTTCAAACCACTTAATGCTATACGGTAGAATATATCCTGTCTATATGATGAGAACCAGGTCAGGATACAGCTCCTGATGCCAAAGTCTGCAAGAGTGGAAAGATTTATAGGCAGAAGGCAAATCAAGGAGGATGACAGAGCTGTACTCAAGACCACCATGGTCAAGTTCAAGACAAGGAATAGCCAAGCTTGATTTAAGACTAAGTCTTAGTGGGGTCACCAAGAGTTGGCCTAGTGGTTAGCGTGTCCGCCTCTCAATTGGGAGATTGCAAGCTCTACTCACAGTCGGGTCATACCAAAGACCATCACTACTGCTGTCTGGCAAGGCACGCTGCAATACAGATGCGAGTGGGGAATCAAATGCTTGCAGTTACCAGAGGACTAGGCCCCCCACTGTAACCCTAGCTATGTAATAAGCGAGAAGCAGAGGAAATGGAGATCGGTGCTGCCCTATGTGCCGCTTGGTGTGGGAAGGACTTTGATTGTCTTAGTGAGGTCAAGTCCAAATGAAAGTGAGACTGGGTGAAGATGGGGATGAAAAAACAATCAAATCCTCTTTGAGGCCTAGCCTTTACTGAAACAAGTTGGTTTCATTTGTGCAGTGTGCAAATGATTTGGTTGTGTTTTTGGTTGTGTTTTGTAGAAGAATTACTTCTTGCCAAACTTTGTGCAACACAACAATGCATACATTATTTTTAACATTTTCAACTCTCACTTGAGACCAAGGCCATATATAAACACACAAATCAGCCATAACATTAAAACCACTGACAACTGAAGTGAATTACATTGACATCTGGCTAAAACAGAAAGGTGTCAGCATTAACTTTTTCAGCAGTTTGTGCTACAGTAGCTCTTCTGTGGGATTGGACCATATGGGCTAGCCTTCATGCCCCATGCAAATTGAGCCTTTGATACCCATGACTCTGTTGCCAGTTCACTGGTTGTCCTTCCTTGGACCACTTTTGGTAGGTACTAACCACTGCATACCGGGAACACCCCACAAGTTGAGCCACCTGGAGATTCTCAAACCCAGTCATCCAACCATCACAATTTGGCCCTTGTCAAAGTCAGTCAGATCCTTAAGCTTGCCCATTTTCCTGCCTCCAACACAGTTAATGTGGCAGCAAAGGTGGTTGGGGTTCATCTTACCCAGCTGCAAGATGTGTATGTAAAATGGGTCATGAGTAAGGCACAACAAATTCTAAAATACCCCGACCACCCACTTTTTGGGGAATTTAGTCTGCTCCCCTCAGGCCGCCGTTTTAGAATTCCTGCTGTAAGGACAAGGCGTGCCAGAGATTATTTTATTTTAGTGGCCATTAGGACCCTTAATTCATTAAGGGACACCTAGTTTGTTTGGTTTTTTCCTCCTATTTTTCTGTAGTTTTTCTGTAGTTGACAGTCATGGGTCTGGGTGGGCTGGTGGGTATATCCATTTGAGTAATGTGCTTGTGTGTAAATATATTTATGAATGTGTCTGTGTGGTCCATGTCTATGTTTTCTTAACTTATGTTTTCTGAATACCTGCTGCACACCAAATTTCCTTTCTTAAAGGATAATAAATCTGAAACTTGAACATCAGCTTCAAGAATAGATTGTTCTCTTGCTGTCTAATATATCCCACCCCTTGACAGGTGCCACTGTAGTGAGATAATCAATGTTATTCAAGTCACTTGTCAGTGGTTTCAATGTTATGGCTGATTGGTGATTATATAGTGCCAAAGGCTGAGACACATGACGAGCAGATACCAAAGGACCTTGACCACTTGATAGAGATGTACTGATTATCATTGTTCATATACAGTGTAGGGTCACTATCCTTGATGTGTGGTTTGAAAGTGTGGAAAATTGGAGCTGTGTTGTATATATGGGTTTGCCCCACCTTGGATTGATAATGGAAGGATGGTTGGATGTCAATAATTTCTTGAGAAAAGCATGTCTTGTTAAAACAGTGATAAAAAATATAATATTTTTCCATATGCTACATATTTTTAAGTGATGAATATTAGTCAAAATCTCTAGTCTAATAATAATTCTCCACTCAGCCGGATTTACTGTGCTGTACCACATGTCCGCAGTGACTCAAAAACTTGTGTACATGATGTGAGACTTGATCATAGTCTTTCCTCATGTCCACATTGAAAAATGCCAAGCTTTCAGTGGAAATTACCATACGCCCAGTTTTCTACGTAGTGGATGTTCATTATGTCTAACTATTACAAATATTTTAAGTTCGTTTCTTAGACAAGTATATTTTTTAAGTTTGTTACCTTGTTAACAGTTTCGGCGAGAATCTCCCGCCTTCTTCAGAAACAGTCACCAGATGTCGAGTGGTGACGTGCCTTATCAGCTGATGTTGCGTGCAGGAGGCGTGAACGTCCCGCCCAATTTGACAGGTAGTCCACGCCTCCTGCTGTCAGGTCGCTCCTCCAGGATGGCGCTCCAGGTGTGCGACAGTGCATACGCTCCCTCGTCCCGGTTCATCGTCCTCTGCGCCCGCTTGCGTATCTCCACTGCCTCTAAAATCCAACGCTGGAATCTATTTTCTTCAGCGCGAATGACTCTGGCCTCTTCCCAATTCATTATGTGATTTTGCCGTTTGCAGTGGTCTGAAATGGCTGATTTTAGGTTTTCTTGGTGTGCTTTTTCTTTTTCGGATCTTGTGAGTCTTCTTGTTGTTTCTTTTTCACATTCTAATTGGTGTTCTTTCCTTCGAGTATGGAAGCATCTGCCCGTTTCACCAATATAGACTTTATTACATGAACGGCAAGGGATTTCATAGATGACGTTGCATTTATTGTCCAGTTGTATTTTGTCTTTGGGGTGAACTAGCAGCTGTCGGAGGTTCTTGTATGGTTTGACCGGGGTGTTGATGTGGTATTTCCTCATGGATCGTTGGATGCGTTCTGTGACTCCTTTTATGTACGGTAGTGTGACAAAGCCTCGGTTTGTTTTTTCGGTGTTTTTTCTTGTTTGTTTATTTTCTTTTATTTGTGTCTGTAATTTCCCTTTCCGAATTGCCCACGGTGGATATTGGCAGTTTTTTAATGCCTGTTGGATGTGTTGTTCCTCCTCCTGTCTGTCTTTCTCCTCCGTGATGTTCTGTGCTCGGTCGTATAGTGTTCTGATTACTGACATTTTGTGTGCGATGGGATGTTCAGATGTCCAGAGAAGATATTGGTCGGTGTGTGTAGGTTTTCTGTATGTTGTAATTCTAATGTTCCCTTCTTCTGTGTGGTGTATTTTTAAGTCCAAAAAAGCTATTGTCTTGTCCGTTTCCTCTTCGTGTGTGAATTTGATGTTGCCTGTCTTGTCTGTGGAGTTTAAATGATCCGTGAGTTGTTGTGTGTGGCCTGTTTTGGTTATTTCAAGAATGTCATCAACGTATCTTTTCCAGAAGATAGGTTTGCAGTCATCCGGTGCTGTTTCTATGGCTCGGGTTTCCAGATCCTCCATAAAAAAGTTACATAGAGTGGCAGATAGCGGGTCCCCCATTGCAAATCCCTCTTTTTGTCTATAGATTATGCCTCTAAATTGGAAAAATGTGGAAGTGGAAATGAAATGTAATAGTTTTGTTATGTCCTGTACTGTAAGTTTTGTGCGTTTTTTCAGGGTTCTGTCTGCTTTTAACCGGTTTTCTACTATGTTGAGAGTGTTTGTGACCGGTGTTTTTGTAAAGAGGGATATGACGTCATGCGATACAAACATTTCATCCTTTTTTATCTTGATTTCCTTTAATTCTTTCGCCAGTTGTTTTGAGTTTTTGCAGTGGTATTCCGTGAGTCCGAGGAGTGGTTTGATTATGTCTGCCAACGTCTTGGAAAGGTTGTAAGTAACTGATCCTATACTGTCTACTATGGGTCTTAGTGGTGCTCCGGGTTTATGAATTTTCGGTGTGCCGTATATCCGGGGGGTGATGTTTGCTGTGGGGATGAGGTGGTTGTATGTTTGTTTATCGATTTTGTTGTCATCCAGTAACGGTTTGAGTAATAGCTTTAGTCTTCTTTTCTTTTCCTCCGTCGGGTCTTTTTTTAATACTTCATATGTGTTTGGGTCCGTGAGCATTTCATTCATTTGTTTTGCATATTGATTAGTGTCCATGATAACCGTGGTCCTCCCTTTATCACCCGGTAATATTGTTATTTTCTTGTTCTTTGTGAGTGTTCTGATGGCTTCCATTTCCTGTTTGGTTATGTTTCTGGGTGGCGGTTTAGCTGAGGTGAGGATGCCTGCTATTTCATTCCTTAATGCGGCCTTCTGTCCTTGGTCCTGTATCATGTTGCACGCTAGTTCCGTGGCTAATACGAATTCTTCATGCGGGATTTTATTTGATGTGATGGCATAGTTTAGTCCCCGTGAGAGTATAGTGCGTTCTGCTGTTGTTAGTGTGTGTTTAGACAGGTTGCAAATCCAGTTTTCGTTTGTTTGCTTGTCCTTGCATTTATTTTGTTTCTTATTGATAAGTCTGTTCAGTTTTTTAATATGGCGTGTTTTTGTTTTTGAAAACTCTTGTTCTTGTATTGCATTCAGATGTTCTTCCATATTTTTTTCCATGTCACTGCTGAATTTGAACCGGCGTTTGAATTCTTGTTTTCTTTGTGCTATTTCTGTGTTTAAATTGTTGATTTTGTTAGTCGTGCATCTGATTCTTTCTCTTACCAGAGTCATTCGCGCTCTTTCGATGGTCCTTTCCGCGTTTCTTGTTGGTATCGGATTTTTTATGTAGAGGCTTGCTGGAATGACGCCTTCGTCTCGGCAGCGGAGATTGAAGCGGAGATGGTTTCTTTGTCGTGCCAATTTTTTTCCTAGCTTTTCCAGGTAGCGTACCTCTTTGGCACAATATTCTCCATAACTTATTTTTAATACGTAGTGGATGTTCGTAGTAAGCCTTTGTTAAGGGTGGAGAGATGTGGTGAGTTAGGATCCAATAGCAGAACACAAACCAGAAAATCCAATGAATAAAAAATGATTTAAAGTCTAAAAAAAGTCAAACAAAAAAAGCAAAAATAATCCAGACAACAACAAGGTAGACAAAGTGCTAATATGAAAAAACATGAAAAATAGTTCATACAACCATAGTGCAAAAAACAAGAAAAAAAAAGACAAAACGCGAGTACAAAAAACTGTGGCTAAGACTAGGCAAAACAGAGCAAAAATCAGGAAGCAAAAAATGGCACAGAGACATGAGAAACAGACAAGACATTCTAGCAAAGTCCCCTTCTGATAATGGCCTATATACACAGCAGAGCAGACCAGGAAGTGAATGCCGGCAAGATGGAAGTCCTGTCCTGGATCCTGATTGCACTGAACTGGGAGATAGTAAATCTCTGGAGTGGAAGTCCGGGGCAGATCATGAGAGTGTACCCCCCTCCCCCTTCAATGAGCGCCTCCAGGCGCTTTAGGGAGAGCGTCAGGGTGTTGCCGGTGGAACTCCGTGATAAGTGTTGGGTCCAGTATGAACCTGGCAGGGACCCAACTTCTCTCCTCGGGACTGTAACCCTCCCAGTCCACCAGGTACTGGAGTCCTCTGCCTCGCCACTGCACCTTCAGCAGTTTCTTGACCATGTAGCAAAGAACTAGAGACCAGAGGTTTAAGCTGTGATACATGAAAGCTAGGGTGAACATGTCACATGGTGAGTGGTAATGCCAGTCTAACGGAACAAGGATTGATTACCTTCTTAATGAGGAAGGGTCCAAGGAACCTGGGTGCCAGCTTGTGAGAGACGGCCCTAAGTGGCAGGTGGTGTGTGGAGAGCATAACTCGTTGACCCACTCGGTAGGTGGGTGCCTTGGAGCGACGTTTGTCAGCCTGCTTCTTGGATGTGAGTGTGGAGCGAATGAGTCTTCTCCAGGCCAATGCCCATATTCTCCTACAGTGGTGTATAAAGGCTTGGGCTGATGGTACAGCGACCTCCTCCTCCTGGCTGGGGAACAGTGGTGGTTGGTACCCTAGTGAGCACTGGAACAGAGAGAGACCTGTGGCAGAGGAAGGGAGAGTGTTGTGCGTATTCGATCCAAGGTAGGTACTTGCTCCAAGAACTGGCATCCCTGGACACCATGCACCTGAGTGCAACCTCCAAAGCCTGGTTAGCCCGTTCTGCCTGGCCGTTGGTCTGTGGGTGGAAGCCTGAGGAGAGACTACAGGCGGCCCCGATGAGTTTGCAGAAGGCTCTCCAGAACTGTGCAGTGAACTGAAGACCCCGGTCAGAAACTATGTCAGTAGGTAGACCATGTAGGCAGAAAACGTGGTGGATGAGTAGTTCTGCAGTCTCTTTGGCTGAGGGGAGCTTGGGCAGAGGAATGAAATGGACGGTCTTAGAAAAATGGTCAATGACAGTGAGGATGCATGTATTGCCACCTGAGTTGGGGAGTCCAGTGATGAAGTCCAGGGTGATGTGGAGTAGGAAGGGGTCTTAGTAAACCGGCAGGGGGTCGATTGGCTGTCTTGTTCTGGGAGCATGTGTCGCAGGATGCCACGAACTCCTGGATGTCCTCCTTGATGGATGGCCACCAAAAGCGCTGCTGGATGAGAGCCAGGGTTCGGGCGGCTCCCGGATGACAGGCCAGTTTGGAACCATGACCCCACTGCAGCACCTGAGTTCGCACGTGACAGGGAACAAACAGATGGTTACAAGGAATATTCTTGGAGTTACCTTCACTGGGGTCCTGCTCCAGGGCCTTCTTCTGCACAAGCGTCTCAACTTCTAGAATAGTGGCTTCCACCAGGCAGCGTGGAGGAAGGATAGTCTTGGGTGGCTTGGACTCCTCTTGGTGGGAAGAGAACATCCTGGACAAGGCGTCAGGTTTGCTGTTCTTGGAGCCTGGGTGGTAGGAGAGCGTGAAGTTGAATTGGGAGAAGAAGAGAGACCAACAGGCTTGATGGGAGTTGAGACGTTTGGCAGACTTGAGGTACTCCAGGTTTTTATGGTCAATCCAGACTAGGAACAGGAGGTCAGACCCCTCGAGCCAGTGCCTCCACTCCTCCAAGGCTAGTTTCATGGCCAGTAGTTCTCGGTCGCTGATCTCATAGTTTTGTTTGGCTGGGGATAGCCGGCGGGAGAAGGAGCATGGGTGGACCTTACTGTCATTGTCCCTCTGGGATAGGATGGCTCTGACCCCTGACTCAGAGGCATCGACCTTGACAATAAACTGCTTGGTAGAATCAGTTATGGTGAGAATGGGAGCTGTGGTAAACCTGTGCTTGAGACTGGAAAAGGCTCTCTCTGCTTCCTCCCCCCACTTGAACTTGGTCTTGGTTGAGGTCAGGGCTGAGAGAGGTCCAGCCACCATGCTGAAGTTGCGGATAAAATGCCTGTAAAAGTTGGTGAACCCCAGGAAACGCTGGAGCTCTTGTCTTGAAGATGGGGTGGGCCAGTCAGCAACTGCCTCCAGCTTGAGGGGGTCCATCTGGATCTTGGCTGGTGAAATGACGAACCCCAGGAATGAGACAGAGCTTTGGTGGAACTTGCTCTTCTCTGCCTTAACGAACAGCTTAATCTCCAGCAGGCATTGAGGAATCTGCCGGACGTGACCCCAATGTTCCTCCAGGGAGTGAGAGAAAATCAAGATGTCGTCCAGGTGAACAAAGACAAAGGTGTTAAAAAAGTCCCTCAAGACATCATTAACCAGCGCCTGGAATACCGCAGGCGCATTAGTCAGGCCAAAAGGGACTACGAGGTAATCATAGTGGCCTGTGGTGGTGTTGAAGGCCATCTTCCACTTATCCCCTTCCCTGATCCTGACTAGGTGATAGGCATTGCGTAAGTCCAGTTTATTGAACACCTCAGCTCCCTGGAGTAGTTCAAAGGCTGTAGTCATGAGCGGTAGTGGGTAGCGGTTCTTGACTGTGATGGCGGAGTGACTTGTCTTTCTTCTCCATGAAGAAGAATCCTGCCCCTGCTGGGGAGGAGGAAGGGTGGATGATGTGTATTGTATGTGTGTTTGTTGTATATGTTTTTAAGGTTGCTGAAACAATGGAATTTCCCTCTGGTATGATTAAAGTATATCTAATCTAATCTAATGATCCCAGCTGCCAGAGACTTAGTGATGTATTTCTCCATGGCTTGTCTCTCGGCGGGGGAAAGAGAGTAGAGACGTCCCTTGGGTGGCGCCGTCCCTAGCAGGAGGTCGATACCACAGTCATAGGGCCTATGAGGGGCAAGGGACACTGCTAGGGTCTTACTGAAGACAGGCTTGAGGTCCAGATATTCCGGAGGCACATGAGAAAGGTCAGGAAACTCGCTGGCTGAGGTGGTTTGGTGGGAGGCAGAGCGGAGTTCAGGCAGGAGTCCAGGCAGGAAGGACTCCAGCCTAAGATGGTGTGGTCAGTCCAGTTTAAGTGGGGGTTGTGCTGCATCAACCAGGATAATCCAAGAATAACGGGAACATGAGGGTTGTTCATAACGTGAAGTTGTATAGTTTCGGAGTGATTGCCTGAAATCCTTAGGGTGAGTGGAGTGGTGAGGTGAGTGATGGTGGTCAAACCAGTGCCATTGAGTGTCAGGACGGTGAGAGGGACCTCGAGGGCGAGTAACGGGATTCTGAGATCCTTGGCAGTGGCGGAGCAGATCAGGTTCCTGTCCGCCCCCGAGTCGACGAGCACCTGAAGATGGTGATGCCGATTGTTGAGAGTGATGATAACGTCAGTTGGCAGGGGACTGGTTCCAAGCATTGCCCACCAGGGCCCCTCGATTCACTGGTGGGCTCGTCCTTTTAGCGGGCAGGCTCAGCAGATGTGTCCCTGCTGACCGCAGTAGAAACAAGCCCCCGTGCTCCATCGGTGCAGTCATTCTTCCACTGACACCCGTACCCGATCTACCTGCATGAGTATGACGGATGAGGCAGGTGGTGGAGAGGGGTTGAAGTTGCGGCGGCTCCTCTCTCTCCTCAATTGTTGAACCCGTGCATCAATACGATTGGCCAGATCCATCAGGCTGGAGAGGTCCGACGGCAGTTCCCGTGAGACGAGTTCATCCTTGATGGCATCTGATAAGCCATGTAGGAATGCATTGACCAGGGCACTCTCATTCCAACTGCATGACGCAGCCAATGTCCAGAACTTGATGGCATAATCAGAGGTAGATCGGGACCCCTGCTGCAGCTCCATGAGCTCTCTTGCTGCCTTCCGGCCGGAGAGCAGTCGAATGTTCACCTCATTTCCTCAGAGAATTCCTTGAAGCTGGAACAGGGCGCGTCGGCATCCCAGTCTGCCATCCCCCATTCCCTGGCCTTGCCGGTGAGGAGCCTGATGGTATAGGCTACCCAAGAGCATTCTGTGGGGAAAGCCAGAGGTTGAAGCTCCAAGAGCAGCGAACACTGACAAAAAAAGATCTGCAGGTACCTGGTTCTCCACTGTAGGGCTGAGCTGAAGGGAATCTTGGTTTGTGGAGAGCGGCGGTGGCAGGAGGTGAAGAAAGAGATGGCTGGGCAGGGGTAGGCATGGCTTGGGAGTGCTGGAGTTGTGTGGCTAGGAGGTTGAATGAGTCAGACAGGGTGGCCAGGTTCTGGGTGATCTGCCTGAGTTCCTGTTGGTGGGTCCCAAGGAGGGCTCCTTGCTGCTGTATAGCCATTCTCAGATGGTTAATTTCCGCTGGATCCGTGTTGGCCAGAACATAATGTAAAGGGTGGTGAGATGTGGTGAGTTAGGATCCAATAGCAGAACACAAACCAGAAAATCCAATGAATAAAAAATGATTTAATTGAAATCCAAAAAAAAGTCAACAAACAAAAATAGCAAAAATTATCCAGACAACAACAAGGTAGACAAAGTGCTAATATGAAAAAACATGAAAAATAGTTCAGACAACAACCATAGTGCAAAAAACAAGAAAAAAAATGACAAAACATGAGTACAAAAAAATATGGCTAAAACTAGGCGAAACAGAGAGCAAAAATCAGGAAGCAAAAAATGGCACAGAGACGACATGAGAAACAGATAAGACATTCTAGCAAAGTTCCCTTCTGAGAACGGCCTATTTATACACAGCAGAGCAGACCAGTAAGTGAATGCCAGCCAGATGGAAGTCCCGTCCCGGACTCTCTGGCATATTGCGCTGAACTGGGAGATAGTAAATCTCCGGAGTGGAAGTCCGGGGCGGATCATGACAGCCTTCATGGCTAATGGACTCAAAATAAACCCCACTCCACCTATAGAGGTGTTTGAAGTGTTTTTCCCAGATGAACTGGTCATTAAATTATATCCCTTTCCTAAATCTTTCCACTTTAATGTGTCTTCATGAAAAGATTTATGTTCTTGAATACAGAAAACATCTATACAGTATCTTTCAACTAGCGCGGTTATTTCTCCTAGCTTGTCTCCATCTTGTAATGTTCTTGCATTGAATGTTGTTATTTTCAGTTGTTTTTTACATTTGAGTAAAGCAGGTTTGGGGGGGTTTGGTTTTTTTGTTTTGTTTTGTTTTGTTTTGTTTTGTTTTTAAATTCAGTAGCATACTTAACATTTCCAGCCTGATCAAACACTGGTAAACGCAGTGCTTGTTTAGCCACTCGATGACCAATGTGGCATGAACGTTTTTGTGATTGAATAGTCGTTTTTATTTTTCAGTTGCTACCCTAGTGGGATATTATGATGGTCACAATTCCTATCAAAAGACAGTACTCCTCTAACTAGAGTGGTTTCAGCTTGTTGTTGCCATAGGTGGTCATCCGCCAAGTTGAAAGTTTAGGGATCCATTGCACTAAAATTTTTAGTGCATGCACTCTCTAAATACCACCATCCCTGCTCCAAGTGGTGTTCTTGTTTTTTTTTTTTTTTTGAGGTTTACTCCTCCAACTGGGGCGTGCTGCAGTGTAGTGTGGTGTAGTGGTTAGCGCTGTCGCCTCACAGCAAAAAGGTCCGGGTTCGAGCCCCGTGGCCAGCGAGGGCCTTTCTGTGTGGAGTTTGCATGTTCTCCCCGTGTCCGCATGGGTTTCCTCCGGGTGCTCCGGTTTCCCCCACAGTCCAAAGACATGCAGGTTAGGTTAACTGGTGACTCTAAATTGACCGTAGGTGTGAATGTGAGTGTGAATGGTTGTCTGTGTCTATGTGTCAGCCCTGTGATGACCTGGCGACTTATCCAGGGTGTACCCCGCCTTTTGCCTGTAGTCAGCTGGGATAGGCTCCAGCTTGCCTGCGACCCTGTAGAACAGGATAAAGCGGCTAGAGATAATGAGATGAGATGAGACTCCTCCAACTGTATATACTGACAGTTACCTGGTCCCATGTACAAACTTTGCCTGTGGCCAGCATATGCCCACCACAGTTACCACCCCTAGGGTGTGCTTCCCAATGGGTGAAAGTTCCAGACCTGCTGTACATGGATTTGCCCACATGGCTTGGTACTAACAGCTGTGAGTTAAGGAGGCAAAAGGAGCACCAGTTCCACATGGCAGCAAAACAGCCCAAAAGCATGATGCTTCCATCACCATGCTTAACAGTTGGTGCAGTGTTCCTTTGTACCTATGGTCATTGTGACCAAGCAATTCAATCTTTGTCTTATCTGACAAGAAAACTTTCCTCCAAAAGGTTTTTTTTTCTTTGTCCATGTAGTCAGCTGCAAACTTTTGTCAAGCTTGAAGGTGTGGATTTTGTAGCAAGGGCTTCTTTCATGGACAGCAGCCTCTCAGTCCATGGTGATGTAAAACTCACTTGACTGTAGATAGTGTTCCTGTAGATAGTGTAGATACTGTAGATAGTGTAGATAGAGCTGATATCATCCTTATCAGCTCTAAGGATCTGCGGGACAGCCCTAGACTGATTCAAGTCCTACCTCCCCTGTTGTTCCTTCCAGGTTACCTGGTCTGGTACTGTATCAGTTCCATGCCCACTTACCACTGGTGTTCCCCAAGTTTCAGTCCTTGGTCCCCTTCTCTTCTCCTTCTACACCCAGTCTCTCGGCCCAATTATCTCTGCTCATGGACCATCCTACCACTGCTATGCTGATGACACCCAACTGTTTCTCTCTTTTCCTCCTTCTGACACACAGATCTCTGCTCACATCTCTGCTTGCCTGCATGACATCCAGAGCTGGATGGACAACCATCACCTGAAGCTCAACACAGGCAAGATGGAGGTAATCTACATTCTTGCTCCATTCTCTCCACTCCTGGACATCATCATCATCATCATCTCTGTGGGGGACATCTCTAGGTCATCTTCACCCAGTGCAAAGAACCTAGAGGTCATGTTTGATGACAAACTCTCCTCAATGAACATTGCTGCAGTGACCCAGACATGCAGATTCTTCCCCTACAACAGCCGAAGGATCTGCCCTTTTCTCACCACCTACTGTACTCAGCTCTCCAAGCACTAGTCCTCTCCCACTTGGATTACTGCAATTCTCTCCTTGCTGGCCTTCCAGCATCTGCCATCAGATCCCTGCAGCTCATCCAGAGTGTTGCAGCTTGCAGCTTGCCTCCCTCATTATTCCCATGTCACCCCTCTGCTTACCGACCTGCACTGGCTACCTATTGCAGCTCGTATCAAATTTAAGACATGGATGCTAGCTTACCACCCATGGTTGTCAAGGGGTTAGGGCCAGCATACCTCCAGAGTCTGATCCACCCCTACATGCAACCCAGATCCCTATGCTCCACTAATACTGGTCACCTGGCCCCTCCTCCTCTCCACTCCTGCCCAGCCCACTCAAGACTGCTGTCTGTCCTGATTCCCTGTTAGTGGAATGATTTTCCCATTGGGGTCAGAACTGCCGACTCCCTTACCACCTTCAAGCGCAGACTGAAGACTCATCTCTTCAGGCTGCACCTCTCCCCTTCTTCCCTTCCCACTGTGTAACTGTGTATCAGTCTAGACCAACCCAGGCTGTGCACTGTCTAGCCTGGGGTTAGCCGTTTGAGTTCTCTAGTTAGTTGTACTTTGTATGGTTGGTTTGTTTCCTTGGCTGTTTGCTGAGTATTGGTCCTTCAACAGATTATTACACTAAGTATTTTTCTGTCACTTGTTCAGTTGGCACTAGAACTTTCTTGTCTAGAAGTTCAGCACTTTGTGTCCCTGACTTTTGCACTTGTATGTCACTCTGGATAAGACCGTCTGCTAAATGCCATGTAAGGTAATGTTACATTCCAGCAGCTTCCAGTTCATGGCATGCCTGAGCCTTGGAATCTGCTCTTGTTTAGAAATGGCTCCAAGAGACATTGATGAGTTGTATAAAATCCCCTTATGAGAAAAACTAAATTAATGGAAAATCAGTCAAATCAGCCGATTTTCACGGAATCTGCCTAGACTGAACTGGAAGGTCCTGAAGGGGTGCATGATGTCACATGTAACAATCCAGGTATCAATTTCGTTTCTATGCGCAGCAGTGGTTAGACCACTCTCGATATGGAATCACGTTTTGGAGATAATTCTCATAATGATTGGGATTCTTATATGTCAGATGAAGGGGCAGAGGATTATCAAGGATATTCTGGAGTAAATGGTTATCTTTTCGAGCCCCCAAGATGAGAAACTGCCAGTTCACTCAGTTCACGACAGTCCCACTCACCGCTGATAGTGCACCATGAGCTAGAGAGAACTGGAATCCCTTAGGCTGCACTGCATTAAAACTGACATGACTGTATATTCACCTGAGATCAACTGACACAAAGTGGAAAAGGGTGCTGTGGTCTGAGGAGTCCACATTTCAAACTGCTTTTGGAAATCATGGATGTTGTGTACTCCAGGCGAAAGAGGAAAAAGACCATCCAGATTATTACCAGCACAAAGTTGAAAAACTAGCATTTGTGATGGTATAGAGGTGTGTTAGTGCCCATGGCATGGGTAACTTGCACATCTATGAAGTCACCATTAATGCTGAAAAGTGCACGCAGGTTTTGGAGATACATATGCTGCCATCCAGGCAACGTCTTTTTTCAGGGACATTCCTGCTTTTTCCAACAAGACAATGCCAAACCACATTCTGCACATGCTACAACAGTGTGGCTTTGTAGCAAAAGAGTGCAGTTGCTAAACTGGCCCGCCTGCCTCCCATTGAAAATGTATGGTACATTATGACGTGCAAAATATAGCAATGGAGACCCCAGATTCTTGAGCAACTGAAGCTGTATATCAAGCAACAATAGGCAAAAAATTCACTTTCAAAACTTCAGCAAATTTCCCAAACGCCTACCAAGTAATGTTAAGAGAAAAGGTGATGTAAGACAGTGGTAAATATGCCGCTGTTGCAACTTTTTTGGAATGTGTTGCAGGCATTGGGTGGCGCAGTGGTTAGCACTGTCACCTCATAGCAAGAAGGTTCTGGGTTCAAGCCCAGCAGCTGACGGGGACCTTTCTGTGTAGAGTTTGCATGTTCTCCCTGTGTCTGCATGGGTTTCACTCACAGTCCAAAGACACACGGTTAGGTTAACATGGGATGGCCTTGGGCTAAAGTGCCCAAGAGTGGCACTTGTCACTGTGTAAATTGTTTTTTTAACAACAGCATGGTGGTGTAGTTGTTATCAGTGTCACCTCACAGCAAGAAGGTTCTGGGTTTGAGTCCTTTATGTGTGGAGTTTGCATGTTCTCCTCGTGCCTGCATGGGTTTCCTCTCGCAGTCCAAAGACATGTGGATTAGGTTGATTGGCAGGTTAATTGCTATCATGATTGGCCATAAAAGGAGCATGCACCAAAGGCTCAGTCTTTGCAAGCAGAATGGGTTGTGGCTCACTCCTTTGTGCCAAAATTCGTGAGAGAATTGTTAATCAATTAAAAAAGAACATTTCTCAATGCAAGATTTTAGGTCTTTCAAAACCTGCAATACATAATATTGTGAAAATCTCATCTCATTATCTCTAGCCGCTTTATCCTGTTCTACAGGGTCGCAGACAAGCTGGAGCCTATCCCAGCTGACTATGGGCGAAAGGCAGGGTACACCCTGGACAAGTCACCAGGTCATCACAGTGCTGACACATAGACACCCATTCACACTCATGGTCAATTTAGAGTCACCAGTTAACCTAACCTGCATGTCTTCGGACTGTGGGGGAAACTGAAGCACCCGGAAGAAACCCATGCGGACAACATGCAAACTCCACACAGAAAGGCCCTCGCCAGCCACGGGGCTCGAACACGGACCTTCTTGCTATGAGGCAACAGCGCTAACCACTACACCACCGTGCCACCCCCATCAGTGAAACTATTGAAAATATTTTCTTTGTACTTTTGTCAGTTAAATAAAGGTTCGCACAAATCAACAAATCACATTTTTTGGTTTTATTGCAGTTTGGAAAATATCCTAACCTTTCTGGAAATGGGGTTGTAAAATAAGGCAATTCCTTGAGTAAACACTTTCCTAGAACAGTTTTGTGTTTGCTGATTTGCTTTTTCTCAGTCTTCTTCACTGCAAGTCAATTATCAAAATTATATACATAAATCAACTGTAGGGTATTTATTCTCTTAAGTAAATTGATCACCAATGTCATGTATTCGTAAGTTCTCAAAGTCTTTGGCTGAGTTTAGCCTGTATACCATTGAGCCATCTGTCTTGCAGAGGAAGACAATGGTGTCTTTGTACCAGCAATACAGGTAGTCGTCGACTTACGACCTATGCAACTTACGACTGATCGACTTTACGACCGTCTGGTTATGACTGGCAAGTGTTTCCCAGCTGAGCTAGCTGAGCATACGACAGTTTCCGCCCCAGCTCCCGGCAGCGCCTCTCGCTGCGTGCAACAGTTTCTGCCCCAGCTCCAGGCACATGTGCAGTCTCTCTCGCGCTCCCTCATACACTCCGTCATACAGTTTCTGCCCCAGCTCCAGGCACACGCGCAGTCTCTCTCGTGTTCCCTCGCGCACTCCGTCATACAGTTTCCACCCCAGCTCCTGGTTTATGAAAAGAGCAAATGCTCCCGCCAGCCTGAGCGCTGCAACAGCTGATGATGACGTAGACGACCCACAGCCAAGCACCAGTGATGCCAGCGGTCACTAAATTTTATATTTTGCTATGTTTTACATTTGTATTTTGGTATGTTTCAAACTAAAATGTTTTCTATTTTTCACACCTGTATTTCGTATTTTTTGTTTTGCACATATTAAATGAATTGTACTGTATGCAGTGTAGTATGCAGTGTTTGACTTAAACCAAATAATAAGCCAAGGTAATGAAATAAGAAAATGTTGATAAAATAAGACTTTAAGATGATTACAATATCATTACACATCACAATATACTTACAATCATAGGCCGACTTACGACCAGATCGGTTTACGACAGGTCAGTCGTAACCAAACGCAGTCGTACAGTAAGTCGACGACTACCTGTACTTGAAATTGTGCTGCTCTTGGAAGGCCTTTGCATTACGGTGAAGCTCTTGGAGTCGTGGGGTTAAGTGACTGTAAATTGCTATCTTAAGCTCACTTTCAGGTGACAGGTCAAAATCCACTGGCACTAATCATCTAACTTTTCACAGATTAGAGAGCACACTGTCCCACGCAATCCTTGGAGTAAACTTGCAGATTACAGGCTGACACTGCTGAGCAGCTTGAGAGCTTGCTTAAAAAATAGTTTTGCTCACCTAAAAATTGGGTGGTCTGCCACCCAAAGTGCCATGTTCTAAGTTTTTTAACTAGGGATGGGAATCTTCATAATCAAAGCGATACGATACACATCTCGATACACTGCCAACGATTCAATACATTCAAGATTAATGAAATTGCCAGTGCTAAGATGCGATACGATTCTCCCGCATGCTGCGATACGGTGCGATACAGTACGATTTAATTCTAATACAATGCGGTCCAGTGCGATACGATGCAATTCGATACGATGCAATGCAGAAGAAAAGTGCACCATGGAATACAGAGTAGTACAAGTTATGGCACTTGAAGTATTAAAGCTGTGCCTTTTATTTTGAAACACAGGAAGTACAACATAAAGTGCTTACAGGTGTCTCTGGAACGGCAGAGTTTACATATGGCCGTTGTCTTGTCCAGCTCTCCCCCTCGCTTGTAGAACCCGAAATCTTTCCATATGTTAGACTTGAAACCCACCACCGAATGAACAATGTCTGTTTTGTCTTCCTCCATGTTAACCGCTATCTGGCTGACTTTCCGCCTCTATCCTATTCGAAAGCTAGGTTGGACCCGCCTATTCGCGCGAGACTTGAGCCGAGACTTGAGTAGGAGAGAGATAGAGAGATGAAACCCAGAAATACCAGACCCTTTTCTAAACTGTTATGTTATAATTTATTCATTATATGTATTAAATTAAGATATTAATCGGTTTATATCGATGCAGACAGTTTAGATACGATGCATCTCGAGTTTATGTGCGGTTTTTTCCGATGCGACGTTTGCAAATCGATGCAACTGCATCTTAACAGGTCGTATCGATTTTCCGATGTGCATCGGTGAATCTTCCCAAGCCTATTTTTAACACATTTTAGATATAAAAAAAAAAGTTTATACATACATATATGGGAAAAAAGTAGCCATATATGTATGTCTAATCAGCATTATGCCGAACAACTGTTGTTCAAAACATGTGCAACACTGTGTGCAACCCATTAGATTATGTAAAAGGTTATTAATAGCAATAACACAATTCAGACAGAGGAAAAAACAAACGATCTTAATGGCAGGTGTGAACTTGAAAGACAGCATTGAGAATTGTCCAATTACATTAGGTCATAAAAACAACAGGATTATCTTTTATTTCCTCTGTTCCTCTTGAAGTTGCCACCCTGAAAGTAACGATCAGCTAGTTATGTTCCTGCAATCTGTTGTGGCTATCTAGCTGTGTAGTTGACAGCAGAAAGTTATCTAAATCAGGCTGGTTAGCAGAATTACTGTAGGGTGCAGCAGAAACTGCCAATGCACTCTATTTATTTATCATTTTTTAATGTGAATCTGAAATGTCCTGAATAAGAGCTTCACTATTTCATTTCCATTATTTAAAAAAATAACAAAAAACAAGTTCGCTACAGTGCCACCCTGTGATAGAACAGTGCTGTTGCTCTGTTAAAGCATAAGCCTACATGTTGAGGGTACGAATTCATACTAAAATAAAACACTATAACAACCTTTATCACATTTTGACATTTATTATTATTGTTATTATTATTTACTGCTATTTTATGCAAACTCAGTAAGACTAATGTCATATCATGCTTTTAAGGTATTTAGGGACTCCCCTCTAAATTAATATTTGATTTTTGTGGGGTCAAAAAGGTTAATTAGGCCAGTATTTTGCACATTGATTGCAATATATTTTTAATTTATTAATTTTGCATGGGCTCTGTATTTACTGTGACTGTTTCCTTCCTAGTTCCAAATAGTGTTACTGGGTTACACTGTCAGTATTCATCGGGGGGCTATGGTCTAACTCTTGTTTGGGATCCTCCAAATGGAGGGAGGACAGCTGTAGAGGTCAGCATGAGCAGCTCAAGCTTTAATCACACAGGAGAAAGTCTGTATATCAAGGGACTGCTGCCTGCCCGGTGGTATACCGTTACTGTGTCTGCAATCTCTGGGCCTATGCAGAGTGTCCCAGTTTCAGTTACCTGTCAGACTGACCCAAGAGGTAAGAAAGACTGAACATGTGGGTGTTTTACACAAAAATCATAAAGAAACATAAAGATAGGCAACAAATTAAAGGAAAAACAGTAGTTCTCAGCCACCAGTACAACCATTAAAAGAACAATTGTGGGGATATCTTTTGGAAGAACGGTGTTTATCTCACCAGTACAGTTCGAGAAAATTGTAAAATATATTCTACAGCACATAAGCTGTTCTGATGATTCATGGTGGCCCAACACATAATGGTGGCTTGCAGTGGCAGCCTGTTATGAAAAATTTTGGGGGGTTGGATTCAAATGCCATATGTTATATATAAACTTCTAAAGGATTTATTAGTGATATATTAATAAGATCATCATGTAGTGGTTAGCACTGTCGCCTCACAGCAAGAAGGTCCTGGGTTCAAGCCCAGTGGCCGACGGGGACCTTTCTGTGTGGAGTTTGCATGTTCTCCCTGTGTCTGCGTGGGTTTCCTCTGGGTGCTCCGGTTTCCCCCACAGTCCAAAGACATGCAGGTTAGGCTAATTGGTGTCTCTAAATTGACTGTAGGTGTGAATGTGAGTGTGAATGGTTGTTTGTCTCTGTGTTGGCCCTGCAATGACATGGCGACTTGTCCAGGGTGTACCCTGCCTCTCGCCCATAGTCAGCTGGGATAGGCTCCAGCTTGCCTGCGACCCTGTAGAACAGGATAAGCAGCTACAGATAATGGATGGATGGATAAAATACTACTGAAGTGGCACAATGTACTCACTGTACATTTACTCACTGGAAGCAGCAAGTCATGTATTATGCACAATATGCGAGTTCTTGAATTTGCATATAAATAAAACATTGCTTTAATAAATAAGAAAAACATACAGAAAATAGTTAATCCTTCAATACCAATCCTGTAACCTTCATCTTGATGTTGCATTTTGTAGAAAGATATTTTAAGTCTTTATTCCCTTTCCACAACGTTATCAGCAACGCTTCGGTGCTGACACTTTGAAATAGCAAATAGCAACAAGAACAGCATCTGTAGTTATATTAATGGCAGGTGTGAATTTGAAAGACAGCATTGAGAATTGTCCAATCACATTATCTCATCTCATCTCATTATCTCTAGCCGCTTTATCCTTCTACAGGGTCGCAGGCAAGCTGGAGCCTATCCCAGCTGACTACGGGCGAAAGGCGGGGTACACCCTGGACAAGTCGCCAGGTCATCACAGGGCTGACACAGACACAGACAACCATTCACACTCACATTCACATCTACGGTCAATTTAGAGTCACCAGTTAACCTAATCTGCATGTCTTTGGACTGTGGGGGAAACCGGAGCACCCGGAGGAAACCCACGCGGACACGGGGAGAACATGCAAACTCCACACAGAAAGGCCCTCGCCGGCCCCGGGGCTCGAACCCAGGACCTTCTTGCTGTGAGGCGACAGCGCTAACCACTACACCACCGTGCCGCCCCCAATCACATTAGACCAAAAAAAAATTAAACAAAAGCAACTGACTGCCAATAAAAGTGGGAGTGCCTGGGGCGCAGATTGCTGTGTCCCGTGGGAATTCTGAAAGCAACCAATGACAGAGCAACCTCAGGTCACCTGATTGCAAATAGTTTAAGGTGCCCCTAACCAAGAAGTATATGTATTCACACAGAAATTAACCAAATATAATTTGGAACCAATTTTTAATGAATGCTGACAGGTGCTTTCAGACTAAAAGGCACATTATAAACAATTTGTATTTTTAATTATTTCACATTATATAATTAATTTAACAAGTTTAAGTAGGAAGAGGCACAGTGGTGCAGTGGATAGCACTGTACCCTCACAGGAAGAAGGTTCTGGGTTCGAACCTTTGTGGCCGACTGGGGCTTTCTGTATGGAGTTCTCCCTGTGGCTGCGTAGGTTTCCTCCAGGTGTTCTGATTTCCTCCCACAGTCCAAAGACATGTGAGTCAGGCCAACTGACTACTCTAAATTGCCCATAAATGTGAGTGTGAACGGTTGTTCATGTTTGTGTTAGCCCTGTGACAGACTGGTGACCCGCCCAAGGTATACCCTGTCGCTTACACAAAGTCAACCGGGATTGCCTCCAGCCTCGCCTGCAACACAGATAATGGATACATATTTAAGTAGTAATATCTCTAGATGTTTGGAGGTCCATATTGATGAGCCGCCATTCGTGGCTTGTCCTTTAATTTGTCACCCATTTTTATATGTTTGTAACTTCAAACTATGTACAGCTAACTGTAAACACATATTTTATAGGAGTCATAGCAGGTGTTGTAACAGCCCTTCTGCTGGCCATTCTCATCCTCTGTATTGGTGTCTTTATATGGCATCACAAGACAAAGCTATCCAGGTAGGTGTTTATATTGGTTTTGAGAAAGAATATGTGGTTTTAATTGCTACACATGTTAACAATTAGGAGGTTTCCCACCATGATAAATTTCAATGCAGTCTCATTTACTGAAAACAGCACTCATGGTAGTTATGTAAGGAATAAAACACAATGGGGTTTGCTGGTATAGGAAAATAATTTCTAACAAGATTGTAGGATATGGCCTGAGGCATGCTGTTTCCTATAACACATTTTATTCCTCTTATACCACACTGATTTGCAAATAATTGCAATTTTTAATTAACTGATGAATGTTTAACGTTGTGGAATATCCACAAGACAAGTTAGTTCCTGTTATCACTTATCACTTAGCAGCTATAAACAGTTGCTCCCTCACTAGCTACTCTTTTTTTCTTTCTCTTGAAATTAATAAGACAAAAAATGCAGCTTGTCATGGAAAACCAGACTGTTCAAAGTTTCTCATTTGAAGACTTTACTGTGGCAGCAAAGTTGCTGACTGTTATAAAGAGCTGACATCGAAGACTCCTTTCATAAATGATAAACACTGTAAATGTCTACTTACAGAAAGATTCAATGATATCAGCGATAGCTGAAACTCCTTTCAGAGCAGCTGGTATAGAAAATTAATCAACACCTTCTAAGCAATGAGATTTGCTGATTACAATAATGATTATTCAAGCTCTAAATAATTGAAATATTAAAGTAATTATAAATATTGGACATTTTATTGACACATCAAAAAGTCAAAGGCCCTCTCACACCAGGATCTGGTCTTCCCAGGCAGTCTCCTGTCCTAGTACTAACCAGCTCTTTGAGGCACGGCACTGATCTCCGTTTCCATAGCCCTCGGCCTCTCGCCTATACAGCTAGGGTTAGTCCTCTGGTAACCACAAGCGTTTGACTCCCCCACTTGCATCTGTATTGCAGCATACCTTGCCAGGCGGTAGTAGATACCGTTTTTATGATGGTCTTTGGTATGACCCAACTGTGAGTAGAACTCATAATCTCCCAATCAAGAGGCAGACATGTTAACCACTAGGCCATCTCACTGTCTTATTGACACATAGAAAAGAAAAAAAGACGTCTCATTATTTTATCCTTTCTGGCAGCATCTGGTAATTTTCTTCTGACATCTCATATTAACAAGGAATTTACATTCCCTGAACTGTCGTTCACTCAATGTTTTTTTTTGTTTGTTTGACAATTCTGTGTAAACGCTACAGACTATTGTGTGTGAAAAATCCCAGAAGATCAGCAGTTTCTGAAATACTCAAACCAGCCCCTCTGGCACCAATAACCATGCAATGATCAAAGTCACAGAGATCACAGTTTATCCCCAATCTGATGTTTGATGTGAACATTATTTGAAGCTCTTGATCTGTATCTGCATAATTTTATGCACTGTGCTGTTGCCACATGATTGGCTGATTGGATAATTGCATAAATGAGCAGGTGTATAGGTGTTCCAATTGAAGTGACTGGTGAGTGTATCTAGGCAGTAAAATGATATGATTAATATAAACCTATTAGGATCACCTGTCTATTACACTGTTTGTGTATTTTCTATATAAAATTTGTCCATCATTTGTGCATTTGCTTTGTTCCACTGTTTTTAGCAAGTTTAAATCCTCTAATGAAGCTAAAGTGTCCAGTTATATGTAAGTAGGATTCACTACATATTTTTATTTACACATATTATATTCATATGCAATGTCTGTTTAGTGAGTTTTTTAATGTTTTTCCCCCCAGACCAGTTCCACTGAAAATGTTTCCAATGCACTTTAGCTCCAGGAGTTGTGATCAGAACCGTGGTTTCAGTGAGGAATATGAGGTACAGAAACACAGCTTCTGTGTTTTGGTGTTCATTCTAATGTGCTTTGGTTTAATGTTCTCACTGAGATGAGTGTAATCATTAAGCACTAACTGAGTCTGAATAAATAATGTCATCTTTTTCACATGATGTTTACAGGATTTAAGTGAAGTGGGTACAGATCAGAGTTGTACAGTTGCTGCACTTCCTGAAAACAAGAGCAAGAACCGATTTACCAATGTACTGGCTTGTGAGTGTCAAGCACAAATAAACAGACTGGCGAAATTTTCTGAAATCTGTGTTTCAATGCCATTGTGTTCATTTTATGGTTTGTTAAAATATTCTTCTTTTTTACTCTCCAGATGACTCATCTCGCGTGAAGCTTGCTGCACAGCCAGGATCTGATTCAGACTACATCAATGCTAATTACATTCATGTAAGTCTTTCAGCAACAGACATAGTGGTTGACACATCTGGTAGAAGAAGAGACCTTTATTTGTCACATGCACACTTCAAGCATAGTGAAATTCATCCTCTGCATTTAACCCATCTGAAGCAGTGAACACACGCATACACATCCAGAGCAGTGGGCAGCCACACTAGAGCGCCCGGGGAGCAGTCAGGGGTTCGGTACCTTGCTCAAGGGCACTTCAGCCCAAGGCCGCCCCACGTTAACCTAACTGCATGTCTTTGGACTGTGGGGGAAACCGGAGCACCCGGAGGAAACCCATGTGGACAACATACAAACTCCACACAGAAAGGCCCTCGCCGGCCGCTGGGTTCGACCCCAGAACCTTCTTGCTGTGAGGCGACCATGCTAACCACTACATATAGCAAGGCAATAAAAGAATTGATGCTATAATGGAACTGACATACTGTATTAGCAGTATTGTTAAGGACGTCACAGAAGCTTCTGTTAAAATGTCTACATCTAAGTGAATAGTGTTTTATAGTGAATCTCTGTTTATTAGGGTTATGACAAGAAAAACAAGCAGTACATTGCTGCTCAGGGTCCTCTCCCCTCCACTGTCAATGACTTCTGGAGAATGGTGTGGGAACAAAAGTCCTCAGCCATTGCCATGCTGACCAACTGTACTGAGGGAGGAAAGGTATGCTTGTGAGAATGTTGAACAAAAATGCCACATAAAATATTCTCTAGGGACAGATTAATGTCTTAATATGGGAGAAATAAAAATCTTTTTTAGGCTTTTATCCATTCTGAAGTGATTATGCAGTACTTTTTCTGAAGGCTTCTTACTTCACAGTCAAGCTGGAAGGTCTTCGTCTGTAGAGGAACCATTTGGAAACTGCTAAAACATGCTACATGAGTTAGTTCATTTTTCAAAGCTGGAGGGCTCTACGGTCACACAATCTCTAACATTTATGCTAACAAGAACGAGTATCTCAGCTTGATCAATGCCAGGTTCTTTCATTCATTCGTCTTCAGTAACTGTATGATCCTGGTAAGAGTTTGGTGGTTTTAAAGCCTACACTAGGAATAGTGGTCACAAGGAAGAATTCATGCCAGTAGAGATGGCAGTCCATCACAGGGCACCATTCACACGTACATTTACACCTAGGGGCAATTCACCTACCTGCATGTTTTTGGACAGTGGGAAGAAACCGGAGAACTTGGAAAAAAATTATATGACCACGTGGAAAAGAGGCAAAACTCCGTGCAGACAGTAACCCAAGCTCAGGATCTAACTGGAGCTGTGAGGCTGCAGTGCTACCCACTGCTGCCATACACCAGTTTCATTAGTTATAAATTTAGAGATGCAAACAAATGCACAAGCGATGGGATATTACTTGAGGAAGTGATAAAACATGTCACAAACCTTATTTGCCACAGCAAAACCTTCAGATGATTTATTCCTGTTAGTTACAATTTCTTATTACTTAATGTAAAACTTCAGTTTGAACCTTTGAAGCTCTCTGTGTAGGTTTTTCCACTTCAGAGTGGATTGTACCATTCCATTCTCTGGCACTTCATTTTTCTTTCTCTGCAGATTAAATGCGAGCATTACTGGCCAAAGGACAACAGGCCCTGCCTTTATGGAAACCTGTGGGTCTCTGTCCAGTCAGAGCAAAAAGAGAGTTGCTGGACTCGACGAGAATTTATCATCAAAAATGTGAGGCCGATGATCACACTAGAAACACAGCATAACCTTGTAACACACACATACACACTGGCCACTTTATTAGGAACTTGTTCTTGATTCTAAGATTCCTGTTCTTGGTTGGCAGGAGTGGAACCCAATGTGATCTTCTGCTGTTGCAGAAGAAGCTTTTCTGTTCACCACAGTTGTAAAGAGTGATTATATAAGTTACTATATCCTTCCTGGCAGCTCAAACCAATCTGGCCATTTTCCTCTGACCTCTCTTATCACCAAGGCATTTCCAACCATAGAACTGTCGCTCACTCAATGTTTTTTCTCGTTGTTGTTTTTAGCACCATTCTGTGTAAACTCTAGAGACTGTTGTGTGTGAAAACCCCAGGAGCTCAGCAGTTTCTGAAATACTCAAACCAGTCCATCTGGCATTAACACTCATGCCACAGTGAAAGTCACAGAGATCACATCTAGGAACCCGAGTCACATATTTTCCAACATCTTCACTCATGAAGATATCAATGAAATGTTTTGATTAACTTGCATAGTTTTTGTTTGTGAATGTGTCTATATAATAAAAAGAAAATTACATATTGGCTGTAAGATATGAAGACATATATAAATAAATAACAAGTAATGCAATTTTTTATTAAACTCCTTGAATTAAGGCTGAAAGTCTATACTTCAGTCATTTTCAATGCTTCATTTCCAATTACAGTCCATTGTGGTGGTGGTGGATAGTGGCAAAATTATGAAAACTGTGTCAGTGTCCAATTACTTATGGCCCTCACACACACACAAATGAAGCGAACGAGTAAAATATTTTTCAATACAAGAAGATAAACTTCATATCTTCATGTCACTGTGTAATATTCTTTTTATTATCTAGACACATCTACCAAAAAAATACACAAGTTAACCAAAAGAATTCTAATTTTAAACTGGTTGACCATTCTGACAACATGCGTCAAGTCAGTGGGAAAACACTGGAAGTGACATCACTGATATCCTCATGAGTGAAGATATTGGAAAATATGTTACTCATTGTCCTGGATGTGGTTTAAATGAAAAATATGAGTGGCGTATTTCCAAGTAAAACACTTGCTGTTATATACACACATATACAATTTTGTGCGATCTTATAAGGAAATTAACTGCTAAGTTTTATTGAGCACCTTGGAGACTCTGCCACACACAGTTCTTCTAGAAACTTTGTCACATTAAACGTGCTCATATTTTTGGTGAACGGTGAACTGAACAAATCACTTTGCAACTAATGAAAGTGAACCAGAAGTAATTAAAAAATATTTACTTTCATATTGTAATATAAAATACAATGTATTATCATGTCTCAGGATCATGCCTTGGAAAATTGTCACGTAACCATCTTGATTTTCTCACGCATTCCTTGTCTTGACCATCTTGATTTTCTCACGCATTCCTTGTCTTGACCAGTGCTGTTTTATGGCAATGTGCTCCAGTGCGCTGGTCATGACACTACTGATTTACTTTTATTTATAAAATAGACTCCAAGAGCTTTCTAATGGTTGATGAAATTTGATATTTTAATTGCTCATCAAACATTTAACTTGGGTTTCAGTGCAGCTCATTAAAACAATTCGGAAGAAATGAACATGAACTCAGCTAGTTCATTTTAGGGACTGTGAACTTTGAACGTGAATTAATTAATTTTAATGTCTGTGAAATGAATTTGGAGCAAGCTTTTGTAAAGTGTGAACTTGCACAACACTGCTGATAGATTTTCCCTCTTTTCTCAGATTCAAAATGGTTTGTTTATCCCCAGAGACAGCTTCCTGGTTTTCATGTTGCGTTGTCCTTGTTACCAGTGCAGTCTTCACAGGCAAAGCCCAAAGCTCAAACCAAGAATAGACATGCAGGGCTGTTAAGTAGATACAACCTCGATTCCAAAAAAGTTGGGACAAAGTACAAATTGTAAATAAAAACAGAATGCAATGATGTGGAAGTTTCAAAATTCCATATTTTATTCAGAATAGAACATAGATGACATATCAAATGTTTAAACTGAGAAAATGTATAATTTAAAGAGAAAAATTAGGTGATTTTAAATTTCATGACAACACATCTCAAAAAAGTTGGGACAAGGCCATGTTTACCACTGTGAGACATCCCCTTTTCTCTTTACAACAGTCTGTAAACGTCTGGGGACTGAGCAGACAAGTTGCTCAAGTTTAAGGATAGGAATGTTAACCCATTCTTGTCTAATGTAGGATTCTAGTTCCTCAACTGTCTTAGGTCTTTTTTGTCGTATCTTCCATTTTATGATGCGCCAAATGTTTTCTATGGGTGAAAGATCTGGACTGGCCAGTTCAGTACCCGGACCCTTCTTCTACACAGCCATGATGCTGTAATTGATGCAGTATGTGGTTTGGCATTGTCATGTTGGAAAATGCAAGGTCTTCCCTGAAAGAGGCGTCATCTGGATGGGAGCATATGTTGCTCTAGAACCTGGATATACCTTTCAGCATTGATGGTGTCTTTCCAGATGTGTAAGCTGCCCATGCCACACGTACTAATGCAACCCCATACCATCAGAGATGCAGGCTTCTGAACTGAGCGCTGATAACAACTTGGGTCGTCCTTCTCCTCTTTAGTCCAAATGACACGGCGTCCCTGATTTCCATAAAGAACTTCAAATTTTGATTCGTCTGACCACAGAACAGTTTTCCACTTTGCCACAGTCCATTTTAAATGAGCCTTGGCCCAGAGAAGACGTCTGTGCTTCTGGATCATGTTTAGATACGGCTTCTTCTTTGAACTATACAGTTTTAGCTGGCAACGGCGGATGGCACGGTGAATTGTGTTCACAGATAATGTTCTCTGGAAATATTCCTGAGCCCATTTTGTGATTTCCAATACAGAAGCATGCCTGTATGTGATGCAGTGCTGTCTAAGGGCCCGAAGATCACAGGCACCCAGTATGGTTTTCCGGCCTTGACCCTTACGCACAGAGATTCTTCCAGATTCTCTGAATCTTTTGATGATATTATGCACTGTAGATGATGATATGTTCAAACTCTTTGCAGTTTTACACTGTCGAACTCCTTTCTGATATTGCTCCACTATTTGTCGGCGCAGAATTAGGGGGATTGGTGATCCTCTTCCCATCTTTACTTCTGAGAGCCGCTGCCACTCCAGGATGCTCTTTTTATACCCAGTTATGTTAATGACCTATTGCCAATTGACCTAATGAGTTGCAGTTTGGTCCTCCAGCTGTTCCTTTTTTGTACCTTTAACTTTTCCAGCCTCTTATTGCCCCTGTCCCAACTTTTTTGAGATGTGTTGCTGTCATGAAATTTTAAATGAGCCAATATTTGACATGAAATTTCAAAATGTCTCACTTTCGACATTTGATATGTTGTCTATGTTCTATTGTGAATACAATATCAGTTTTTGAGATTTGTAAATTATTGCATTCCGTTTTTATTTACAATTTGTACTTTGTCCCAACTTTTTTGGAATCGGGGTTGTACACAATCAATCTAACAGGGCACACCTGAGCAACAAGAAACACCTGTCACATGTACCAGTATTTTTGATCACATGAAAAATGGTTGAGTTCAAACAAAAGATGCCATGTTCTAAGATGTTCAACACATCTAGATGTAAATATCAGGAAATTAAAGCATATCATATTCACCATTTGATGTCAAACTCAAATGTCTTCAGGGTATAGCAAAAACAAAAGAATTGGCCTTGCTGTTCCAATACTTTCAGAGGAGGAGTGTGTGTGTCCTATATATGTATATATTACCAGTCAAAAGTTTGGACACACCCATTCATAGATTTTTCTGTATTTTGACTATTTTTTACATTGGAGAACAATACTGAAGACATCAAAACTATGAAATAACATACAGAACATATATGGAATTATGTGGTAAACACAAAAATAAGTATAAAAAAAAACATATACACACACACACACACACACATACATACATACATAATATATATATATATATATATATATATATATATATATATATATATATATATACACACATACACACATATATACACACATATATACACACACATATATACACACACACACATATATATATATATATATATATGTGTGTGTGTATTATATATATATATATATATATATATATATATATATATATATATATATATATATATACACACACACACATATATATATGTGTGTGTGTTCTATATTTTAGTCTTCAAAGTAAACACCATTTATCTGAAAGACAGCTTTGCACACTTTTGACATTACCGTCACTAGCTTCATGAGGTCATGACCTGGAATGCTTTTCAATTAAATGTTAATTAGTGAAATTTTTTCCCCCTTAATGCATTTGAGACCACCAAATAGTAAATAATTAAAAAGACAATAAATAGCCCTACTTGACAACTGTAGTAATCCATATTATGTCAAGAACCGCTCAACTAAGTAAAGAGAAACAACAGTCCATCATTACTTGTCCAAATTTTTTGATTGGTACTGTATGTATGTATGCGTGTATACACACACACACACACACACACACACACTCACAAAATAAATAAATCATTTTCTCTCTCTCTCGTTCTCTCTCTGTATGTGGGTAGAATTCTACCTCTGAGGTGCATACAGTATCGCACTTCCATTTCACAGCATGGCCTGATCATGGAGTTCCTGCTGGAACAGAAGAGTTGATTAAGTTCCGTTGGCTTGTTCGTCAGCACGTGGAGAGCTTCCCATTTAGTGGACCTACTGTGGTACACTGCAGGTAAACAAATCACATTACTTTATATGTACACTGCATGTATGCACTTCATCACAATTCTGCAAAACACATCACAACCCCATCACTCAGAAGTAGTAACATGAAAACATTTTTTCCCCCCTTCATTTCATAACCTACTAAAACACCTCCTAAAGTTTTACTGCAGGTACTTAGTTTTGTACATGTCTCTCTGCAGTGCTGGAGTGGGTAGAACAGGTACTCTGATTGCCCTTGACATATTACTGCAACAGATGGACAAAGAAGAAGCTGTCAGCGTTACTGACTGTGTACATCACATGAGGCTTAGCCGGCCCCTCATGGTACAGACTCAGGTAGGGTTCATTATAAAGATAGCACAGTCAAGGACCATTATCAGTATCCACATGAGCCTGGGAAACTATTAAGGGCATAATACTGTTGAGGAAAGCTTAAATCCTGAAACAATTTATCATTATCTGATGAAGTGAATTAAGTGTGTTAGGTCCGTGTGAATTAGGTACGAGCAGAGAAACAAACCTTAATGGTTGCTGTCATCACATCCAAAACCCATGCATGTTTGACTTTCCACATCATGAATTACACGAGCTCAAAAGCTACAGTGAGCTATCAGTTGTAACACAATGCTATCATTATTCATTCAGTTCTTTACAGTATTTGACTTTGGAAATAATAATATTACACTATAGATATTGTGTTCGGTAGTAATTCTCCTATTCTAAATTATACTACTAGGTGGTGCTATGACCTAATGCATGATTTGAAGAAGGAAGGAAGTGCTCTGTGGTTGTTGTTTTCAGTCATATGCCATGGGTTGTAGCCTAAGTAAAGTTTCTCCCAGTAAAATCTATAACCTTTCAACTCTTCTTGGATTTGTTTCACCTTTAAATATTACAATAAACTCATTTTCTTCCAGATTTTATTGTGCACATATTAAGGAATTATTGGACGAGTCTGAACAAAATATCGTGATTAGTTAGTGGCAAGCAAGCAATTAATTTTTTGCCAATGCAGAGGCAAATAATTGCTTGCGAGACACTAACAAATCACTACATTTTGTGAAAATGAGTTCAATAATTGTTTTATATTCAAATTATTTTTTAAAATACTAATTATAAAGTTTGCACGAGTCAAACGATAACAAAGAAATTGAGCCATGTAGACAAATGTGCAAAGTAACTATGCATGAGCAGACCATTACTTGCAGCGAAATGGCTTTCCACCATAATGCACATGAGCAGACCATTATTTGCAGTTCGCTCAGCCAATCAAAACGGCGTAAAAATAATTTGAATGATAAAAGTGGTTGTATGATTAAAAAAAAGTCTTGTAAAGGTGTTGTTAACTGTTAGAGACTTTCTTTGTTAAAAATAAAGCTCAATATATAACTTATATGTTTGTGTAAGGGGGTGGCATGGTGGTGTAGTGGTTAGCGCTGTCGCCTCACAGAAAGAAGGTCCTGGTTTCGAGCCCAGTGGCTGGCGAGGGCCTTTCTGTGTGGGTTTGCTCCGGTTTCCCCCAAAGGCATGCAGGTTAGGCTAATTGGTGGCTCTAAATTGAGTGTGAATGGTTGTCTATGTGTTCGCCCTGTGATGACCTGCAACTTGTCCAGGGTGTACCCTGCCTCTTGCCCATAGTCAGCTGGGATAGGCTCCAGCTTGCCTGTGACCCTGTTGGACAGGATAAGTGGCTACAGACAATGGATGGATGTTTGTGTAAGCAAAATCGAACTAAAATCTTCCAAAGTTTTGGAAATGCTGATTTTCTTCGTACTCGCATGTGCATGCTGATCACCTGTAAAGTGCAAAGCATGTTTCCAAAATAACTCCCTTACATTTATTAACACTCACAAAAATCCATAGAAGTTAAAATAAACAGAGAGCTGGGGCACAAAATAAACAATTATTGTAGAATAAAAATATTACGCAATATATACTGTTAATAATAGTAAGCGAGAGCTAAACCTTCCATGAGGTGAGGCATTTGTTTATGACCTATGGCTATGCATAAACAAAATGGCTCATCCACTGTTTATATGCCAGCATTTCTTTTATCATAACTGAATGATTAGTTAAATTTTCAATACATCTTAATTTATGGGTTTGTGTTGGTTCACTTTCTTTATTTTTCAGATTCTTTAATTAATATCAATAATATACAACTCATTTTCACAAAATTTTCTCGATAGTACTCTTAGTCCCTGACCTAGTGAACTTGCATGAGGATGTGTTTTTGATAGGCTACAAAGCACTTTTAAAGGTTGCACTGGATAAGCGCATCTGCTAAAAGTTGTAAATGTAATAGAAATAAGCTATCACTCGAACTGTATATTTCATATACAAATATATAATAATTCATGCAAATTATATGATTTGAAGTCAATCAAGTCAAGGTTTCCATGAGCTTTCTTATGCCCAAAATTTCACACAGGAACACGAGTTGGATACAAATGTCTTTGTTTATTGCTCAGTTCAGTTTACCGTGATATCACTTTTGAGTTGTGACCTAACACTATAACATCTCATTAAGCAAACCAGCACATATATTAATTTATATCTTTAACAAAATCTGTCATTCCGTCTTGCTCCTAATTCCTGTGGTTGAGCTACTCACCATGACCATGCTAACACTGCAAAAACAAATGTATCAGAGGTGCATGCAAATTGCTAAGTATGCTAGTCTCACACATGGTTTCTCAGGCAAGTGTGTAAGTGATTGGTCACTTTTCAACAGTTTCTATTGTTGCGGTAAAGTTGGTAGCTGACATATTTCTAAATTAAACAAAGATCCCTATTTGCTGAAACACCATTATCTCTTTTTCTGTCCCACAGTCTCAATATGTGTTCCTACACCAGTGCATCATGGATTCTCTGCAGCCCAAAGAGGACTCCACTCCTGATCCTATATATGAAAATTCTGATATGATTTACGCTAATGCACTGGCTCTAAGAGAGTATAAGGCAGCCAACTCAGGAGTCTGAAAACACACACACACACATACACACTCCTTGCATAGCCTAACAAAACAGTACAACAATACCACATCGTTGCAATTGTAATAATAATAATTTTAATTTACAACAGACATCCAAAGGATTTCTGGCCAAATCCGTCAACCTTTTCAAGATATTTGTTGCGATCCCAGCCCCAGTGCACACAGTAGTCCTGGGTTCTTTGCCAGTCCACAGCAGAACTGCCTACATATTGATGATTCTTTTTCTAAATAGTAAGCTGGTCTAAAAATGTAATTTCACTTGATGGAGAATTCAAACATTTTGGTATACTTGTTTAATTTGGTTTGACAGAGCCAACATATGGAGTGGAAACTTGCCCATCTCAACAAGAGCCAAAGGTCAAAGAGTTGTAGAAAATAGACTTTTATTGAATCAAACAACAAAAGCCAAATAAGTCTGCAGAGTGATCTAATGAACAATGACAGAATTTCTCATTTTATACAGTTCTAAAACATCATAATTCACTCCCATTTTGATATTACCAATGATCTTATTGGCTGACATTTCACAGCAACCATTGCCAGATTTTTACTATTGTTTTCTATTGGTCAGTACATCTCTCATTATCTATACAATGTAACCACCAATATTACCAAGCCATTGATAACATAATAATAATAATAATAATAATAATAATAATAATAATAATAATAATAATAATAATAATAATAATAAATTATTTAAACAGCAGCAAATTTGTTTATTCTTAATAAAATCAACATAATAAATCAACATTGACTGTGCCAACCAAACACCCCAGTACATGAATGCATGGTTAAGAATGAACAGTATGTACAGTGGATATAAAAAGTGTACACACCCCATGAAAATGATAGGTTTTTCTGATGTAAAAAAAAATGAGACCACGATAAATGATTTCAAAACTTTTCCCACCTTTAATGTGACCTATAACCTGTACAATTCAACTGAAAAACAAACAAATCTGTGAGGGGGAAAAAAATAAAAAACATACAATAAGCTGGTTGCATAAGTGTGCACACCCTTAAACTAATACTTTGTTGAAGCACCTTTTGATTTAATTACAGTATTCAATCTTTTTGGGTTCACACCTGTCATTAATTAAAATGACTCTGATTAACCCCAAATAAAATTCAGACATTTACTCAGTTGCATCCTCCAGCAAAAGCCAGGGTTCGCAGAGAGCTTACAAAGCATCAAAGGGATCTCATTGTTGAAAGGTATCAGTCAGGAGAAGGGTACAAAAACATTTCCACAGCATTAGATATACCATGGAGCACAGTGAAGACAGTCATCAAGAAGTGGGGAAAATATGGGACAACATTCACATTACCAAGAACTGGACGTCCCTCCAAAATTGATGAAAAGACAAGATGAAAACTGGTCAGGGAGGCTGCCGAGAGGCCTACAGCAACACTGAAGGAGCTGCAGGAATTTCTGGCAAGTACTGGTTGTGTACTACATGTGACAACAATCTACTGTATTCTCCATATGTCTGGAGTACGAGGTAGGGTCAAAGAAAAACATCCAGGCCTGGATAAATTTTGCACAAAAAAAAAAACACATCAACTCTCCCGAAAGCATGTGGGAAAATGTGTTATGGTCTGGTGAAACAAAGGTTGAACTTTTTGGCCACAATTCCAAAAGGTATGTTTGGCGCAAAACCAACACTGTGCATCACCAAAAGAATACCATACCCACGGTGAAGCATGGTGGTGGCAGCATCATGTTTTGGGGTTGCTTTTCTTCAGCTGGAACAGGGGCTTTATTCAAGGTGGAGGGAGTTATGAACAGTTCTAAATACTAGTCAATTTTGGCCCAAAACCTTCAGGTGTCTGCTAGAAAGCTGAAGATGAATTTCATCTTTCAGCATGACATTGACCCCAAAAAAGTTTTGGAATGGCCCAGCCAGAGTCCAGACCTAAATCCAATTGAAAATCTGTGGGGTGACCTGAAGAGGGCTGTGCGCAAGAGATGCCCTCGCAATCTGACAGATTTGGAGCACTTTTGCAAAGAAGAGTGGGCAAATATTTCCAAGTCTAGATATGGCAGGCTGATCGACTCCAACCCAAAAAGACTGAATGCTGTAATTAAATCAAAAGGTGCTTCAACAAAGTATTAGTTTAAGGGTGTGCACACTTATGCAAACAGCTTATTGTACGTTTTTTTATTTATGTTTTTCTCCTTAACAGATTTGTTTGTTTTTCAATTGAATTGTACAGGTTATAGGTCACATTAAAGGTGGGAAAAGTTTTGAAATTATTTATCGTAGTCTCATTTTTTTTTTACATCAGAAAAACCTGTCATTTTAACAGGGTGTGTACACGTTTTATATCCACTGCAGCTTAGGGTACTTTTTGATAGACTGTTATACAACCCCGATTCCAAAAAAGTTGGGACAAAGTACAAATTGTAAATAAAAACTGAATGCAATGATGTGGAAGCTTCAAAATTCCATATTTTATTCAGAATAGAACATAGATGACATATCAAATGTTTAAACTGAGAAAATGTATCATTTAAAGAGAAAAATTAGGTAACTTTAAATTTCGTGACAACACATCTCAAAAAAGCTGAGACAAGGCCATGTTTACCACTGTGAGACATCCCCTTTTCTCTTTACAACAGTCTGTAAACGTCTGGGGACTGATGAGACAAGTTGCTCAAATTTAGGGATGGGAATATTAACCAATTCTTGTCTAATGTAGGATTCTAGTTGCTCAACTGTCTTAGGTCTTTTTTGTCGTATCTTCCGTTTTATGATGCGCCAAATGTTTTCTATGGGTGAAAGATCTGGACTGCAGGCTGGCCAGTTCAGTACCTGGACCCTTCTTCTACGCAGCCATGATGCTGTAATTGATGCTGTATGTGGTTTGGCATTGTCACGCTGGAAAATGCAAGGTCTTCCCTGAAAGAGACGTCGTCTGGATGGGAGCATATGTTGCTCTAGAACCTGGATATACCTTTCAGCATTGATGGTGTCTTTCCAGATGTGTAAGCTGCCCATGCCACACGCACTAATGCAACCCCATACCATCAGCGATGCAGGCTTCTGAATTGAGCGCTGATAACAATTTGGGTCGTCCTTCTCCTCTTTAGTCCGAATGACACGGCATCCCTGATTTCCATAAAGAACTTCAAATTTTGATTCGTCTGACCACAGAACAGTTTTCCACTTTGCCACAGTCCATTTTAAATGAGCCTTGGCCCAGAGAAGACGTCTGCACTTCTGGATCATGTTTAGATACGGCTTCTTCTTTGAACTATACAGTTTTAGCTGGCAACGGCGGATGGCACGGTGAATTGTGTTCACAGATAATGTTCTCTGGAAATATTCCTGAGCCCATTTTGTGATTTCCAATACAGAAGCATGCCTGTATGTGATATAGTGCCATCTAAGGGCTCGAAGATCACGGGCACCCAGTATGGTTTTCCGGCCTTGACCCTTACACACAGAGATTCTTCCAGATTCTCTGAATCTTTTGATATTATGCACTGTAGATGATATGTTCAAACTCTTTGCAATTTTACAATGTCAAACTCCTTTCTGATATTGCTCCACTATTTGTTGGCGCAGAATTAGGGGGATTGGTGATCCTCTTCCCATCTTTACTTCTGAGAGCCGCTGCCACTCCAAGATGCTCTTTTTATACCCAGTCATGTTAATGACCTATTGCCAATTGGCCTAATGAGTTGCAATTTGGTCCTCCAGCTGTTCCTTTTTTGTACCTTTAACTTTTCCAGCCTCTTATTGTCCCTGTCCCAACTTTTTTGAGATGTGTTGCTGTCATGAAATTTCAAATGAGCCAATATTTGGCATGAAATTTCAAAATGTCTCACTTTCGACATTTGATATGTTGTCTATGTTCTATTGTGAATACAATATCAGTTTCTGAGATTTGTAAATTATTGCATTCCGTTTTTATTTACAATTTGTTCTTTGTCCCAACTTTTTTGGAATCGGGGTTGTACATTAACTTGCAAGGCCAGCACAACACATAATTAAAGCAATACATGATACAGTGTGGGTAACTGCTTAATACAGCGTGCACACTACTTGATTCAACATGGTTGTGGCTAGGTCATTATGACATAAAGAATGCAGGTGCAAAAGTTAGAACAATACACAATTCAGAAGGAAACAGGTCAGGATGACCTAACAGAAAATAACCTCTCAGTAACCTCAATCTCAACTTCATTTAAAAGATCTAAGTAGGCCAAGACAAAACATGATTTTATATGTGACTATGTATGAAATGTATGATTTTGTATGTGGTTACACATGAAATATTTCATACATAATGTTCTGCATTCTATTAAAAAATTTGTACCATTTTTATGGGTTGCAATTTTTGATGAAGAAACACAAAATTTGGCACAGAAGTAGATCCCATATGAGAATGGGGTGCTTTTACTTTTGGGAAAGTTCAGAATTACAGTTGCCACATAGCATTGCTCTGAAATGAACCATTTGTCCAGAGGGAGGAATTCATGCAGACCAAACCATGGGAGCTACAGACGTGTAACTTTATCATTATGTAGTACATGGGGGAATCAGGCAACACCCTCACAACCACCTGAAACATCATAGCAACCACCTAGAAACACCATAGCAACCAGCTTGAAAAGCAAACTAACAACGGAGTAGCACCCTTGCAATCACCTTTAACATCAAAGTAACAATGTAGCATCCCTGTAGCAAATAACTGGGATATTATAGCAACTACCTAGCATTACCCTATCACCCATCTTGGATAGCACAACAACTCCCTAGCAACACCAGAGTAACCAGCTGGATGTGCATAAAAAACAATCGCATTACCATAGCAAACAGATAGCAACACCCAGGTAACCAAATGTGTTAGCATAAGAGCACCCTAACAACCAAGGGTTGCTGGGCTAGCATAGCAATGTTTTAACAATTTGACATTTAAAAACTTTAAAGCTGACATATTATACCCCTTTTCCACAAGTTGACACAGTTCCCGGAGGTTTTAATGAAATGCCTGTGACATGCTTTGGAATATAATTTAAGTCTTTTAAACTACTTAGTGGGCTTTATTAAGCCACCATCAATCTTTTACCTTCTAATTGCCCTTTTATGCTTAACCTGATTGTGAAATAGAGATCTGATTTACTGCTGAATAACTTGCATCATAGTAAAATGTCTCACAGACCACAACTTTTCTTCTGCACATGATAATGTGGCCAAAAATTAAATATAAGTAATTTCCCTCCGAACCCAAATAAAGTTGATTGAGAGATTTATGCTGGAACCTCAAGCCTAATGTGGATAAAAAGCAAGTTAAGTCTTCTAACTACATGATTAGCAACATACAAACTGCATACCTAAACCATCATGCACTATTTGGGGTGAGGAAGAAATTATGTAACCTTCATTTTTACTCATTGCCCAATCAAAATGGAGACATAATGCAACGTGTTTATAATAAAAACAGACAGAAACAGCAAATATAAGAAATTACATGATAGTTTATCTTTTATTTTAATTCAAAGAAAATGAAAGCATCAGTTAAATGATTTCACTTTTTCTGGCTCTTTCACAACAAAGAGCATCTTGTTCGCAGCCAAAAACACAGAATGCGCATGCGCCTCCGAGGGACTCTTGTAAGTACATTGAGTTAATTATTAAATAAATATGGGTCCGTCTCAGAAACTGGTCTCTTATTTGGGACATTATGGTCAAAAAATAAATTTTCTAATTTTACTATTTTTTTTGCATTTACCTAACACTCAGTGTTTCTTTTGTCATGTTCAATAAGAATAAAGATAGTATCTTGCTTTATCTAGCCTCCACTGTGGAAATTTTTTTTGATTACAATTCAAATGCTTTTGTAAAATTGACTTACATATAAAATAACTAGATCTTGAAGAATTAAAGCCCCTCCTTCAATGAGGGGCTTTAATGAGTGAAAATATTGAATAAATTTCTTTTTGATTGCTTGGGTTAAAAATGCCAAGTTATGATGACTGAATTGATTATTCACTTAAATATGAATAATATGACACATTTTGGGTATTTGATATGGCGAAATAGGACAATAGGACACAATGGAAAAATCAAGAACACACCGGAAAGATGAGAATAATGGTGCTGGTAAAAGAACAGCGACTGTACCAGCTGAAGGTCGGGACATCACTACCGCACCGGATGGAGCGTGAGGTGGGGGCGGGGCAAAATGACTGGCTGTAGATTCAATCAAAAGTTCGATCTAAATTGACCATGGTTGCAAAATATTGGCCAAAAATATGCAAACACTACGAAATATGAAAGTAAAATGAAAAAGAAACATTCTATTGCCTTATACTACAAGACTAAAACAAAATAAAACTGTCAAAACTCATCTTTTCAGTGATAACATCCGAACAGATCACCTGCGTAACAGAAAGACCGCAAATGGAAGCACGATCAACTTCTAACTGTTGGAGTGGAAAATTCCATTCTACACATGCAAATTGTTAATGTGTGTCCTTCCCCGCACACAAATAACACGCTACGGTAAAAAATAGACCACAACTCATTTTATAGCTCAGAAATTCATACAAGACCAGCTACCATCGTAACATATTCTGTAAGAAACATTCTATACCTAACTTTCAGCTTTCGTTTAAAAAAACAAAATCACAGATTTATAACTAAATTTTTTTATGGCGTAATGATTAAGTTACTACTTTTGGTGAGGTAGTGACCTTGACCCTGAGGCTTTCCGTTTAGATCAAAACACACGATCGTATTGGTTTTGGGTTTGCGGAAAATGGAGTTACAACGGTGATCAAATATTTTGCATGATGTTTTATTACGGTTATGATTATTCTGTGAGCACACCAATCCTTAGGTGTATAAAGTTACAACTTAAAATACAATTAATGATAACTGTAGACTTTTCAGTGGACTACAACCTTTTTAAGGGAATGCGATGTAGTCGACCATTTATCATGTCCCAGATCAAGCCACCATTTTTCCACAAATTTGCAGAATTTTTGCCAAATTCTGAATATTCACATCAAAGATTGTTTTATCTGTATTATTTTTTTCATCATTTTATTTCAAATTAAAACCAACATCATTCAAAACCATGTAATTTATTGACTGGGAGTATATTTAGTGGGGTACCCCCACAGTACCCAGTTTCTAAGCCAGACCCATATACGAAAAACTTTATGAATATATTTCAGTATGTTATGGAATTACGTATGGATATCATAATGTCATACTGATATCGCCACATTTTAACCAAATTTAACTCCATTAGGCAAGAGATTATCTAACTTAGTGTCATAAATGAGACAAACTTCTGCACCTGTAACATTGTGTGTGTGTGTGCACGTGAGTTAGGTTTTGATCTGTGTGTACCGAAGGAGGTTGAATTGACCTCCTTATATATAAGGCAGAACATTGCCAGCTTGCCATTGTGGATAACAGTTGAAATAATCATGACGGCATGATTGGGTAACAGTAAAATGAGCAGGCAGAGGGAAAACATTTACTGAATTATTTACTTTATTTGCTCATTCTTTCACGTGAAGGTTTGTTCATTTAATTTAAAAAAACTTGCTTGGAATAAAAAATGTCATTGTCCAAAAATGTAAAATAGTTTCAATTATTAATTACCACATGCAATGCTTAATGACGATACAATATATTAACATATTTTAACGCTTTACATTTCATTGGCCTTTGGTTCAAAACAAATGCCATGTGACTTCATCGACTGAATTTAGCAACTACAGTACGAATGCCTTTAGCAAATACTAATGCCTATATCGGGGATGCACATTGTAAAGAAGCTCTTCATAATGTTGCTTTTAAGAGACCTTACAAGTGAGTTCGGGAAAACGACATACAATGTTGCTTAAGCGCGTCTCCATACTCGCTCTTTAGCCCTAAAGGGCAACGTTATTGGGAAACCTACCCCTGAAGGGTAGATACATAGAATGATAGGAGACCTACTCTGGCCCACAAAGTCCAGTTCACTTTGCAAGCTCACTAGTGTAGAACTCCATATGGGGAAGGGAACCACTTCCAAATTGCTAGCAGATGTCACAGGTCTGAGGTTCATCAGAATAGCCGATGTAAATGGCTCAGCAGAGGAAAAAGTAGGAAGTGGAGAGAACTTGGTTTCAACCTCATTCTGCTGTTCGTAATCCAGTTTATGAAATAGATTAGCTATGAGCGGTTAATGGCTGTTTTGTTACAGCATGATCACGTGACTGTCGTAAAGTCTTCGCATGTATGTCTACACAAGAAGGTAGCCACATGTTGACTACTCCTGGTGATTGAAGGGTAAAACAGAACCCTATTTAAAAAAAAAAAAAAGTCTGTGTATGTGTATTATCAGTCAACTTTTTTTTCTCCAAGTTTATTTGTACAGCGCTTTTAACAACAGACATTGTCACAAAGCAGCTTTACAGAAAATTAAAGACTTTAAACACGAGCTAATTTTATCCCTAATGAGCAAGCCTAAAGCAATGGTGGAAAAACTCCCTCAGACGACATGAGGAAGAAACCTTGGGAGAAACCAGACTCAAAAGGGAACCCATCCTCATTTGGATGAAAACAGATAGCACAATTCTAGTAGTCACAAAGTAAAACTGTGTAACCAGGAAATTCATTAAAAGTTTGAACACATCTACTCATTCATAGTTTTTTCTTTATTTTGACAATTTTTACATTATAGAACAATACTGAAGACATCAAAACTATGAAATAACATATGGAACATATATGGAATTATGTAGTAAACAAAAAGTGTTTAAAAAAATCCAAAATGTTTCATATTTTACATAATTCAAAGTAGTCACAGTTTACCTTGATGACAGATTTGCACACTATTGGCATTATCTTAACCAGCTTCATGTCAGTGTTCACTCACCTGCAAATGCTGTTCAATTAATAGGTATGCCTTGTCAAAAATTTATTAGCAGACTTTCTTGCCTTCTTAATGTGTTTGAGACCATCAAATGGTCGATAGTAAATAATAAAAACAGTAAATAGCCCTATTTGACAACTGTAGTAATCCATATTATGTTAAGAACCACCCAACTAAGTAAAGAGAAATGAAAGTCCATCATTACTTTCAGACACGAAGTGTCTTTTAATGAATCAAAATAAAAACTCTGAATTTGAAAGTGTGTCTAAACTCGAGTGTTATTGTATAAACCAGCCTTTTTTTGAGTCCTGCCACAGCCGAGCACAGACAAGATGAGACAAGGTAAATATCTATACTCAACAATTATTACAGTTCATTGTAACTCAGACTTATGACTTGTGATGTTCTGGATAGAAGGAAAACATTGTGTGCACCCCCACCCCCCAAAAAAATATATAAAAAAAATTTAATATCAATTTCAACGTACTTGCAGACCTGCCAATCTCACATTTTAACATCAGAATACAATCCTATGAGTTATCACTAAAAATATGCAAAAAAAAAAAAAAATCATCCTTTTCCCCCCCAGTATCAACAACAGATGAAAAAATAGACAAATTTGGAAGACATATGAATTTTGTCTCCTCTCTTCTCAATCATCCTACTGGAAATATGTGGCCCTTTCATTTTCTGTCAGGGTAAAAAGTAGTATGTTTTGAGTTCGTTAATGTGAAATAAACTCTACCAATATGTTTGACTCAGCTAGCATTAGACTATAGTGAACATCTGTAGTAAATAGTGAATGTCAGTCAACTATATTTATTAGGGATGTTACTGAAATATTTCAGCCAATAACAATAATAGAGCATTTTCTGTCAAACTTTTGGGGGTAAATTATCTGCACTTTTTTTTTTAAACTGCATTTTTTTGGCCGACAGATTAAAAAACAGGAAAGGTCATAATGTAGTGTCAAACCTAAGACTCTCATCTCATTATCTCTAGCCGCTTTATCCTGTTCTACAGGGTCGCAGGCAAGCTGGAGCCTATCCCAGCTGACTACGGGCGAAAGGCGGGGTACACCCTGGACAAGTCACCAGGTCATCACAGGGCTGACACATAGACACAGATAACCATTCACACTCACATTCACACCTACGGTCAATTTAGAGTCACCAGTTAACCTAACCTGCATGTCTTTGGACTGTGGGGGAAACCGGAGCACCCGGAGGAAACCCATGCGGACACGGGGAGAACATGCAAACTCCGCACAGAAAGGCCCTCGCCGGCCACGGGGCTCGAACCCGGACCTTCTTGCTATGAGGCGACAGCGCTAACCACTACACCACCGTGCCGCCCCTCAAACCTAAGACTTTACAAATAATTTTAATGGTCACCAAAAAAAAAAAATAAAATAAAATTGTAACCACTGTTTGCTCTCCTGCAGGAGTCAGCACAAAAGCATTCAAACAGCCCAGACAATCCCATCGAGGCGGAATCTGGAGTGTGTATAACAATCATCTGTTTTAGTTAAAATGTTTACACAGGAAAACTTTACATGCACACTTTATTAATTGCTGTATGCAACACATTTTTAAACACATTTTCCTAGATAAGGAAGAAATTAACCTTTTCTATTGTAAACTTTTCTAGTGTTTACATCTTAATTAAAATAGACAAAGTGGAGGCTACTCTATCACTCGGTGTATACATGCGCACACTTTCTATTTTTAGACAAGTGATACGTGAAAGGACTATATTGGTAGGATTATTCTTCCTTGGGTTGTTCAGTGGGACTCAGATTGCAGTTCCCGTGTGCAACGTCTTTCAACATTCAGAAGAGTTCTTGTGTCATTTGCGATCACAATTGTGTGTGTCTGTCTTGTAACAGTCCTCACTGGTTTTTATTTCTTCTTGCTCGCCTTCATCTCCAGAATTCCCAAAACACATCTCGATCATGTCTTCTATTGCCTCTTCTGTGTCAACAAAGCCCTCCTCTTCCCTCAACTCTGGATCTGGCTGTAAATGCTCCAGAACCAGTTTGCTGGGTAATGGCACTGAAAACTTTTTAGAGATGTTGTGGAGAACACAGCAAGCAGTGACGATGCGAGCTATGGGCTTGAGATCATCAGCCAGCACAGCTCCAAGACCCCGCAAGCACCGGAAACGGGTTTTCAAATAGCCTAAGACGTGCTGAGTGGATTTCCAAACCTGAGAATGAGCGGTGTTGAAACGTCTGGCTGCATTGGTCTTCATACGGGAGCTTTTCACAGGGCTCAGCACATGTTTAGCTTTACATAGACCTGTACCACCTGTGGATACAAGGATGACGGATGGGTCAGAAACAGAGTCTTTAAGACATCAGTGACATTGCCTGCCTTGGGCTTTCAGTGCTAAAGCCCTAAATGTTTGTTTTTTTTTCCTCATTAATTAGCTAACCGAGTTAGTTACCATTCATTCAATAATCCCTCTTTAACTATACAATTCATACAATGGTGCTTGAAAGTTTGTAAACCCTTATATTTCTGCATAAATATGACATCAGTGGATTCAAAGTTGATATGCGCTTTGTTAGTATTTATCAAAAGCTTGGGGTAGTCTTCAATAAGCTTCTCAATACTTTGCAAGTAATTTCACTCAAGATTACGGACCTCCTTGTGCAGGTCAGGGCTTTGTGATGGCCACTCCAATTCTTTCAGTTTATTGTCTTTAAGCCATTTTGTTACAACTTTGGAGGTGAGCTTAGAATACTGTCCTGATGGAAAACCAAGCTACAACCAAAGTTTTAACCTTCTGGCTGATGTCTTGAGGTTTTATTTCAGTATTTCCAGATTATCCACTTTCCTCGTGCCATCATCTAGTTTCTGAAGTGCACCAGTCCCTTTTTCTAGCAACCCCCCATCCCACACATCTATCCATCCATTCTACAGGGTCGCAGGCAAGCTGGAGCCTATCCCAGCTGACTATGGGCAAGAGGCGGATTACACCCTGGACAAGTCTCCAGGTTATCGCAGGGCTGAGACAGACAAACAACCATTCATACTCGCATTCACACCTATGGTCAATTTAGAGCCACCAGTTAACCTAACCTGCATGTCTTTGGACTGTGGGGGAAACCGGCGCACCCGGAGGAAACCCACGCGGACACGGGGAGAACAAGCAAACTCCGCACAGAAAGGCCCTCACCAGCCACTGGGCTCGAACCCAGACCTTCTTGATGTGAAGCAACAGCGCTAACCACTACACCACCGTGCCGCCCCAATATATTATTTGTTGATATTATATTATGGTGCTCTGTGTTGTTCTCATTTATGTATTTAACAGTATCAAAATACTCAGGTCTTGAAATAAATGCACATTAGTCATGAACAATGGTAACTACTCTCTTTTGCGTTATTTTTGACAGAAGTAAAATTCATACATGAACAAATTTTAGCTAGTTACTTTGGAAGGTAACTAGTCCGGCTGGCTGGTGAAAAAAAAATAAAATAAAAATACAACCCCGATTCCAAGAAAGTTGGGACAAAGTACAAATTGTAAATAAAAACAGAATGCAATAATTTACAAATCTCAAAAACTGATATTGTATTCACAATAGAACATAGACAACATATCAAATGTCGAAAGTGAGACATTTTGAAATTTCATGCCAAATATTGGCTCATTTGAAATTTCATGACAGCAACACATCTCAAAAAAGTTGGGACAGGGGCAATAAGAGGCTGGAAAAGTTAAAGGTACAAAAAAGGAACAGCTGGAGGACCAAATTGCAACTCATTAGGTCAATTGGCAATAGGTCATTAACATGACTGGGTATAAAAAGAGCATCTTGGAGTGGCAGCGGCTCTCAGAAGTAAAGATGGGAAGAGGATCACCAATCCCCCTAATTCTGCGCCGACAAATAGTGGAGCAATATCAGAAAGGAGTTTGACAGTGTAAAACTGCAAAGAGTCTGAACATATCATCTACAGTGCATAATATCATCAAAAGATTCAGAGAATCTGGAAGAATCTCTGTGCGTAAGGGTCAAGGCCGGAAAACCATACTGGGTGCCTGTGATCTTCGGCCCTTAGACGGCACTGCATCACATACAGGCATGCTTCTGTATTGGAAATCACAAAACGGGCTCAGGAATATTTCCAGAGAACATTATCTGTGAACACAATTCACCGTGCCATCCACTGTTGCCAGCTAAAACTCTATAGTTCAAAGAAGCCGCCGTATCTAAACATGATCCAGAAGCGCAGACGTCTTCTCTGGGCCAAGGCTCATTTAAAATGGACTGTGGCAAAGTGGAAAACTGTTCTGTGGTCAGACAAATCAAAATTTGAAGTTCTTTATGGAAATCAGGGACGCCGTGTCATTTGGACTAAAGAGGAGAAGGACGACCCAAGTTGTTATCAGCGCTCAGTTCAGAAGCCTGCATCTCTGATGGTATGGGGTTGCATTAGTGCGTGTGGCATGGGCAGCTTACACATCTGGAAAGACACCATCAATGCTGAAAGGTATATCCAGGTTCTAGAGCAACATATGCTCCCATCCAGACGACGTCTCTTTCAGAGAAGACCTTGCATTTTCCAACATGACAAGGCCAAACCACATACTGCATCAATTACAGCATCATGGCTGCGTAGAAGAAGGGTCCGGGTACTGAACTGGCCAGCCTGCAGTCCAGATCTTTCACCCACAGAAAACACTTGGTGCATCATAAAACGGAAGATACGACAAAAAAGACCCAAGACAGTTGAGCAACTAGAATCCTACATTAGACAAGAATGGGTTAACATTCCTATCCCTAAACTTGAGCAACTTGTCTCCTCAGTCCCCAGACGTTTACAGACTGTTGTAAAGAGAAAAGGGGATGTCTCACAGTGGTAAACATGGCCTTGTCCCAACTTTGATATGTGTTGTCATGAAATTTAAAAAAAAAAAAAAAAAAATCACCTAATTTTTCTCTTTAAATGATACATTTTCTCAGTTTAAACATTTGATATGTCATCTATGTTCTATTCTGAATAAAATATGGAATTTTGAAACTTCCACATCATTGCATTCCGTTTTTATTTACAATTTGTACTTTGTCCCAACTTTTTTGGAATCGGGGTTGTATATGAATTTCGAGCGTAAAGGGTGTTAACATATACACTACCGTTCAAAAGTTTGGGATCACTTTGAAATTTCCTTATTTTTGAAAGAAAAGCACTGTTCTTTTCGATGAAGATCACTTTAAACTAATCAGAAATCCACTCTATCCATTGCTAATGTGGTAAATGACTATTCTAGCTGCAAATGTCTGGTTTTTGGTGCAATATCTCCATAGGTGTATAGAGGCCCATTTCCAGCAACTCTCACTCCAGTGTTCTAATGGTACAATGTGTTTGCTCATTGCCTCAGAAGGCTAATGGATGATTAGAAAACCCTTGTACAATCATGTTAGCACAGCTGAAAACAGTTTAGCTCTTTAGAGAAGCTATAAAACTGACCTTCCTTTGAGCAGATTGAGTTTCTGGAGCATCACATTTGTGGGGTCGATTAAATGCTCAAAATGGCCAGAAAAATGTCTTGACTATATTTTCTATTCATTTTACAACTTATGGTGGGAAATAAAAGTGTGACTTTTCATGGAAAAACACAAAATTGTCTGGGTGACCCCAAACTTTTGAACGGTAGTGTATACACACACACAAAAGCATCCACCCAGAAAACTCATCCCGTAAAGCAACATGGGCTTTTGCTCTCTCTCTCAAAACCGCATCAGTATGGAATCAATTTTGTGCCAAAATTTTCATACAATACTTTTGAAATAAACAAAAACAACAAATCAAAATACCAAAAAAAAAAAAGTCAATTTTTTTAGACTGGCAAACAAATTATTCGTGTAATCGTGCAAAATATCAGTCTATTACTCTTCAGAAACTTATTTTTGTTCCGCGTCTTTCTCAGTTTTGTTTGACGTAATTTATTTTGGTTGCAATTCCAGCTCTCGTTTGCGCTCCCTGACTTTTTGCTTGCAGTTTTGGCACAAACTTCACGTGTGGGTGGGCTGTCCAGGAATGCATTCCCATTGGCTAACTTGTGTTTGACTGACAGCTACGCTCAGCCATTCCCTACTCGGATTCTGGCGGACTGTTTGACGAGTGACCGATCCATTGACGGTAAACAAGGATCGAGTGGACTTCAGTGGCGACTATGATATTGAATTAATTCAACAAAGTGTAAATTCAATATCATAGTCGCCACTGAAGTCCACTCGATCCTTGTTTACAGTCAATGGATCGGTCACTCGTCAAACAGTCCGCCAGAATCCGAGTAGGAAATGGCCGCAACAGCCTCCGGGGGAATGTCTGAGCGTAGCTGTCAGTCAAACACAAGTTAGCCAATGGGAATGCATTCCTGGACAGCCCACCCACACGTGAAGTTTGTGCCAAAACTGCAAGCAAAAAGTCATAGACATATAAACATAGACGCCACATTCTGCGTAGAATCATACGTCATCCTCGCCGCCATATTGGATGGGGCAAAGTGGAGATTCTTCAACCGTCTCTGGTATAGCGTCTAGACAGTAGCCGAGAATAAAGATGCCTCAATCATGTGCTGCGTTTAACTGTACTAACAGGTTTACCGTCCAAACGAGATCACATGGGATTACCTTTCACAGGTGAGACTGGAAAAATACTTTTCAATACTGTTCCTTCAGTCTTCAGTTTCCCAGCTCATCTCCACCGGGTAGGTGTATAGTTATAAGCAGTGAGAATTAGACAATACAGTGCCACACTACGATGAACGTTTTTGAACGTATGATGAATATTTTTAACCTTTCTGAATGTGAAGGAATCCGTGATGTATTTTGTTTTGGTATGACGTTAGAACCTGGCCAAACTCAGTTTGGCGGTCATTCAGCTCACTTTATTCAACGAGAGTAGGTCTGTCAGGGTTCGTACGGTCATGAAGAACCTGGAAAAGTTTTGGAATTTTAAAATTAAATTTCCAGGCCCTGGAAAAGTTATGGAAAAAAGTATTTTGTTCAGAAGTTTTGGAAAAGTCATGGAAATCTATCTAGTGTTTCATCGATTATCTTTATAAAATTGATGTGCCGTAATAAAATGTAAATCGCCACGAGTTGTCTTGGAAATGTTGTCTAGCGCAGTCTGCGTAGCCTACTGGCTATGCCTGTTGACTGCCACACCCAGTATTACCAGATTGGGCGGTTTTCAAATTAGGCGGGTTTTAGTGCCTCCAGGCGGTTTTTGAGCATTTTTTGGGCTGGAAATCATCAGTCACATCTGGCAACCCTGGCCACACCCTCCTCGTAACGTGCGACGTGCTAGTAGTTGTAGCGTGCTAGGCGTGGTGCGTCAAGTTTGGGGATGCTGGGACCTCCTCTGCCCGAGCTACGAGCGTCCAAAGTCGGGCAGGAGCCCGGGATAGAAACGAAACCTAAGCAGAGCGCCGCGGCGAATTACGTCCCGAGGCGCAGGGCTAGCGCGCCTTGCCCGCGCTGGTTCTTTGGGGGGAGGGCAGAGGTCTCTGGCTGCCAAGTGTGGGGCGGCTGGGACCTCACCTGCCCGAGCTACGGGCGTCCAAAGTCGGGCTGGAGCCCGGGATAGAAACGAAACCTAAGCGGAGCGCCGCGGCTCGCCTCGGGGCGAATTACGATGCTGGAGCCCTGGAGCTCTCGTTTGATTTTTTTTTTGCGTGTACAGATGGTAAATAAGATATTGGATTGGATAATATCCTCAGTTTTATGACTCTCTTGAGAGTTTTGCGTTTTAAAGGATGAAGACTTAATTTGTAATAGGTGAAGCCATATTAGCCTAGCCATTTCTTAATCTTGTGTATTCTCTGAATTTGGATGTCACAATTGATTTTATTTTGCTTAAATTTATAGGAAAGGGATGGAAATAGACATTCCACTTTTTCAGATTTTCACCCTCTATTTTCATTTTTTTATGATGCCATTTAGGCGATGCTTAATATTCAGTGTAGGGCCCTGGGGACCTTGCTGGATTTGGATGTAAATGTTGTTGATTAAACTGATTGAACACAGAAATAAATAGACATTCAATGTTGTCTTCAAATTGTAACTCTTCATTTCCGCATTTACGATATCATTTAGGCAATGGTTAAATTACAATATAGGCCTATTGTGAAAGCACCTGTAAATTTCAGTAGTCTGCCTGTGTGCATATGGGGGTGGGGGGGTGGGGTCATAGTGCCAAAGTACCAAAATGCTTATAATGCACAAATTACAAAGTTATGGGCTTGGGCCTGGGCAGGGGGTGGGTTGCTGAGAGCATGGGCTATGGGTTTAGGACAGATGGACTGGATATTTGGGGAAACATGGACTGTGGGTGTGTACTTGCATGTGTGATGTGAAGGGGCATGAGGTACAGTACTGTAGTTGTCTGTGTGTGAAGAAAGGGGGCAACAGTGTTGTGAATGGTGATGTGAAATAGGTATGTGTATGATGCGATTGTGTATGAGGGGGGCTGCTATTATAAACTAGTGTTGGGGGCTGTGCTATAAATGCGATGAGCAGTGATGAACCAGTGATGGTCATGGAAATTCAGTAAAAGGTTTTGGAAAAGTCATGGAAAAAAACTGGTGAAAAAGTGTAAGAACCCTGTCTGTGTGGTGACTCAGTAAATAAAACAGTAAATTTTTTTTCATTCACTATTTCCAGTTTTTCCACCATTTCCATCATTTATCATATTCAGTCTTGTAGGTTGGTTATTGTGGCCTCAGGTTTTGGTAGCTTGCTACGGTATGCTGACTGATTAGCTTACCTGAGCTATCTATCACGGATCTGTCGCTAGTTTGCAGTGTACTTCGCACACTATTTATAACCATCACATTAAAAGTTGTGTTTTGATGCCTGTTTGTTTCCCAAGTGTGTGTGTGTCTTAATGGGTGAATAAAAGGCATCGAGTTAAATATTATTGTAGAAAGGGGCTTTATGAAGTTCAGTCCATTTACTTGCATCGGTTTACGGGGAAGATTTGCCACATCCAATATGGCGGACACACTGACGTATCCCAGCAACGGGGCCACCAGCTCAATGCAGCGTCTATGTAGTCTGGCTAACGCGACTTCAAAGCTCTGTGAGCATTTGCTCTGGCAAAAATATTAAGCCCAACCGTTTCCCAAAGTGCGTGGTTGACCCGCCTCCCTGAAATGCCTCAGTTTGCTACTGGTCGAAGCCAGAAAAGGCTGTGACGAAGCTTAAACCAATCACATCACTCTTTCCTCTGACGTATGTGACACGACGGAAACTGCTTGAGTAACAGGAAGATGATAAATACCTCCAGGGCTGCTCTTTGCTCCGTTTTCAATGAGAACTTCCCGTTGAATGCTTTCAATACAGCATCTACCGCTGTGTCAAAGGCTTGCCGCTGCTCCATGTTCGTAATGTTTCTAGTGAATGAAGCGCTTCCGGCATAGATTCTGTAAACAATCTATGGCTTCCGGTCGCAGTTCTACTACGTCACTGCCTTGAACACGCCTCTACCCAGGGCCATTGGAGATGCTCAAAGTTGATTGGCTCCCGATTTTTCGGGAGCTTGGAAGAGCTGGAGATAGCTTGCCTTGCCAGACTAAGCTCGCAACAGGCCCTCGTGTTGCGTCACACTTAGGATGGGCGGGCCCAGGCTAGCATCTATGTATGTCTATGGCAAAAAGTCAGGGAGCGCAAACGAGAAAGCTGGAATCGCATTTCCATGACTTTTCCAAAACTTCTGAACAAAATACTTTTTTCCATAACTTTTCCAGGGCCTGGAAATTTAATTTTAAAATTCCAAAACTTTTCCAGGCTTTTCATGACCGTACGAACCCTGACAGACCTACTCTCGTTGAATAAAGTGAGCTGAATGACCACCAAACTGAGTTCAGCCAGGTTCTAACGTCATACCAAAACAAAATACATCACGGATTCCTTCACATTCAGAAAGGTTAAAAACATTCATCATGCGTTCAAAAACGTTCATCGTAGTGTGGCACTGTATTATCTAATTCTCACTGCTTATAACTATACACCTACCCGGTGGAGATGAGCTGGGAAACTGAAGACTGAAGGAACAGTATTGAAAAGTATTTTTCCAGTCTCACCTGTGAAAGGTAATCCCATGTGATCTCGTTTGGATGGTAAACCTGTTGGTACAGTTAAACGCAGCACATGAATGAGGCATCTTTATTCTCGGCTACTGTCTAGACCCTGGGTGCCCACTACGTTGATCGCGATCGACCGGTCGATCTCGAAGGCAGGGATGGTAGATCTCATGATTGATATGTAAATATTAATATATTTGTTATGAAATTTAAAAAAAAAAAAAAAAAAAAAAAAAAAAAACACACGTCGTGGTCATTTTTACATGTAAACAAATTCGCTTTTTCCCCTGAAGCGAAATGTCAGCCAAGTGCTGCGTCAAAAAAAATGTTACATTAGGTTACCATGACAACCAGTAAAATGAAACTGCTGGTTTCAAAGATCCAGCGCCGTGATTTAGGAAACTTCCGAAACCTCGCCTCGGAGCTGGAGATGCAAGGGAGGGTGTTTGCGCAATTTAACAGTGCGCGCTACACTGAGCAGATTGAAATTCTCCAGTCAGAGTATGAGAAGCGAATTCAAGACTTTGCTTTGCTCGAGCCACTAGCTACATTCATGTGCCACCCATTCGGGGAAGATACTGAGGTGGATTCCCTCGCCTCAAAAGTTGCGGCACTGTTTCAGCTGAACACGTCTGGTCTAGACGCTATACCAGAGACGGTTGAAGAATCTCCACTTTGCCCCATCCAATATGGCGGCGAGGATGACGTATGATTCTATGCAGAATGTGGCATCTATGTTTATGTGTCTATGACTTTTTGCTTGCAGTTTTGGCACAAACTTCACGTGTGGGTGGGCTGTCCAGGAATGCATTCCCATTGGCTAACTTGGGTTTGACTGACAGCTACGCTCAGCCATTCCCCCGGAGGCTGTTGCGACCATTTCCTACTCGGATTCTGGCGGACTGTTTGACGAGTGACCGATCCATTGACGGTAAACAAGGATCGAGTGGACTTCAGTGGCGACTATGATATTGAATTAATTCAACAAAGTGTAAATTCAATATCATAGTTGCCACTGAAGTCCACTCGATCCTTGTTTACCGTCAATGGATCGGTCACTCGTCAAACAGTCCGCCAGAATCCGAGTAGGGAATGGCTGAGCGTAGCTGTCAGTCAAACACAAGTTAGCCAATGGGAATGCATTCCTGGACAGCCCACCCACACGGGAAGTTTGTGCCAAAACTGCAAGCAAAAAGTCATAGACATATAAACATAGACGCCACATTCTGCATAGAATCATACGTCATCCTCGCCGCCATATTGGATGGGGCAAAGTGGAGATTCTTCAACCGTCTCTGGTATAGCGTCTAGACAGTAGCCGAGAATAAAGATGCCTCATTCATGTGCTGCGTTTAACTGGACAGCCCACCCACACGAAGTTTGTGCCAAAACTGCAAGCAAAAAGTCAGGGAGCGCAATCAAGAAAGCTGGAATCGCAACCAAAATAAATTACGTCAAACAAAACTGAGAAAGTATACATGTTTCTTGTGGTGGGACTGACATTGGACCAAGGCAGTCAGTTACATATCTTGGTGTAAATCTGGATCAATCTCTCTCTGGCGAATTAATTGCGAAGAGAGTGATCTCAAAGACTTCTGCCAAAATAAAATTTTTATACCGGAACTGTCGAAATTTTAATCTGAAACCAGGAAGCTAATTGTATCTGCCTTGGTCCAGTGTCATTTTGACTATGCTTGCTCTTCTTGGTACAATGGCCTGACTAAGAAGAGCAAGTTAAGGTTACAAGTTGCCCAAAATAAGGTGATAAGGTTCATATTAGACCTCTCTCCCAGAGCACACATTGGTGTAGCAGAGTTCTCCAAAGTTGGTTTGCTGCCTGTACAGTATAGAGTTGAGCAACTCCAACTAAATCACATGTTTAACATTAAGCGTGGAAATGCTCCTTCATACCTGAAAGGTCAATTTCATAGTGCAGCACAAACACATAATACAAGACAGAGTCAATCAGCTTTTTTTGTCCCTAGGGTGAATGGGTTTGGAAAGAATTCTTTTTTATTTTGTGGTGTTAAATGCTGGAATGGATTGCCAATCGAAGTAAGACATAGATTCAAAGTTTACTTTCAAAAAATGTGTAAAGGAACACCTAATGGCTAAAATAATGAATGAAGAAAATAACGATTTTAGTTATTATTAGTAGGCGGCACGGTGGTGTAGTGGTTAGCGCTGTCGCCTCACAGCAAGAAGGTCCTGGGTTCGAGCCCCGGGGCCGGCGAGGGCCTTTCTGTGTGGAGTTTGCATGTTCTCCCCGTGTCCGTGTGGGTTTCCTCCGGGTGCTCCGGTTTCCCCCACAGTCCAAAGACATGCAGGTTAGGTTAACTGGTGACTCTAAATTGACCGTAGGTGTGAATGTGAGTGTGAATGGTTGTCTGTGTCTATTGGCCCTTTTCCACTACCCTTTTTCAGCTCACTTCAGCTCGCTTCAGCTCACTTCAGCCCGACACGGCTCGCGTTTCGACTACCAAAAACCGGCACGACTCAGCTCGTTTCAGCCCCGCTTAGCCCCTAAAACTCGCACCGTTTTGGAGTGGGGCTGAAGCGAGCCAAACCGTGCTGACTGAGGTTGGGGGCGTGAGCAGACACTCCCCTGTGCACTGATTGGTGAGGAGGAGTGTCCTCACATGCTCACACACGCCCCGCGAGCGCGCTGGGATCTGTAAACACTGCAAACCCGGAAGGAGAATAATTATGAATTACGAGAATTTCTGAAGCCTTATGCGCCTCGCCTCATCTATACGCTCTTGCCAGTATCTGTCCACGTTGTCGGTGACAACAAGCCACAGCACCAAGACCAGCAACACTAACGACTCCATGTCCTCCATGTTTATTGTTTACTTTTCGGGTCGTGAGACTACCGCTTAAAAGCTCACTGAATCAGTGACATACAGAGCATCGTGGACGAGTTCGCGGAGCGCAAGGCTCGTCGTATGCCCTTCAAATAATGCGCGCAGTAGGCTATTGATGTTTTATTATGAGCCATGTACAGTATGTCCGAATGTTTTTTTGTTTGAGTTACATGTTCGTTTGAAGGACTTAATGTACAAAATAACATAGTTGCACCCCGTAGTGTTGAAATTGGTAAACACAGTGCATTCAGTGAGGTTTGCACCGCCCTCCTTTTATTTCTGACTCTTCCTGTCACCACTCTGAGCGCTCATTCGTATGCCCTTCAAATAATGTGCGCAGTATAGGCTATTGATGTTTTATTATGAGCCATGTACAGTATCCTAATGTTTTTTGTTTCTGAGTTACATGTTCGTTTGAAGGACTTGATGTACTAAATAACATAGTTGCACCTGGTAGTGTTGAAATTGGTAAACACTGCAGTTGCGGACATTTTGTAGCCTAAAATGATGTTATGATAAGCTTTAATAAAATGCCCGGTCATTTGCCCCGCCCCCGGCCCGGCTCGGCTCTGACTTGTTCCGCCACTGTCACTGATGTCACTGTTTGCGCTGCTTAACGACATCACGTGACGTCCACCCACTTTCGCTAACTCCACCCAATGTGTCCACCCACTTCCAGCCAGCACGGTTCAGCGCGGTTGTAGTCGAAATGCAACTTCAATAGCCCCGCTCAGCCCGACTCAGCTCGACTCGGCACGGCTCAGCCGCGTTTGTAGTGGAAAAGCGGCATATGTGTCAGCCCTGTGATGACCTGGCGACTTGTCCAGGGTGTACCCCGCCTTTCACCCGTAGTCAGCTGGGATAGGCTCCAGCTTGCCTGCGACCCTGTAGAAGGATAAAGCGGCTAGAGATAATGAGATGAGATGAGTTATTATTAGTTATGTATTAGGTGTCAAAATTGTACAGTAATTTTTATTTTTTACAATGGTTAATACTTATTATTTTACGAGTATCTACTATGTTAATTTTAATTATGTTTTTTTAAATATAATTTTTGTTTCTAGTGATAAATTAGTTTAATCATAGTATGTTTATAACTTAAATATTTACGTTGTCAAATTTATTATTTTTACGTGCCAAGTTTGCCACAACCATCTTGTCATCTTGAGGACCACAATGGAAATAAGTGTATTTTAATGCTTTTTGTGTCATCCTCGGCGATATGTACATGTATGTTTTTATCATATATATTTATATTGCCAAATAAAATCAAATCAATCAAATCAAAGACTGAACAAAAATAAAAGGTTTCTGAAGAGTAATAGACTGATATTTTGCACGATTACACGAATAATTTGTTTGCCAGTCTAAAAAAAAAAAGTGACTTTTTTTTGTATTTTGATTTGTCGTTTTTGTTTGATATTTCAAAAGTGTTGTATGAACATTTTGGCACAAAATTGATTCCATACATCAGGCAACACCTTTCATGGACAAATTTGTGTACGGAGTTAATCTCTGCTCACCCAGGACCCAGGTCTGCCCATGCTGAAGCCTGTTAAACTCTTGATAAATAGCTGAGCTTTCCCAAACAGCCTGTTCCCGAGTCCCTCCAGGACAGCACTGCTCCACACCAAGCAGATTTCCATCCACATCACTGATAACCTGCACCATTACTGAATGGTAACCCCTGCTGTTAAGGAAAAGACTCTGTTCAGCTGGAGAAGGGTTCACATGGACATGCAGCCAGTCCAACACCCCCACCACGTTTGGAATGCCACTTATATGTTTAAATCCCTGCGCGACGCCCATGCGGTCATCATAAGTGCCAGGGAAGGTGATGAAGTCCGGACGCATGTCCTCCAAGACCTTGGATACGGCGTTAACAGCGTCACTGGCGGTTGCATGCTCTAATCCCAACGCGTCTGTGATTTTCCTGGGGAGAAAACCGTGTGCGTAAAAATACAGCGCCGCAAGTGTCATTGCTTCAACCGAAGCGGCGTCGCTCCTGGGTCTGAACACGTCCTTTTTCATGCGCGCTTTAATGCAGTCCACGATAAAAGTCAGACACTGGCGAGTGAAATGAAAACACTGGGACAAAAAGTAGTCATCGAAAATGTCCAGCCGACTGACTGGGTGTGTGCTGCTGGGGTCTGTGCTGCTGTCGCTGGGAGGGATTTTCGGAGTTGCTTCACAACCTGCAGCACCTCTGTACAAATCCTCCTGAACAGCGAGCCACACCGCCCCGGCGTACGACATGCTGGCAGGGAATACAAACACCAGCCAGTTACACACGAACGCAAAACTATTTTAAGCTTCTTCGAACGTTTAACTAAACAGAAACGTGTAAACACATTGCACGTCTTATGAGCCACACTAGGCAAATTAGCTCATTTTACTTCCGGGTGGAACTTTATGGGCTTTTGTCAAAATAAAAGTTTTATTATTATTATTATTATTATTATTTAGGAACACCTTTTCTAGCCCTTTCCCCGGATTCGGATGGGCAGTGCTGTCCATAAAGAGGGCAGGACACAAACAAGCCCAGCAGCCAGCGAGGGCCTTTCTGTGCGGAGTTTGCATGTTCTCCCCATGTCCGCGTGGGTTTCCTCCGGGTGCTCCGGTTTCCCCCACAGTCCAAAGACATGCAGGTTAGGTTAACTGGTGACTCTAAATTGACCGTAGGTGTGAATGTGAGTGTGAATGGTTGTCTGTGTCTATGTGTCGGCCCTGTGATGACCTGGCGACTTGTCCAGGGTGTACCCCGCCTTTCGCCCGTAGTCAGCTGGGATAGGCTCCAGCTCGCCTGCGACCCTGTAGAACAGGATAAAGCGGCTAGAGATAATGAGATGAGATGAGATAGTAGTAGTAGTAGTAGTAAAACTTTATTGTTCCCCATGGGGGAAATTTCCTTCAGAAAATGAAACGTTAGACATGGGAAAAAAAAAACAATCAAAACAAGCAAACACTCACAAACCCCATTTTGTTGCTACACATATACCCAAGACACCACATTTATCCCAATACATGACAAGACATTGGACAGATGTCAGTAGGGTTGCCACCTGTGTCTGACAAAAATCCTGGACATTTCGATCATCCAATCGACCTTTTTGCTTGTAAGCAACGGCGCCCTTCACACATCTAACCCAAGAGAAAAATCGCCCTTCTACGCTGAAACTGTATTGCTCTAATTAGTAAAAATGACGCTTTTGCTAGTTATTTGTTTAGTTAATTGCTTTACATAATATAGCAGGTCTTCGTTAGCCTGGCAAGCCAGACTAAATGTGAATATTTAGTCTGGCCTCGATCCGTAGACATTTCCGAAGCGGGTAGGAGGAACAAACCGCTGTCTTTCAAACTGTCTCTGTGCGTATAGGCCAACGCTCTGACCAATCAGCGCAACAGTGACTGTGACGTAGTCAGAGCGACAGAAAGCAGTGGGGGCGACCTTGAAATAAATAATTTTTCAAAATGCGTATTAATTAATAAACATGTTCTAGATATTAAGAAGTTTGGAGATAATAACCACAAGTTTGGAGTCTGTACCACATACATAACATACACTCATTTTTTTTCCCCAAGTGTTTTTCAAGGGTTTGCTTAAACTGTTTTTGAGAGTTTTTGTTTAGTGGTGTTTGGTGAAATAATTTCCCTTAAATTTAAAATGACGGGAAAATAAGAAACAATCAAAAAGTAATGTTTCAAAGCTGTTTATTAATTCTTCGTACTGCACAAACTAGCCCCATCCTTTTGGCTACGAGCGGAGCCAGCTGGTAGATCAGACTTTTGCCATAGCCGGTCGGCAAAACAGCGAAAACGTCCTTCTTGAAAAGGAATGAGCGGAGAGCCTCTTCCTGCTCATGTTTCAACGAAAACTCCAAGTCTAATTCTTCTAAAACTGATTCCAAAGCGGAGTCAAACACGCGCTGTTCACTAGCCGTAGCCATCTTTCCTGCTGTGCTTTCTCCAGCGTCGCGCAGCTTTGTCGTCACTCCTGCAAAAGCCCGCCCAAAGAATCCAAACAAAAACCTTGCGTTGTGATTGGCGGGCACGATTTGATGCCCGGAGTGTTTTTGTTTACATGGTGCGAGGCTAGACCCACTCGCTAGGCAAAAATATTTTTGGCCGCTAGGCGGGTGGGTCTAGTTTACTAGGCTAGGTCTTCAGTATTTTGGTTTATTTCCAACAGTTTTTGGTTGTGGACACCTGGGGGCAGTAGTGGGCACAGGTAAAAGGGAAATACATAATTAAGTTATGTTTGTTTGCTTATGTGGAATAAAAATAAATAATCTAATTTTTCATTGTATCTAAGAATACCTGAATGTAACAGTGTAAGGTGTAGTGTCAAACAGCTTACCTGATTGCTTAGAGTGTGGTGTGTGCTTTGCTTGTGCTTGCCTCTGCTGCTCTTGGCTAAACAAATACATAGGAGGATATGTAACTGATATAACTTGGCTCATACAGTACATACAGGAGTATGTTACTACACTACACTATTTCATTTAATTCACCAAAACCTTACCTAATCTTTCATTTATATTTGGTGTTTTTCTTTGCTGCTGCTATGAGTCCTGGCTGATTTTCAATGAATGTCTTGACCTCAGTACAGGACAACTGAAAGTTTAGCCTGACTTGAAGCTCAGCCTTCACCATTGCAACAGAGAGTCTGTTTCTTTTATCAGTCCAAGCCGGTTCCAGGCTCGCACCAACTCTCTGCTGGGCCAGAGGAAAGAACCGCTTACGTCAGCGGGGGGGCGGAGTTGTTAAGACCAACAACAATAACAAGACCATGAAAGATCGCCATTTTTAAGCGCCGAGAAGCAGCAGCTGTACAAACACGAAGTCATCCATTATTATTATTATTATTATTATTGTTACTGCTGCTTCTTCCGTGTTTTTGCTTTGATATTCGCGCCAAGGTTTATGTAAACGTAGCGCCGTAACTGACGTATACAGCGACGTAAGTGACGTATACAGCGACGTAATGACGTATTCAGCGACGTGATGACGTGGCTCCGCTTAGTGGCGCTTAGCACGGGCGAGCTATGGAAAAACAAACTGGTTCTCAGCTGGCTCGCAAGTTGAAATACACATTTTGCCCATCATGTACAAAAAACCGGGACATTCAGTGTTCCGGATTTTTATTTTTTTTTTTCCGGGACAGACCATGAAAATCCGGGACAATCAGGAAAAACCGGGACAGGTGGCAACACTAGATGTCAGCCATCAACAATCAGTCAACAATCCCAGTTTATCCATAGCATTCCCATAGCATAAGAGCTGTACAAAGCTGTAAAGGTGGTAAAAAAATAAATGGTAAAACTATAAAAATAGCATACCTGCTCAGGCCAGCTGAACAGGGGGACGCAAATTAAATTTTATGAGATGAGATGAGGAACACCTTTTCTAGCCCTTTCCCCAGATTCGGATGGGCAGTGCTGTCCATAAAGAGGGCAGGACACAAACCTAGTACTGAGTGACACGGTCACCTGACAGCAAGAAGGTTCTGGGTTCGAGCCCAGCAGCCAGCGAGGGCCTTTCTGTATGGAGTTTGCATGTTCTCCCCATGTCTGCGTGGGTTTCCTCCGGGTGCTCCGGTTTCCCCTACAGTCCAAAGACATGCAAGTTAGGCTAATTGGTGGGTCTAAATTGACCGTAGGTGTAAATGGTTGTCTGTGTCAGCCCTGTGATGACCTGGCGACTTGTCCAGGGTGTACCCCGTCTCTCGCCCATAGTCAGCTGGGATAGGCTCCAGCTTGCCTGTGACCCTGTAGAACAGGATAAGCAGTTATAGATAATGGATGGATGGATTGTCCAGGGTGTACCCACCTCTCGCCCATAGTCAGCTGGGATAGGCTCCAGCTTGCCTGCGACCCTGGAGAAAAGGATAAGCGGCTATAGATGATGGCTGGATGCACTGAATCAAAACAGAAACGTGTAAACAGATGGCACGTTTTATAAGCCACAATAGGCAAATTAGCTCATTTTACTTCTGTCTGGGCTTTTGTCAAAATACAAGTTTTATTATTATCATTGTTTAGGGGCACCTTTTTTAGCCCCTTACCTGAATTCAGGTGGGCAGTGCTGTCTCTAAAGAGGGCTGCACCAGACGCCATGGCAGGACACGAACCTGGTACTAGGCAGCATGGTGGTGTAAGTGGTTAGCACGGTTGCCTCACGGCAAGAAGGTAACGCAAACTCCGCACAGAAAGGCCCTCATTGGTCACGGCGCTCGAACCCGGACCTTCTTGCTGTGAGGCGACAGCGCTAACCACTATACCACCGTGCTGCCTGTTTATAATACATAGGGCCAAATTCATACTTCGGAAGCCATTCAAGTTCATAACATTTGTCATTCATGTTTTCTGAACCAATCAGGGCGCAAGACTATCTTGCACGTTTGAATCAGTTTCTAAAGCATCTTTCATCATGACATGACACGAGGATTTTGAGGTTTATAATTTCTTCGTCAAATATAGCGAAACACGGCATTGCTGAGTCAGCAGAGTCAGCCATTTTGTTGACAAAATTTACTAATTTTTGTAACCATAACCAAGCAACGAACTAGCCAATAGGATTTCAGAAATACGGCCCCGTGTTAAGGAAAAAAAAAAGCCCTCCTTGATTGACCAATCAAAATTGAGTAATTTGACCCTACGTATGGCGGCACGGTGGTGTAGTGGTTAGCGCTGTCGCCTCACAGCAAGAAGGTCCGGGTTCGAGCCCCGGGGCCGGCGAGGGCCTTTCTGTGTGGAGTTTGCATGTTCTCCCCGTGTCCGTGTGGGTTTCCTCCGGGTGCTCCGGTTTCCCCCACAGTCCAAAGACATGCAGGTTAGGTTAACTGGTGGCTCTAAATTGACCGTAGGTGTGAATGTGAGTGTGAATGGTTGTCTGTGTCTATGTGTCAGCCCTGTGATGACCTGGCGACTTGTCCAGGGTGTACCCCGCCTTTCGCCCGTAGTCAGCTGGGATAGGCTCCAGCTTGCCTGCGACCCTGTAGAACAGGATAAAGCGGCTAGAGATAATGAGATGAGATGAGACCCTACGTATTATATTATAAGATTAAAAAATGGAAATGAAAATGGCTCTTATTTTGACGTTACCTGTGGAGAACCGTTCAGCCTATTATTTCTGGCTTCAACAAACCAAATTTCCTATGTAACCTTGAGTTGTTCTGTTTAAAATGCACTTAGAAACGTTTGAATCAATATTTAGTGCTGCGACTAGAGCGTTAGTCCTTTTATAAACACGTTAATTTAGCCATTTGTTTACTGTCCGTTTTAGCTGAGTGTGTAATTTATACCATCTGGACACTGATTGACTTGTCACTTGTAAATAGCTGAAGCCTGTTTGCTTGTTATTAACGTTGCTTAAATCAGATCAAGATACAAACTGAGACTTTAGTGTAATATAGATTCAAGGTAACTGTCTCAAACGATGAGCTTAAAGTTTCTTCGCCCAACGTTTCATATTAGTAAGTCTAACATTTTTGAAACGCAAAGATTTAGGACACAAGCTTAATTTAGAAATACAGTTTGGATTCTTAAAGCTAGACTGCCTTTCAGATTTTTCAAGTTTGGGTCATAAAAAGAATTTTCCCGACACCCAATTATTTTTGTTTAGTGGACCGAAAGCTACTGAATTTGAATCAGACTTCCAATTTTATTAGTTTTTTTTGTCTAATAGAACAATGAATGAATTTAGGGCCACATGGCCGTAAATTCTCCGCTATTTTTTCCTGCTTCACCATGACCCAATTCGAGATACTACGTCATGTGTCACGTGGTGGGCTTTCCTCATTCACCCAAGGCATTGTGGGATACAAATTTGAAACAAAAGAGGACATGAGTGTGCGAATGAAATGTGAAAGACAGACTACAGTAACGGAAAGCGAGAAGAAAAGACGTTATGTTGCGAAGGAAAGGAAACGTAGGACCAAACTAATAAATATCGGCGGTCAGCGAGCACTTCGGTATAATCAGCTGTTCGTTTAGCGACAGAGTGATGTAACGGTCAGCGCACGGTCAAGGTAAACCTGCGCATGCGCACACACAAACGGACTTCCTCTGTCTGCTTGACTGTGCAAAGCGAGTGATTTCATGCACATTATTTGCTAGGGAATCCGCTCAAATTAAATAACTTCCCAGCCACAGAATGGCCTGATATTTTTCGATATTACAGAAATAAACATATATCACAATGACCAAATTTCAGAGGGAACTAAATTTTACCGATTTTATGAAATCGAAAGGCTGTCTGTCTTTAATATCGTTTAATTTAATAGCAGGGGGTTTTAAAACATGGTTGTTTTAATGAGTGGATTTTCTTGGTATACAGGTTTTTTTATGAACAGGAATACCACCAAGAAAAAACCTGGACAGCATGAGCAGCGTTTTTTTGGTGCAGTAAAGCGGTTCTGCAGCTCTGGGTGCACTTCTCAAGATCGCCCTACCCCGGGTAATGTGTTTTGAAAACAAGCTCTGCTGGTAGGGAGCAGCACATACTTCCCAATTTGACTTGGACGTAAAGCCGATTAAATAATATCCATATTCTAATACGTTGCACATTTTGTTTATTCTTTAGATTTGTTGGCTAATTACCAGCATAGATGTGCACTCGCTGTCCATCTTATTATAGGAACATCTGTACACTTCCTCATTCATTAGACAATTATCTGTCAATCATGCGGCAGCGGTGTAGTGTATAAAATCATTGAGGTTAAACGCTTTAGTTAACATGCACATCAAATGGTCAAAATGTGATCTCAGTGACTGATCTTGCCCTGGTTATTGCTGTCAGACTGACCATTTTGAGTATTTAAGTCACTGCTGACAAACATTACCTGGTCTTTTTCCAATCTTCAGTTTTCCAGTTTTGGTGTGCCTCAGATTCCTGAAGACAGTGGGCTCTTTATGTTTTACAACTATGGTGAGCAGAAAAGCATCTCAGAAAGCCCAGCATACCAAACCTTGAGGTGGCTGGGCTACTACAACAGCAGACGATCACATCAGTTCGAGTCCTGTCAGCCAAGAACAGGAATCTGAGGCTACAGTGGACACAGACTCACTCAAACTGGACAGATGAAGATTAGAAAAATACCAGGTGGTATTTGTCAAATTGTCAACTGTCCAGTCCCAGGAAGTCAGCAGTTTCTGAAATATTCAAATCTGTCAATCTGGCACCAACAACCATGCCACAGTCACCGCGATCACGATTTTCCCAATTCTGATCTGACGTGAATATTAACTGAAACTCTTAACTTGTATTTGCATGATTTTATGCACTGTGAATAATGAATGAATGGGTATACAGGTGTTCCTAATAAAATGGATGGTGTGTACACTTGAAATTATAGCCTACTGTTAAATCTGTAAGAAGCAGAAATGGTTCTTGAGGACCACTGTCCTAAACTAACCTTACCATCACAGTCATAGACTGGGTTTTACCAAAAAAAAACCCAGAACGTTTACTATTCCACTACTTTCCAGAAGAAATGTCTGAAGTGGCCTATTGATGATCAGGAAATCAGACATAATTTTTGAACTTTGTGATATGGTTAACTTCAATATTTGCTAATTTTACTCCTAGCAGTGAAATAATAAAGTACAGCGCCCTCCACAATTATTGGCACCCCTCGTTAAGATAATTATGTTCTTAGGCTTCTAATAAATTATTATTATTTTTTATAATATAGGACAACAATGCAAAAAAAAAAGAGAAAAATCCAACCTTTAATTCAAGTGCATTTATTCAGTGGGAAAAAAATCCCACATTAAGAAATAATTCTTTTACATGAAATCATGTGTGCCACAATTATTGGCACCCCTGATGTTAATACTTTGTACAACTCCCTTTTGCCAACAAGACAGCACTTAATATTCTCCTATAACATTTCACAAGTTGGGAGAATACAGAGAGAGGGATATTCGACCATTCCTCTATGCACAATCTCTAAATCATCCAGAGTCCTGGGTCCTCTCCTGTGCACCCTCCTCTTCAGCTCACCCCACAGGTTTTCAACTGGGTTGAGGTCTGGGGACTGAGATGGCTATGGGAGGAGCTTGATTTTGTGTCTGGTGAACCATTTTTGTGTAGATTTGGCCACATGTTTAGGGTCATTATCTTGCTGAAAGACCCAGCGACGATCTGTCTTCAGCTTTCGGGCAGAGGCCACCAGATTTTGATCTAAAATGTCCCGATATTTCAAAGAGTTCATGATGCCATGCACCATAACAAGGTTCCCGGGGTCTTTGGAAGAGAAACAGGCCCACAGCATCACTGATCCTCCCCCAGACTTCACAGTGGGCATGAGGTGCTTTTCCACATACTCATCTTTTGTGATGTATTAGACTGTTTGTTGCCAAAAAGCTCTATCTTGGTCTCATCTGACCAAAGCACACGGTCCCAGTACCACTTAGCGAACTCCAGATGTTTACGTTTATGCTTGTAAGTGAGAAAAGGCTTTTTCCGTGCATGCCTCCCAAACAGCTTGTTGGCATGTAGATAGCACCTGATGGTTGTTATGGAGACTTTGTGACCCCAAGATGCTACTCTTTGATGCAATTCTCTAACAGTGAGCTTTGGAGAAGTTTTTACTTCTCTTATCATCCTCCTCACTGTGCGTGGTGGCAAGATAAACTCGTCCAGGCTTGTTTGCCACTGTTCCAGTTGTTTTAAACTTCTTGATGATTCCTCTGACTGTAGATATGGGCAGGTGTAGGCGAGCGGCTATTTTCTTGTAGCCATTGCCTGACTTATGAAGGTCGACACACATCTGCCTTACTTGAATGGTGTGTTCTCTTGTGTTTCCCATGTTGAAGAGTGGATAAGAGAAATAGGCCTCTGTGTCAAATCATATTTATACCCCAGGGAAACAGGATGTGATGAATTACTAATTAAAGGTTCCTAGATACTCTGATCAACTTTATAAACTACAGTAGAAATGACAGAAATGCTTCAATTACATTTATTTTCTAGGAATTATGGGTGCCAATAATTGTGGAACAGGTGATTTTATGAAAAATAATTATTTCTTAGTCAGGGATATTTTTTTTTAATTCACTTGAGTTAAGGGTTACATTTTTCTACAATTTTCAGTGTGAGATTATGCTTCTGCAATAAAAATTGAATTTATTTTAAGGCTTTTAACACATCTTAACCAGGGGTGCCAATAATTGTGGAGGGCGCTGTGTAGTGTAATGAAAGAAATCATCATTTGAGCTTATTTTACTGATTCTCTAGGTTGAGATCATGAACTGTGTGGTGAATTGCCTTTCACATCTTCCTCTTCAGGTCAGACAGTGGTTACTGAAAAGCGAGGTCCAGTGCTTACTGTGGGGATTAACAGGCCAGACGTGTGTAATGCAGTGAACCAGGAGACATCCCGACGGTTATTTGAAGAGTTTTCAGCCTTCAACCAGGATGATACCTTGAATGTAGCTGTGCTACATGGAATAGGTCAATGTTGTTCACTTGAAATTGCTTACTTGATCAAACGCATGATGATATTGACGATCAAAGTCACTATTATTGTGTATACATGTGCACTTGGTTTTTTTTTTCTCATAAAAGCCTGGCAAACAAACATTATGATAGTTTTCTTTTTTTGTCTTTATTCTCATCTGTTATCCTTTTGTGCATTTCTCTTCTTTTTTTTTTTTTTTTTGCATTTTGAGGGATGTTTTTTCAGGAGGGAATTTTTGTGCTGGTTATGATCTTAAAGAACTTTCCCAGGATTACGCTTCCCTCACACTGGAGCAAAACGTTACCCGAGGTCCTGCTCCAATGGTAAGAGGAGGACCTCGTTCCTTTTCAAATGAACGAAGTATTTACATTACTACATTAAACGGCATTACAGGATCGCTGCATTAGGTGCACTGGTTTGTTGTGTATCTAGAGTTTGAGTCTTCAGTTCTGTTGACTCTATCTTCAACAAGAAACACAAATTGAATGACTTCTCAACTATTCATTTTTCAGAGCTGTAATTGCATAGTGTTTGTCCTAGCTATACAGTATATTCCACGCACTGATGGATTGGGGGGGGGGGAGAACTGAGAAGCACACATCATAAAATTAGCTTAAAAGAGATGGAATATGTTGTGTATTGTTGCAGACTTTCATCTTGTATAGTTACAGATGAGTGCCTTTTTACATCTGTTATATACATCCATTACTGATTCTAATAGAACTGTACAAAGCTGTCCACATTTACCCTTGTCCTGTACTATGTATTTCAGACACTTTTTAATGGGCTTCTCTACTTTATTTGCTCAAAGGGTCCCTCTCGCCTGAGACTATCCAAGCCACTGATCGCGGCAGTGAGTGGTTATGCTGTGGCAGGGGGGTTGGAATTGTCTCTCCTGGCTGATCTCAGGGTTGTGGAAGCCAGTGCCATTATGGGGGTTTTCTGCCGCAGATTTGGTAAGATATTTTTGCTCCGTAACTAATAGTACTTAAAAGAAGGACTCGGTTTTTGATGCAAAAAAAAAAAAAACATTTCTGATCCTGTCCAAATATTACTTGTCAGTCACAACATGTACAAAAAAGTTTTCTAATGGCTTTTTTTCTTATTCCGATTATGTATTGGTTGTGTGAGTTGCATTGTGTGTGTTTTATATATAGTGGAACATGTTGTAGGCTGGGCGGCACGGTGGTGTAGTGGTTAGCGCTGTCGCCTCACAGCAAGAAGGTCCTGGGTTCGAGCCCCGGGGCCGGCGAGGGCCTTTCTGTGCGGAGTTTGCATGTTCTCCCCGTGTCCGCGTGGGTTTCCTCCGGGTGCTCCGGTTTCCCCCACAGTCCAAAGACATGCAGGTTAGGTTAACTGGTGACACTAAATTGACCGTAGGTGTGAATGTGAGTGTGAATGGGTGTCTGTGTGTCAGCCCTGTGATGACCTGGCAACTTGTCCAGGGTGTACCCCGCCTTTCGCCCGTAGTCAGCTGGGATAGGCTCCAGCTTGCCTGCGACCCTGTAGAAGGATAAAGCGGCTAGAGATAATGAGATGAGATGATGTAGGCTGATTCTGCAATGCATTAATGTTTTAATTTTGATGATTAAGGCTTATAGCTCATGAAAATCAGAAATCTAGTATCTCAAATTATTAGAATATTTCCTAAGATCAATCAAAAAAGGGATTTGCAATATAGAAATCTCCAAACTCTGAAAAGCATGTACATTTATAGCTGACATTGAAGGCCATCGTCTCTGTTTTCGTGTACGACATTTTCAGTCCAAATTGCGTAAATGTGTTATCATAAATCTGGAGGATGGTTTGTAGTTCTTCTATTGATTCTGCGAAGATGGCTTGGTCATCTGCATATAGAAGCTCCGATATTCTTCTATCCCCTCTCGCTCTAGCGTTTCCCTGGAGTTCCCTTGGTGATACCTCATTAGGAATACAGTATTTGATCTTGAAACCAGTATCTGAATATACCTTCTCCACTTTGTGCTTAGCAGTTCTAACTACAAGGTCCATATAAATATTAAAGAGAGTCGGAGACTCCAAAGCACCTTGTCTACATCCGACTTGGGTGTCAAACAGCCTGGTAGAACCTTTGATGTACGCACAGGTATTAGTATATTGAGCTCTGAGAACGGCCACAAGGTGAGGACATTTGAGTCTGATCTCAAGACATTTCATCAGGGCTTCACGCGGTATCCAGTCATATGCTGCTTTCAAATCAATGAAAGCGACATAAAGCAGTGTCCCAGACTTTCTGGCTTTCTCAAGCATATGACGTATTATGAAGATGGCGTCATTAGTTGACCTATTGGTACGGAAACCAAATTGTGTTGGTAGTAGAATATATTCATAGGCCTCCTGAAATCTATCTATGATCATCGCTGAAACAATCTTTGACAGAGTTGCAATAATACTAAGTCCCCTGTAGTTCTCGGCACAGGACTTCAGGCCACACTTGTAAAGGCAAGTGATACTTGCAGTCAGCCATCAGGTTGGTACTTGGATGCAGGTCCATATCAGACTCACTAGAAGTACAAAACACTCTAACAGACGTTTTGAGGTCCAGTACTTCAAGTGTTCGGAGTGTATTCTATCCGTACCCATGCATTTTCCATCTTGACGTCTTTTCATCCTTGCTTCAATTTCCGAGCTGTCTGGAACTGCTGTGTTGATATCCGGAAGATCGTCCGGTGGTAGCACATATGGATAGGCCTCTGGTTGTTCTAACTCTGGTTGGGGTTCATATGGTCATGGACCAAAATGTTTAGCGAAGTGGTCTTCTAACTTAGATATAGGTATCAGTACTTAATTGGATCTTTCCAGCGATGTACGGTATGTTGTTTCATTAGTCTAAATTCCTCCTCAACGTTACGGTTTTCGCTTGCTACATTGATATTATCTGCCTTGGTCTTAAAGTAGGCGTTTTTAAGTCGTGTACGGAGTTTCTTTATGTCATCTCCAAGGGCCCTTCTTTTATATGGGTCTTTCTCATGGCGTTGGTTTAACAGGAGCTCTTGGTATTCTTGATTTACCCAGGGTTTTTGGATTTGGCTCTTAACAAATGAGGGAACTGTCTCCTTGGAGACTTGTCTGATCGTATCTACAATAAACTCCTCGACGTCATCCATTTTCTGTGAGCCCAGTTTTTGCTGCATGAGTTGATCAAGTCCAGCGCTGTATTTAGCCTGTACAGAATGGTCATCTCTGAGGTACTGGACATCTTGACGATCTTCACATCTAGGTTTATTCGAGAATATTTGCTTTGCCTTCCTTTTTGTTGGAAAACTAGCCTGCATTACGACCACCCGGTGATCTGATTCGAAGGGCTGGCTCTGTGCGAGGAAAACCCTGCAGTTCTTAGTTGCTCATTTCACATACCACTCAGCCATGATGTAATCTAGCCTTCGTTTAACCCAGGTTTGATTCAAATGACCATCTGTGCTCATGGGATTTTGTAGCAAACATCGTGTTTAACACGAACAGGTTGTTGGTCTCTGCTGTTTCCATTAATCGTGCGCCATTATAGCTTGTGGAATTGGTGTCATGGAATGGACCAATACTCTGCCATTTGCTCGGATCACAGTCCGTCCCGATTGTCACGTTGAAATCGCCAGCAGTGATAACCTTGAATGATGGATGTTCTTTTTTAGTCTGGCATATCTCTTTATGTAGTGTTTGGTAGAATGCTTGTTTGGTGGTTTCAGCATATTCTTCAGTCGGACAGTAACAGGTAAAGACGGACAGCTTGATCCCATGTACTTTGACTCGTACCATGCTCATACGTCCCTCGATCGCATGATTTACATCTACTAGAGTGACAATGAGGGGTGAGAGCAATAGCAACACCCGCTTTGGCTGTTTTCATGCCATTATAGATCACACGCCATCCTTTGAGTATAAGATCGTCAAAACAGATCTCACCATTTCCTTTCTGCCTTACCTCCTGCATGCAGGAGATATCATGGGACAGGTTCGTAAACTGCAGAACACAGCCAGCTAATTTACTTTCACATTTCCCCGTCCTCACATTAATAGTGCCAAGTCGAAAATTATGGTAATTTTTACCATGCGCTGGCATTTTGCTAATAGTGATATTAACGTGATTCAATCTACTATTAATTACTTCAATCTAATCGATATTATCGAAAAACAATAATAAGAGAGAGAACGTTCTCTTGCCTTTTGTAAGGTCGCTTTCCAGAATGAAAGAGGCTACTTCACAAACTGGTGCCAGTGCTCCGTTTGCTCACCCAGTCGCAAAACTGGGATCCCCGGGGTGTACCTGTCCTAATGACGGAGGTGGAGCTGGCTTGAGTGCGAGAGGTGAATTAGACTTACCGGGACTTATAAATGCCCTGTAAGCCTATCAGTAAACTGCAAGTTGCGCGTCACACAATTTACAATCTCCTTAGCCCAGGTAAGACGCTTCTGACATTGTCTCGGGTTCAGGAGTGGCTTGATATTAGAAATATGACAGTTATAGCCCCTTTCCTGAAGAGATCTGTGTGTGGTGGCTGTTGGTGCACTATCACCAGCCTCAGTCCACTCTTTGTGAAGCTCTCCCCAGTTCTTGAATTGGCTTTTCTTGATGATCCTCTCAAGGCTGCAGTCACCCCTGCTGCTTGTGCACCTTTTCCAGCCAGCCTTTTCAGCAACAACCTTTTGTGGCTTCCCCCCCCCCCCCCCCCCCCCAACTATGACACCAACAGTTTTCCCCATGATTGTGGTTGCGTGTAGTGAACTAGACCAAGAGAGACACTGTATTTATATTGTTTTCCTCGAACTCGAAATTAAATATTGTAATATTTTGAGATGGTTATTTTTTTGCACTGTAAGCCAGTGTAACAACTGTAGGCCAGTGTAACACAGCCATAATTATCCAAATTAAAACAGAAAAATGCTCAAGACACTTTCGTTTATGTGTAATGAGTCTAGACTATATTACATTTTCACTTTCTTAAATAACTGATGGAAAATATTGAACTTTTTCACTATATTCCAGTTTTTGAGATGCACCAGTGGAATATAAAATGGTGGCCGACTGGGTCATGTTAGCTACCTAATAAAACGTATATGATTTGTAAATACATTAGCCACATTCTTATTTCTGCTAACGCAGTATAGAAGCAAGTTATCATGAAGTTTTAATCATAAGTATAATATTATAAATTATAATCATAATTAAATTATAATCATCAAGTTATCATCATGCTATCTGTTATCGCCCAAATGAGGATGGATTCCCTTTTGAGTCTGGTTCCTCTAAGCTTTCTTCCTCATGTCATCTGGAGTTTTTCCTTGCCACCATCACCTCAGGCTGGCTCATTAGGGATAAATTTAGTGCATATGTTTCAAGTCTTTATTTTTCTTTAAAGCTGCTTTACAGTAATGTCAGTTGTTAAAAGCGCTATACAAATAAACAGACGACTTAACATATGGCTTTCTTTTTGCACAGTAAAGTTTTAACTGGCATTTGTGGATGTAATGTCATATTGTAGTGCTTGACAAAGGTTTGCCATAGTAATCCCGAGCCTATGTGGTTACATCAGCTATACCGTAGAGATATGCAGTGTTCTTGATGCAGTGCCGTGGTCACCTCAGGCTTGCACCCTTGCCCTTTATACACTGAAATTCCAGATTCCTTGAACCATTTTGCATAGTAGAAGGTGAAATATCCAAATCCCTTCTATCTTTCATTGTGGAACATTGTTTTTAAACATTTCAATAATTTTCTCATGCATTTGTTGACAACCTGGAGATCCTCGGCCCGTCTTTGCTCATCAAAGACTAGGCCTTTCCTGGATACTGCTTTTGCAACAAATCATGATTATAGTCACCTGTTGACATTACCGGTTTCAAATCACATTGTTTAATTGTGTTACCTCATTAATAGCCCTAAATTGGGCGATTCCAACCGTTCCAACTTTTTGGGGCCCTGAGATGCAGGAATAGATGTATTCAACAAATGAAATCAAGTTGACCAGACAAAACACGAAATAGCTTGGGTTCATACTGTGCAATGAAATGCAAGTCAAAGTATATTTAAAAATCAACGCTCTTTTTGCATTTTCCATACCGTCCCAACTTTTACTTATTTGGGGTTGTAACTTGCATAAGTACATGATTGGATAAATCACAAAAGAGGTTCTTGTATAGAAGCCATGATGGTTCATGTTTGAAAAATTGAGGTCGTTGGATTACAACCAGGATTTTTTTTTTTTAATGTTTATTCCGTATTTTTTCAACACTTGGTTCAGTCCACTGAAATACTTTACGGAGTCTGTCCCGAACCATGGGCCACCAAATTATGACCATCTATCAGTGGCTTATTTTCAAATCAAGCGATGCATATTTTAATGAAATAAATCATTACAGATTTTAGGGATTCTTATTTATCACTTATTTAACACGTCTTATGTTTAATGTGTTGAAGCTCTGCAATAATCTACATGGTGTTTTAGAGTAGGTGTAATTTGTGTATGTGTTTTACATTCATTTTTTTTCTAAAAATGATTTAAGCCAGCACAAAAACACTGCGTCAAACTCTGAGCTCTTCTACCGTCTTCCCAACCTTCTAGGTGTGCCGCTGATTGATGGTGGGACGGTGCGGCTCCCGCAGCTAATTGGTTTGTCTCGAGCTCTAGACCTCATTTTGACTGGAAGGCCTGTAGGATCTCAGGAGGCACTGGCATTTGGACTAGCAAACAGAGTGGTGCCAGATGGACAAGGTACAGAGAGATGCAGTTAGTTTTTAAGCTGGCATTGGTGTTCACTGTCTGCTGAAAAGCCCCATTTTGAGTCCATACAAAAATATTTTAAATTTACAAATGTTTATTTTTAGGGCGGCACGGTGGTGTAGTGGTTAGCGCTGTCGCCTCACAGCAAGAAGGTCCTGGGTTCAAGCCCCGTGGCCGGCGAGGGCCTTTCTGTGTGGAGTTTGCATGTTCTCCCCGTGTCCGCGTGGGTTTCCTCCGGGTGCTCCGGTTTCCCCCACAGTCCAAAGACATGCAGGTTAGGTTAACTGGTGACTCTAAATTGACCGTAGGTGTGAATGTGAATGGTTGTCTGTGTCTATGTGTCAGCCCTGTGATGACCTGGCGACTTGTCCAGGGTGTACCCCGCCTTTCGCCCGTAGTCAGCTGGGATAGGCTCCAGCTTGCCTGCGACCCTGTAGAAGGATAAAGCGGCTAGAGATAATGAGATGAGATGAGATGTTTATTTTTCCAGCCAAAAAATTTACAGAAAAATGTTTGCATGTCAGTAAAGAAAGTAGCATATTATGTCAGATACCACTTGGACAAAAACGTGATGAAGACTGCTGAGATTTGCATGCAAGTGCGACAGATCAGCTGTGGCTAGTTCTGTAAAATTTGCCAGCTAATTTCCTTATAAAACTGCACAAATTGTACCCGAAACTATTTTTTTTAAAAGCAAAGAGTAGTCATAGCAAATATTGACTTCATTTATTACTGTTTATTCCTCTAGCCTTTTTTTTTATGTACTTTTGCACAGTTGTGTGTACAGCACCAGTCAGACATTTGGACATAATGTTCAGTTCATCATGAATTGAACTGAATTGTTTAATTAATGATGCTCAAATCTTTTTTTTCTGTCGCGCTCTCTCTCTCTCTCTCTCTCTCTGTATGTGTCAGCCTTACAGGTAGCTGTTGAGCTTGCTGAGCAGATAAGCTCCTTTCCTCAGCTCTGTCTCCGTGCTGACCGTAATTCTGCATATCATGCAGCTTTTGACTCCACTTCGTTCACCCAGGCCATGCAGTACGAGACCGACTATGGCCTGCCAGTAATCACAGCTGAAGCTATCTCTGGGGCAACTAGGTTCAGCTCTGGCACTGGAAGAGGTGGAAAGTTCACTTAAAGGACCGAAGTGTGTTTTTGGTTTTTTGCCCTCCAATAACAATTAACTTGTAATTACTCATGTTTGTAGTATTTTACTTGTGAGAAAATACATCAGTATGATTTTAACAATGGTTCCAGTTGAACAGCACACAGTTTTCATTGTGATCATCTTCCTTTGAACAGCCACCATTTATGGTCACGATAAAATGAATAGAAGTCCCTCTTTGTTGCAAAAATTCTTAACAAATTTGAAAGTGCAGTTTGAATAGTCCAGAATCATGATTGCTGTCATTTCTGTATTAATAAACCACCATGCTGAAATTGTTAAAGTTATTAGCTGCAGGAGGGCGACACAGTGGCGTAGTGGTTAGCGCTGTCACCTCACAGCAAGAAGGTCCGGGTTCGAGCCCCGTGGCCGGCGAGGGCCTTTCTGTGCGGAGTTTGCATGTTCTCCCCGTGTCTGCGTGGGTTTCCTCCGGGTGCTCCGGTTTCCCCCACAGTCCAAAGACATGCAGGTTAGGTTAACTGGTGACTCTAAATTGACCGTAGATGTGAGTGTGAATGGTTGTCTGTGTCTATGTGTCAGCCCTGTGATGACCTGGCGACTTGTCCAGGGTGTACCCCGCCTCTCGCCCGTAGTCAGCTGGGATAGGCTCCAGCTTGCCTGCGACCCTGTAGAACAGGATAAAGCGGCTAGAGATAATGAGATGAGATGCCTGAGATGTACAAGTTGAAAAGAAGAGAATGTCAGCCATTACAAATAGTGTGTTAGTGTGTCATACAGTCACCATTTGATTTTGTGTCAAAATTCAATGTGTGCACATGCAAAGAAGGTGGTATCCAGGTGTTGAAACACCACCCCTGACCATTAGAAGGGGTGAACTAGAACCACAGTTGCATAACCCCCAGGTATGATGTTTAGCACTTGGCTATCGTTCGATCACAAGGGACACAAAAACTGATGACCGCTTTGGTTACTTGGAAAGCTTAGAGAGCAGAAAAATAGAGGCCATACCACAAAAAACAAAGAAAAACAAAAAAACCCTCATCAGCAGTAAGAATTGAAAGGCCAGATTGGAAATCAAAGAAATACACTGCCATTTGAAAGTTTGTAATCCCTTTAAATTTTTCTGTATAAATTTGACCAATCATTATACTTTTCAGAGTTATTTATTAAGCAAAATGATCCAACATTAAATGTTTGTCAAAAAAAAAGTAAAGTGAACCTCTAGGAGTTCGTGTTAATTTAAAGCTGTAATTGAAGTCAGATGTTTCCATCAAGGGAATGGCATTCAAGCATCAGTTTAGCGGGCCATGTCCGCCTCTCAATCGGGAGATCACGAGTTCTACTCACGGTCAGGTCATACCAAAGACCATCATAAAAATGGTACCTACTGCCGTCTGGCAAGGCACGCTGCAATACAGATGTGAGTGGAGAGTCAAACTCTCACGGTTACCAGAGGACTAGCCCCCCACTGTAACCCTAGCTGTATAGGCGAGAGGCCAAGGGCTATGGAAATGGAGATCAGCACACCCCTATGCACCTCAAGGGCCTGGCCAGTACCAAGACGGGAGACTGCCTGGGAAGACCAGGTTCTGGCGCAGGAAGGACTTATGACTTCACCACAGTAGGTTTACAGAAATGTGTGATCAAAGGTGATTCAACGTCACAACAGATGTGACAAATAGCCAAGATTACAAACAAATGCCATTTATTTACAATAATTTTAAATTAAGTATACTTTAACATAAAAAGATAAATAAAGCTTATGTTTATAAGGAACAAAGGAGACTTCTGTATCAGAAAGCCGTGCAATAAAACACGATAGTCTGATATGTCATAATATCCAGTTTTATTTAGTTGAGTAAACATGGATTCTTTCATGTTGGCTATAAACAAATGGGAAAAAAAAAAAAGCTCACCGCACACCATGTGGCAAATGGTTTATGACCATCTGACATGGTCAGAGTGATAATAAACCATTTGCCTTATATTTTCATTATTGCTAAGAATTATTTTGCTGTTAAGACACCTACTGTATTTTCATTGATATAGTCCACAATGCAATACACAAAATGGGATAGCCATGACAAGAATCAAACCAATATGGTGTCGAATTTTACCAGAAGTAAAGTGTTTGTGTCCTATCTCGTTATTACAGGATATCTCTGGCTGTGCAAGAACACTAAAAAAATAAAACTAACACAAACTAAATTAGGCGGCACGGTGGTGTAGTGATTAGCGCTGTCGCCTCACAGCAAGAAGGTCCGGGTTCGAGCCCTGTGGCCGGCGAGGGCCTTTCTGTGCGGAGTTCGCATGTTCTCCCCGTGTCCGCGTGGGTTTCCTCCAGGTGCTCTGGTTTCCCCCACAGTCCAAAGACATGCAGGTTAGGTTAACTGGTGACTCTAAATTGACCGTAGGTGTGAATGAGAGTGTGAATGGTTGTCTGTGTCAGCCCTGTGATGACCTGGTGACTTGTCCAGGGTGTACCCCGCCTTTCGCCCGTAGTCAGCTGGGATAGGCTCCAGCTTGCCTGCGACCCTGTAGAACAGGATAAAGCGGCTAGAGATAATGAGATGAGATGAGAAAAACAACAGCAACTACAACCACCACACCCCACACCCTTATGCACTTGCAAAACTAACTAAACTGAAATCCAACCCCAACTCAGAAAAAGTTGGAACGATATGGAAAATGCAAAAAAAACACAATGATTTCTACATTTACTTTAACTTGCATTTTACTGCAGACAGTATGAACCCAATATTTTGTTTTGTCTGGTCAACCTCATTTCATTTAACATACATTCATTCCTGCATTTCAAGTCTGCAACACAGTCCAAAAAAGTTGGGACGGGCAATTTATGGCTAATAATGTAAAACAAATTAAATAAATGACGTGATATGAAATCGGTGATGTCAATAGATGATTGTAACCATGATTTGGTACAAAATTAATATCCAGGAAAGGCCTAGTCTTTGAGGAGCAAATACGGGCCATGGAACTCCAGTTTGTCAACACGCGTGAGAAAATTATGGAAATGCTTAAAAACAATGTTCTACAAAGAAGGATACAAAGGGATTTGGATGCGTCACCCTAAATAGTGCACATCATAAAATGATTCATGGAATCTGAAGGAATTTCAGTGCATAAAAGGGCAAAAGCACAAACTTAAACTGAACATGCATGATCTCCGATCCCTCACTGCATCAAAAACCATCATTCATCTATAGCTGATGTAACCACATAGGTTCAGTATACCTTTGGCAAACCTTTGTCAAGAAGTACAATACAGAGTTACATCTGCAAATACTAGTTAAAACTTTACTGGGCGAAAAGGAAGCCTTATGCTAACCGTGTCCAAAAGCGCCATCAACTTCTCTGGGCTCTGAGGCATCTGGGATGAACCATCACACAGTGGAAATGTCTACTGTGGTCAGACAAAGCACTATTCTAGGTCTTTTTTTTTGAAGAAATGGACACCGTGTTCTCTGGACCAAAGATGAAAAGGACCACCCAGACCGATACCGGTTATACAACCCCGATTCCAAAAAAGTTGGGACAAAGTACAAATTGTAAATAAAAACAGAATGCAATAATTTACAAATCTCAAAAACTGATATTGTATTCACAATAGAACATAGACAACATATCAAATGTTGAAAGTGAGACATTTTGAAATTTCATGCCAAATATTGGCTCATTTGAAATTTCATGACAGCAACACATCTCAAAAAAGTTGGGACAGGGGCAATAAGAGGCTGGAAAAGTTAAAGGTACAAAAAAGGAACAGCTGGAGGACGAAATTGCAACTCATTAGGTCAATTGGCAATAGGTCATTAACATGACTGGGTATAAAAAGAGCATCTTGGAGTGGCAGCAGCTCTCAGAAGTAAAGATGGGAAGAGGATCACCAATCCCCCTAATTCTGCGCCGACAAGTAGTGGAGCAATATCAGAAAGGAGTTTGACAGTGTAAAATTGCAAAGAGTTTGAACATATCATCATCTACAGTGCATATCATCATCAAAAGATTCAGAGAATCTGGAAGAATCTCTGTGCGTAAGGGTCAAGGCCGGAAAACCATACTGGGTGCCCGTGATCTTCGGGCCCTTAGACAGCACTGCATCACATACAGGCATGCTTCTGTATTGGAAATCACAAAATGGGCTCAGGAATATTTCCAGAGAACATTATCTGTGAACACAATTCACCGTGACATCCGCCGTTGCCAGCTAAAACTCTATAGATCAAAGAAGAAGCCGTATCTAAACATGATCCAGAAGTGCAGACGTCTTCTCTGGGCCAAGGCTCATTTAAAATGGTTTGTGGCAAAGTGGAAAACTGTTCTGTGGTCAGACAAATCAAAATTTGAAGTTCTTTATGGAAATCAGGGACGCCGTGTCATTCGGACTAAAGAGGAGAAGGACGACCGAAGTTGTTATCAGCGCTCAGTTCAGAAGCCTGCATCTCTGATGGTATGGGGTTGCATTAGTGCATGTGGCATGGGCAGCTTACACATCTGGAAAGACACCATCAATGCTGAAAGGTATATCCAGGTTCTAGAGCAACATATGCTCCCATCCAGACGACGTCTCTTTCAGGGAAGACCTTGCATTTTCCAACATGACAATGCCAAACCACATACTGCATCAATTACAGCATCATGGCTGCGTAGAAGAAGGGTCTGGGTACTGAACTGGCCAGCCTGCAGTCCAGATCTTTCACCCATAGAAAACATTTGGTGCATCATAAAATGGAAATTACGACAAAAAAGACCTAAGATAGTTGAGCAACTAGAATCCTACATTAGACAAGAATGGGTTAACATTCCTATCCCTAAACTTGAGCAACTTGTCTCCTCAGTCCCCAGACGTTTACAGACTGTTGTAAAGAGAAAAGGGGATGTCTCACAGTGGTAAACATGGCCTTGTCCCAACTTTTTTGAAATGTGTTGTCATGAAATTTAAAATCATCTAATTTTTCTCTTTAAATGATACATTTTCTCAGTTTAAACATTTGATATGTCATCTATGTTCTATTCTGAATAAAATATGGAATTTTGAAACTTCCACATCATTGCATTCCGTTTTTATTTACAATTTGTACTTTGTCCCAACTTTTTTGGAATCGGGGTTGTAAGTCAAAAAGACAGGGTCTGTCTGAGGGTTATCTCAGTGCCCTTGGCAAAGATAACTTGCACTTCTGTGATAGCAGCATTAATGCAGGAAAGTACACAGATTTTGGAGCAACGTATTCTGCCTCCAAGATATCTTTTCCAGAGATATTTCAACAAAACAATAATAATAAAAAATCTGCACACATTACAAAGGCATGGCTGTAGAAGGAGAGGGTGCCTGCCCCCTCTGTCCCCAAGAGAGAACATGTAATGAATTTTGAAACGAAAAATATGACGACCCCAGACTGTTGCACACCTTAAGACCTGTTTGCAGGAAGTATGGGGGAAAAATAACACCTGTAATGCTTCATCAGTTGGTATCTTCTGTCCCTAAATATATTTTAAATGCTGTGAGGAATGGCACCATTATAAAGTGGTAAATGCTTTATCACCTTCCTTTCAAAAATTTTTTAAAAATAATTATGCTGGTCTTTCAACATTCTTTCCGTTATAAGTGAGACCTTGATTTTCCTGAAACTGACACTCAGCATTGGGTTCTCCAGGGCTGTGTGCTCAGTCCTGTCCTGTATAACTGTGTGGCCACTCATAGCTCCAACAACATTGTCAGTTTTAATGATAAGTCAGTCATCTTTGGACGAATTAGGGCCAGAGATGAGATGGCCTACAGAGAGGACGTGAGAGCCCTGACTTCCTAGTGTCAGGATAACAACCTCTGACTGAGTGTCAGAAAGACTAAGGAGGTGGTGGACAAAAGGAGGACACAAAGAACACACACCACCATCTTCATCCAAGGTATCGCAGTGCAGAGGGTCATCAGTTTCAAATACTTTGGGTACCCATCAGTGAGGACCTGAAATGGACCACAGACAGATGCTGTGATGAACTTCTACCAGTACACCAGTGAGAGAAACCTGGCTGGGGCCATCATGGCCTGGCATAGGAGCTGCTCTGAGCCGGACCAAAAGGCCATCCAGACAGTGGCTGCAGAGCACCAACCATACAGGGCCTCTACACTCAGAGGAGGGGCTGTAAGGCCCTAAGGACAATCAGGACTCTGGAGCACCCTAGCCATGGACTGTTTACCGTACTACAGTACCATCCAACAGGAGGTATCAGACTATTCAATCCAGAAGCAGCAGGCTCAAAGACAGCTTTTATCCCCAAGCCATCAAGATACTCAAGTCCATCATTAGTTAGGGTATCTGATTGGACATTGAGCATTGTTTACAGATCATACCCATTTCACTTTATTCTACTTACCCCAAATGTAGATTCAATTCTTTTTTTTTTTTGGAGATGCTTATTTGTTCTAATTATTATTACTAGTTTATTATTTTTATGGAGGAGTGAAAAGGCTAATAATTTTACTGTATACAATACTGCCTTGTGGTGTTGACATGTACAGTATGTGATGCCTTGAAACTTTGCCAGCTGAGGCATTTGTTTAAAACTTACAGCTATGAGAGACAGATGAGCCTGTCCTCCATTTGTACACAAGCATTTCTTCGTCATAATTTAACCATGTGGCGGCACGGTGTAGTAGTGGTTAGCGCTGTCGCCTCACAGCAAGAAGGTCCTGGGTCGAGCCCCGTGGCCGGCGAGGGCCTTTCTGTGTGGAGTTTACATGTTCTCCCCGTGTCCGCGTGGGTTTCCTCCGGGTGCTCCGGTTTCCCCCACAGTCCAAAGACATGCAGGTTAGGTTAACTGGTGACTCTAAATTGACCGTAGGTGTGAATGTGAATGGTTGTCTGTGTCTATGTGTCAGCCCTGTGATGACCTGGCGACTTGTCCAGGGTGTACCCCGCCTTTCGCCCGTAGTCAGCTGGGATAGGCTCCAGCTTGCCTGCGACCCTGTAGAAGGATAAAGCGGCTAGAGATAATGAGATGAGATGAATTTAACCATTTTGTTTACTCACTTTCTTAATTTTACATATTCTTTAAATCAATGCCACTTACATAAACGGCTGGTTTCCACAAAATATAAATGTTACAGTCTATTTTACACCTCAGGCAGAAAGTCTCTTTAATGGACAGTTCCAACAGACGTGGTTTGTGTTCACAAAATGGGAGTCATTTAAAATATTCCACAGGTGAAAGTCAATAAGTAGAATGTGCCATTGTTTAGACAATATTTTTCATCTGGAGCTTCCAGAATTTTTTAATTTACTTTGAAATATTTGCCTATCAATTATTCATTTTGAAAATACAAATGTAAGAGAACACAAGTTTGCAATAAAATACTGACAGGAAGTATATGCATATTATTTGTCGAGTATATCAGACAAATCTGGACTATTTTTGCAGCCCACTTTGTGTGTAAATGTATTGATGCATTCCAAGTTATTTAAATCACTGAAGCATTTTATAGAGACATGCAACAGCTCTGTTTTTGGATTTTAAAAAAATTTAATGACATTTGTAGTACAAGTTTTAAAATGGTTTTGTACAAAATCATTTTGTAGTGAAAGATACTGGTCTGCTTCTGTATTTACCGTACCACTTTCTAGATGGATGCGTTTTTCTTTCATTTATCTTACAGGTATAGAAACAGGTGTACCGGTAGTAGAAACCCAGTAACATGTATGAGCGAGTAATCATACATATACAAAATTGCACTGCTCTTTTAAACTTATAAGTAGTGATAAAATTGACGTTTTACCATTTTGATTTGCAAGTGTCATATCATGATGCCAATTCTGGGATCAAAGGTTACATTTTCTAATCAAGTATTTAAAAGGAATGAAGACAAAGGCTTCTTCTGCAAAAAAAATACAATTTCAGATATCTCCCTAAAACCACCAGTGATTCTCCAGGACTCCCAGAAGCCTTGTGTTTTTCCTGTACTAATCACGGTGTACTATCTCTAAAAGGGTGTGATAATTAACTGGGGAAAATATAGGTCAGTGATGACTGAAGATGGTTTTAAAGTTTGAGTTTTCCCACAGGGAAACCTGATAAAACACAAAGGGAGTTTAAGTATCAAGAAGTCAACACATTTCAAGCATAAAGTAGGAACCAGAGGTGAAAAGGGTAAGAAACAAGGCAAAATGAAGGAACAACTCATTATATTTAAAACAAAAAGTTCTCCCTGAGAGCCAAGTTACAGTTTCTTACAAGTTACAAACTGTACTGCTGGCCCAATATGCCAGACTATAACAATGTTGAACAGATAGTTTACGGAAAAAGAAGAGGTATCTCCATTACTGGAAAAGTGGTTGTCAGAAGTACCTTTTCCATCCATTGAAAGAGACATAGCTGAACTCAAATACATTCAAATTTCATTTAATAATAAAAGTTATAGTAACTGCTCTCGTAAAAAAATAGGCAAGAATGGAAAGCTTGTATATTTCTAAAGGAAGATGTTTTCATTTATGGAAATAAGTGCTGCCTAGCTGGGAGGAAAAAAAAAAAAAACAGAACAAGGTCAAGTATAACTACAGGTTTTGTGAGTAATGAGGTAGAGCTACAGCTCATCTCTGGCTTGCTTCATGACAAAGCTGTGCAAGCTCTCCAAGTCACGTACACTGTTATACTCTTCAACCAACTGCCCTCCTCGGAATATCAGCAGTGTCGGGTATCCGTTCACCTGCAGTGATGAAACATCAGTGAAAGGGTGAGTGAGCGAGTGTTTTTTTTTTAAATGCCATGTCAACACCTACGGCTAAATCACTGCACGAGCATTTCTAAAAAAGTATTATAATTACTTTATAAATAAATCATTAAAACAAATAAAAAACTAAAATGAGATGCTTCAAAAATGCATGGGACAAATTCTAGAACCTTTTGTAGTAGCACCTTCTTAAAAACATCATCCAAAGTATTCCATCCATCCATTCTCTGTAACCGCTTATCCTCTGCAGAGTCGTGGGCAAGCTGGAGCCTATCCCAGCTGACTATGGGCGAGAGGCGGGGTACACCCTGGACCAGGGCTCTACAGTGCGCACATTTCACTCGCATTTGCAAGCAAATTTTTCGGCATGCGAACGACGTTAAAAAAAAAAAAAACGCGCATTCATGAGAGGGCTTCTTGCGGCCGACAATTTAGGAAAGCACTGAGCACAGATGCGACGAGTTTAACATTCTAAAATGCATCAAACGTTAAACTGCAAAGTATGTAAATCCAGCGCTGGATAGCCTACCTAATATAGTGTAACGAGTAACGGCCTGTATTGTTGTAAGTGTGTGTGCTCAGTGTTGTGTACGTGCGTGCGTGTTCTGCCTGCACCTTTGCTCCCTGTTTGTAGTTGCGTGCATTGCCTCTGTCTTGCACTGCGGTGGTTCCCACGGTAGCCGGGGGGGAAGAGTGAAAAAGTTAAATTTTTTTTGCCGTTCTGCCATGCTAGTGCGTTTTACCGGGACATGAGATTTCAGCATTTTTATTCTTCTCGGTCTGTAGCTTGAATAAGTTTAGGCTACTGAATAACACTTTCAGTTAAAGTTGAGTCTGGTGCTTTTGTGCTGACGCTACAATAGCCTACTATCACAATAAATATCCCCCGTAACATTTCCCGTTTTCTACCCATCTTTCTGTGATTGCCCCGCTTTCCCACGGTTCAGGGATGAGAATGAAAAATATTTTAAAAGTCTGAAAAAACCAGGGCGGGGCCCGGGGGGGCCATGGGGCTAATGATTTTTGGCTATTTTTTTTTTAACCCCAAAACCATTAATTTTATCAGCAAAAATTTGCAATTTATTTAGAAATAAATTCCCCTTCTTGGTGGACTCTCAGGTGAAAATGATTAATATGGTACAAGAGACTTGTTTTTAATCAATTCACATTTGATGATTTCAAAAAGTCAATGCACCTTTTAATATAAACGAGCTCTACAGTATTATATTTCTGCATTTTTGCTATTCATGTCTTTGAATACTATAATCCTTTAAAATGAAGTGCAAACCAGAAAAAAGTTCTATCATATAATTCTCTTAAGCTTTCTTCTGATGTTATCATGGTAGCAGGAGGTCTTGCATATTAAGCAGGCAACATTCAACATCACTCACCACTTCCCTTTCAACTGTTGTGTGTACTAACTAGGTTTTATCTGGACAGGATGTTGTGTAATGTAATACAGATACCATATGGTCAATTTGAAGATCAAGATGGTGATTTTGAATTAAAGAACAGGCATGTACAATGGGCATTACATATTGGAAATTTTTTAAAATCAAAAACTAAGTTCATCTCGGCCTAAAAAGTTTGGGCAGACGCTCCCGCACGGCACATCCCAGCAATTCCGTCCCCCTATGAAATGAGCAATAAGTAGGAGAGTTATACATGCTATCATACTTAAAATTTCATCAGAAATATAGATATGATACTATGATTCTCCCCAACATGCTACATTAGATAAGCTAACCCCATTTATAAAAGATACACACATATATATATGACATGTAATTGATATATATTTTTTGGGGCGCGCGCTCCCTCTCTGCCATGCCAATCCTGTAGGCTGCACTGACAACTAAAAACTCCGGTCCTCGAGAAAAGAGATAAAAGCCCGCCCACACTGAAAGCTGATTGGCTTATTTTGCTGAGTAACCCAATCAAGATGCTCTTTGTCTGGCATGCACTACATGAACAGGCACACAGGCAGTGTTGCCAGATTGGGTGGTTTTAAGTGCATTTTGGCGGGTTTTGAACATATTTTGGGCTGGAAAACATCAGCAGTATCTGGCAACACTGCACACAGTCACCCTCACGCACCCCCTCGCGTGCGCACATTCTAAGATGCGTGATGCAGACCTTAATGTTACGCGCGCACGCTCTTGCTCGCTCCTATCAATATGCAGGAGACTCCCGGAACTTCCGGGAGACTTGGGATGTCTGCGTTATAAGGTGACCACAGATCGTTAATCATACCCCCATAAAAAAAAATTCTCAACGGATTTACATCGATCTCAAAAACGATCATTTTGGTCTGAAAAAGTCGGAAATCCGCCAATCGGCGGAAAATTCTCATCCCTGACGGTTGTATGTTGTGGGTGTGGCATTAGGTGGGAAAAGTGCTTTTTAGGGATTCATCAGATCATTCAACTGAGAGCTGGTTCGGACCGAGCTGAGAAATATATTCGCTATGCAGAGAATAACGGCGTTTTTTAAAAGCAATGATGGTGGAAACAAGAATAAAAGAACGGACGAGGAAGAAAGTGTAGTGAAGAACGCTAGAACAACGGGAGAAGGTGCGGGAAAATTATATAATGAGATGGAAAGCACACACCCCAGTGCAAACATTTAGATGGGAACATACAACACAGCAGAAAAACAAATAATATACAGTATATACAAATGGTGCATGTCACAACACAGCAGAAAAAGAATATATATATATATATATACACACACATACATACACACACACACACACACACACACACACACATACATACACACACAACTGGGCGTGTTGAGTTGCAGATGTTAATTGCACATTAGTTATAGAAACTCAGTTCAGCTACAAAACTCAGGATACTGCACTGTATTTGGTATTGCATTGTATTGGGTATGGATGTAAAAGTGTAGAAATATAAATATAAAATATACAAAAGCTAGAAAAACTAAAAAGTTGCTCTGTGAGGTTGCACTGTAATAAGTATTGCACTGTATCAGGTAAGTGTGAGAATATTGTCCTTTTAGGTCCTTGTTGGTGCATTGTTGCACCTGCCAGAAGTGGCAGTCAGTGCATGTAATTAGCCTTTTTCACATTATGTCACTTGCAGAAGAACCTCACATCCGTTTTCAGCCTTTTGAATGGAAGAAGAGGCGGCATGCTAATCTGCTGGCTAACAAGTAGCAACCATAGAAAGTCAGTAAACTTCCTTTCCAAAACAAGGCAGATAGGTGACTGGAATGGTCGCTAACAATAAGTAATGATAAACAACAATGTGCAATATTATTATCAATCTTATCTGTGAATGACACAGTTTTGTGAACATATGTTGCCGCCGTATACCTCTTCTTCCAGTCAAAAGGCTGAAAATGGATACGAGTTCCCCTGCAAGTGACGTAATGTGAAAAAGGCTAATTGTTCAAGGTGGTTATGGCCTCGTCTCGTCTCGTCTTCTTCCGCTTATCCGGGACCGGGTCGCGGAGGCAGCAGTCTAAGCATGGAAGCTCAAACTTCCCTTTCCCTAGACACCTCGGCCAGCTCCTCGGGAAGAACACCGAGGCGTTCCCAGGCCAGCCGAGAGACATAGTCCCTCCAGCGTGTCCTGGGTCTTCCCCGGGGCCTCCTCCCGGGGGGACATGCCTGGAACACCTCCCCAGGGAGGCGTCCAGGAGGCATCCGAAAAAGATGCCCGAGCCACCTAAGCTGGTTCCTCTCGATGTGGAGGAGCAGCGGCTCTACTCCGAGCTCCTCCCGAGTGACTGTGCTTCTCACCCTATCTCTAAGGGAGCACCCAGCCACCCTGCGAAGGAAACTCATTTCAGCGGCTTGTATCCGCGATCTTGTTCTTTCTGTCATTACCCAAAGCTCATGACCATAGGTGAGAGTCGGAACGTAGATCGACCGGTAAATTGAGAGCTTCGCCTTTTGGCTCAGCTCCTTCTTCACCACGACGGACCGGTAAAGCGACCGCATCATTGCGGAGGCTGCACCGATCCGCCTGTCGATCTCACGCTCCATCCTTCCCTCAGGTGGTTATGGCCTGTGGGAAAAACTGTTTTTGAGTCTGTTGGTCCTTGCTGGGCGGCACGGTGGTGTAGTGGTTAGCGCTGTCGCCTCACAGCAAGAAGGTCCTGGGTTCGATCCCCGTGGCCGGCGAGGGCCTTTCTGTGTGGAGTTTGCATGTTCTCCCCGTGTCCGCGTGGGTTTCCTCCGGGTGCTCCGGTTTCCCCCACAGTCCAAAGACATGCAGGTTAGGTTAACTGGTGACTCTAAATTGAGCGTAGGTGTGAATGTGAGTGTGAATGGTTGTCTGTGTCTATGTGTCAGCCCTGTGATGACCTGGCGACTTGTCCAGGGTGTACCCCGCCTTTCGCCCGTAGTCAGCTGGGATAGGCTCCAGCTTGCCTGCGACCCTGTAGAAGGATAAAGCGGCTAGAGATAATGAGATGAGATGAGATGGTCCTTGCTTTGATGCACCTGTAACGCCTGCCTGAGGGCAGCAAGTCAAAGAACTCAGAGCCAGGGTGGGAGCTGTCCTTGATGATGTTGTTAGCCCTGCTGAGCTCTGCTCTCTGTTTAGCTACTGTTTGTTCATTCATTCAGTTGTTCGTTATTCATTTGTTCATTCATTCGTTCATTCATTCATTCTCAATTGAATTTTGCGTTTTATGTGTTGGTGTGTCTAAGGTTTGCGCTGCAATAAACCTTTAAAATGAAAACCTACTTGTGCCCCCATTTTTTCCCCTGTGCTCCTAAAATTTTCAACTTAGGAGCACGTGTGCTCCTGAAAAAAAAAAGTTAGTGTAGAGCCCTGCCCTGGACAAGTCGCCAGGTCATTGCAGGGCTGACACAGAGACACACAACCATTCACACTCATGTTCACACCTAGTCAATTTAGAGCCACCAATTAGCCTAACCTGCATATCTTTGGACTGTGGGGGAAACCAGAGCACCCAGAGGAAACCAACGCAGACACAGGGAGAACATGCAAACTCCACACAGTAAGGACTCCGTCAGCCACTGGGCTCGAACGCAGAACCTTCCTGCTGTGAGGTGACAGTGCTAACCACTACACCACTGAGTACTGGTTGAGATCTAACCAGTACTCTGTAAAGGTGCAGGATGACACTGCACTCTGCACCCCAGTTGGCTTTTGCTAAGACTTTTATTATATCCAGAGCTTTGAGGCATCTACTTCTTAAGGATTTCATGCGTGGAATAAAAGACAACCAGTTATCAAAAATAAGTCCAAGGAGTTTAGTCTCCTTTACCACTTTGATAACTTATCCATCCATGACAAGCTCAGGGACTGCAGGAGACAAAAATGTATAGAGACAATTTTTGTTCTGGAAAATTTAAATCCATTTTTGACTGACCAAACACACTGACATTTATGCATAGCTGCAACTGTCTTTCAATAGTATTCATGTTTTTCCCCTATAGCAAATGCAGAGATCAACATAAAGACTATAGAAAAAAAAAATATTTGAACTAATAGCACTCATTATGCTATTGATTTTGATTTGAAAATGCTATTGACATTTTCTTTGCTGGGCGGCACGGTGGTGTAGTGGTTAGCGCTGTCGCCTCACAGCAAGAAGGTCCTGGGTTCGAACCCCGTGGCCGGCGAGGGCCTTTCTGTGCGGAGTTTGCATGTTCTCCCCGTGTCCGCGTGGGTTTCCTCCGGGTGCTCCGGTTTCCCCCACAGTCCAAAGACATGCAGGTTAGGTCAACTGGTGACTCTATTGCCGCTTTTCCACTACAAACGCGGCTGAGTCGGGCTGAGCCGTGCCGTGCTGAGTCGAGCTGAGTGGGGCTGTTGGAGTTGCATTTCGACTACAACCGCGCTGAACCGTGCTGGCTGGAAGTGGGTGGACACATTGGGTGGAGTTAGCGAAAGTGGGTGGACGTCACGTGATGTCGTTAGGTGGCGCAAACAGTGACATCAGTGATCTTTTAAGCGGTAGTCTCACGACCCGAATAGTAAACAAACATGGAGGACATGGAGTCGTTAGTGTTGCTGGTCTTGGTGCTGTGGCTTGTTGTCACCGACAACACGAACAGATACTGGCAAGAGCGTATAGATGAGGCGAGGCGCATAAGGCTTCAGAAATTCTCGTAATTCGTAATTCTCCTTCTTCCGGGTTTGCGGTGTTTACAGATCCCAGCGCGCTCGCGGGGCGTGTGTGGGCATGTGAGGACACTCCTCCTCACCAATCAGTGCACAGGGGAGTGTCTGCTCACGCCCCCAGCCTCACTCGGCTCGGTTTGGCTCGCTTCAGCCCCACTCCAAAACGGTGCGAGTTTTAGGGGCTAAGCAGGGCTGAAACGAGCTGAGTCGTGCTGGTTTTTGGTAGTCGAAATGCGAGCCGTGTCGGGCTGAAGTGAGCTGAAGTGAGCTGAAAAAGGGTAGTGGAAAAGGGCCATAAATTGAGCGTAGGTGTGAATGTGAGTGTGAATGGTTGTCTGTGTCTATGTGTCAGCCCTGTGATGACCTGGCGACTTGTCCAGGGTGTACCCCGCCTTTCGCCCGTAGTCAGCTGGGATAGGCTCCAGCTCGCCTGCAACCCTGTAGAACAGGATAAAGCGGCTACAGATAATGAGATGAGATTTTCTTTGCTTTCATTCCCGGTGTTTTGGCCTTGTTTTCCATCTGTTCCCCCTCACTGCTTACACCCGTGTTTGTTTAATAAATCCTTTCTCCTTCTACATAACCTTAGATTTTAGTAAGTGTGCTAATTTTATCTGACTAGCATGCCGCTATTAACTTGAAGCTATGATGTACTCAGGTATAGCACTGCTGTGTAATTGCAACAAAGAGCAAAACAACCGATGTTGGTCTGCCAGCTGGATAATACAGAATTAGTCAAAATTATGTTAACACTAATGGATTATTTTTCTCCTGTCGATAGACGTACGCCAATGTTGCTCGCTGGTTTTTGTGTGTTGAACATGAACAGGTTGAGACCGTCCTGGAAAATCATCTTGCACATATGATCTATGTTTTGTGAATAAACGGTTTCTACCATTTAAGTGTGAACATAATTTTGACTAACCCTGTATTAGCGCACTAGCTAAAAAGCAAGATCTTGTTAAAGGTTTTGCTCTTTCACCTGAGAGTGAAATACTTCGGAGACCTTGATAACGGGTGGCAGACTCATCCTTGGATTCTCATTGAATGTAAATTACCTGCCTCTCATTGCCTTCAGATAAACCCATACCAGGGTTTTTTCTAGAAAAATTTAGTATGAGGGCGCTCACCATGGCGAGGGAGCGAAGCGGGGGGGGGGATTTGGTGCCGGTTGTCCCCCCCCCGCCGTGCAAAGCCTTTGAAAAATGCTACAATGGGACATTCTGAGGCTATCTGAGAGGGAAATTGTAACAAATTGCCTGTCAACATTGAAAAAGAAAGAAGTAATCTTCTTCTGCCCCGGACAGTCTTTGGCTTTCTTCCGCTTCGTGCCGCGGGATGACATCTTTAAATGCCCAAGTGTCAACAAAAACAACTCGCGAACTACTTCTGTCAAAAGCTCCCGCGCTGGTGGGTGAAAGGTCATTCAGTCTCGAGAAATCTCGCTCTACAAGTCAGCTGACCTTGTATGTAACCCATGTCAAATCTCGCAAGAGCAGCCGCGACAAGTAAACAACTAAACAACATGGCGCCTCGGTCTGGAAAACGCCAATTCGGATTGTTTTTGCACCGTCTGGCGGTGTATCTACTATGATTGGAATATTTTTGGAGCAATTATAACGTATTTGATGATCAGACACATTGTCACGTAGTGTTGCTGGGATGTTTTCACGGAGTCGGTAAGGGGGCGCACGCCGAGAGTAAGAGGGCGCAGCGCCCCTGTTCCCCCGTTTAGACGAAAGCCTGCATACAATGTAGGAAGACACAACACAGCCCAGGTTATGAAGCTAAATGCTATTAATTCTGCTGAATGATAAAATGCACCGTGGCGAGTAGTTTGCAATTATTTTGTACACCATGCTGTTGCCAATTGTACTGCAAGTAGTGCACAATGTTTTTGTAAACCATGTTTAGTACCTAAATCTAGTACTTATTAGTGATCCAGCAACTCCATCTACGTTAGTGGAAATGAGACGGAGCTAAATAAATCTAACTACTCAAAAAAAACCAACAACCCACAAACACCACCTTAATTATAGGAACAACAGTATGTGACTCACTGAAAACCTGTTGCAGAGTGTTCTCTCAACAGTGCAGTCCACTTTTGCAATCTTGACATCAGTCAGGCCAGGAAAGTCCTTCTTAGACAGGTCCTCCCAAACAGGAGCCAGGTTCTTGCAGTGGCCACACCTTTAACATAACACACAATGAACAGTGGCATTCTGGGTATGAGGCACTGCCTTTATAACGGACACCTGCCAACCCTAAAGAGTAGGTAGTCCTAGAATTTCTTTTCATGAATTACTTGTCTAAGGTAGAAACTCCATGTGTACAGGGTTATATGGTAATCAACTTGTGCTTGTACACAAAGACATGTTATACGATAGTATCCAAGACATTACTGAAAAATGCTACCTATGCATTTTAGTTTATATATGAACACAGCTGAAAGGTGTGAAGGCAAATAGTACGAGTGTTCCATTCTGACTGATTTATCATAAATAATAATAATAAAAAAATTTATATCGCGCCTTTCAAGAAACCCAAGGACGCTTTACAATTATAGACAAGGGAAAAAATCTCATCTCATTCATCTCATTATCTGTAGCCACTTTATCCTGTTCTACAGGGTCGCAGGCAAGCTGGAGCCTATCCCAGCTGACTACGGGCGAAAGGCGGGGTACACCCTGGACAAGTCGCCAGGTCATCACAGGGCTGACACATAGCCACAGACAACCATTCACACTCACATTCACACCTACGGTCAATTTAGAGTCACCAGTTAACCTAACCTGCATGTCTTTGGACTGTGGGGGAAACCGGAGCACCCGGAGGAAACCCACGCGGACACGGGGAGAACATGCAAACTCCACACAGAAAGGCCCTCGCCGGCCACGGGGCTCGAACCCGGACCTTCTTGCTGTGAGGCGACAGTGCTAACCACTACACCACTGTACCGCCCAGGGAAAAAAATAAAAAATAAAATAATAAAAAATAAAAAAGATAAAAAGTAAAAAAAGTCCACCAAGTAGGGGTCAGGATGTAATTCCCGTGGTGTAGCAGTCACAGTCCCACCAAAAGGCGCACGAAAGCGAGTCCCACATCTCCAGCACCGCCGCCGTGACGCCGTCAGCAACATCACTCGAACACCACGCCATGGATCCACAAAGCAAGCACGGAAGCACCGCCATGCAGAGCGCTGGTATGTTCAACCCGCCTGCACAGCCGCCGCGACACCACCGAGCAACATCGCTCAGAACATCAGGCCAAGCATTAAAGCACAGAGTGCTGGACAACCACGATGTAAAATGAGCAATGAGCTCACTGCAGTCCACAGCTGGGAGCACAGGCATCGCCCTCAGCGAACCAAGGCCTGGAGGGAACCGACGCCCAAAACTGGGTCTGGAGCTACACCACAACCGGCGGACAAAACACTCAAACAAACATCAAACTACACAAACACAGAAAAATAAATAAATAAATAAATAAAATGAAAATAGAAAAAGAAAGAAAATAAAAACAAAATAAAAAAAAGCTCTGGTGAGAAGCGGTAGCCAGAACGCACACGACGTACTCTCAACCGGAAATGGAAACGAAAAAAACAAAACAAAGCATCAAAACTGGTGTAATACAAGTTATGCTATTTCAACTGTATACGTAAGTACCTGTTTTAACTGAAAAATAATTGCATATTACAGTATATGTACACATTATGTAGCAGCTACCACTATCCAGTGTACCAATTCATTATATTTCTTTTACAGTTTATTTCACCAAGATTGGAGTTTTACAAACAGATATATGAAAAATTAAGAATTTAGACATCACTGTTGACATCTTTAATATTACATTAGCAGCGTGTTTTCTCCCGAATAATTTGTTTAATGATTTTTATTTCATTCGCAGCAATTTAGTTGTGAGTGCACAAAACACAACTTTTTAGAGAGACTTTGAAGTCAGAGGCTGCAATCGTCGATACTGATCATGGATCTGCTTCAACTGACAACTGAAGTGCAACTTTATCACACGCTAAAACAAAATAGCAGCTGCAGCATTATTAACTAATTAATATGTAAAATGCTAAATTGTAATCATGTAACTTGCATGAACGTACTGGATTTAGAGCTTTGAGTCATGACTGACTGAGCTACCATCTGCTAGCTAGCGGACACTGACTAATCAATCATTACATCAAAGCAATGTCAGTATAATTATAAAATGCAATGCATCAACCAAACATACTAGTAAACACCAGGCAACATTTACAGTTTTTTTAAGGGAAAAAAATGCTCAATTTTAATTCAGCTTTGACACTCTGTAAAATACCCATATAAATGGAAAAAAACTTCTCTTTCAAGCTTTGTTCTGTCAGTGGAGTTAGCTTAAAGTCAAATAACCCCCCCCAAAAAAATGCCGGTTGCCCATCACAGCAAGTGCCCTGACCTTTCCCAATGTAACAAAACTGTTTTTAATCAGAACAGTATCGATCGGTGGATTACTACAAGACTCACAGGCGAGTTACCTGAATTTCGTTATTGTTTGCTGGTTGGTCATGTGACAGAGGTGTTGCGTGTACCTGTTGTGATTGTATTTTGAAATGGTTTGCATCAACCATATCACAAGAACCTTGGCTTTCTGAAGATACGTTGCACGAGTACCTACTTAAAAGGTCATAGGCAACGGTTTTAATTTTATGCACATTTGAAACTTTATATGTTAAAAAAAAAAAAACCTCTGTAATTTTCTTCTGGTCCCAAGAAGCATTGTTAATAAGTACAACCCCGATTCCAAAAAAGTTGGGACAAAGTACAAATTGTAAATAAAACGGAATGCAATAATTTACAAATCTCAAAAACTGATATTGTATTCACAATAGAACATAGACAACATATCAAATGTCGAAAGTGAGACATTTTGAAATTTCATGCCAAATATTGGCTCATTTGAAATTTCATGACAGCAACACATCTCAAAAAAGTTGGGACAGGGGCAATAAGAGGCTGGAAAAGTTAAAGGTACAAAAAAGGAACAGCTGGAGGACCAAATTGCAACTCATTAGGCCAATTGGCAATAGGTCATTAACATGACTGGGTATAAAAAGAGCATCTTGGAGTGGCAGCGGCTCTCAGAAGTAAAGATGGGAAGAGGATCACCAATCCCCCCAATTCTGCGCTGACAAATAGTGGAGCAATATCAGAAAGGAGTTCGACAGTGTAAAATTGAAAAGTTTGAACATATCATCATCTACAGTGCATAATATCATCAAAAGATTCAGAGAATCTGGAAGAATCTCTGTGCGTAAGGGTCAAGGCCGGAAAACCATACTGGGTGCCTGTGATCTTCGGGCCCTTAGACGGCACTGCATCACATACAGGCATGCTTCTGTATTGGAAATCACAAAATGGGCTCAGGAATATTTCCAGAGAACATTATCTGTGAACACAATTCACCGTGCCATCCGCCGTTGCCAGCTAAAACTCTATAGTTCAAAGAAGAAGCCAGATCTAAACATGATCCAGAAGTGCAGACGTCTTCTCTGGGCCAAGGCTCATTTAAAATGGACTGTGGCAAAGTGGAAAACTGTTCTGTGGTCAGACGAATCAAAATTTGAAGTTCTTTATGGAAATCAGGGATGCCGTGTCATTCGGACTAAAGAGGAGAAGGACGATCCAAGTTGTTATCACCGCTCAGTTCAGAAGCCTGCATCTCTGATGGTATGGGGTTGCATTAGTGCGTGTGGCATGGGCAGCTTACACATCTGGAAAGACACCATCAATGCTGAAAGGTATATCCAGGTTCTAGAGCAACATATGCTCCCATCCAGACGACGTCTCTTTCAGGGAAAGGCCTTGCATTTTCCAACATGACAATGCCAAACCACATACTGCATCAATTACAGCATCATGGCTGCGTAGAAGAAGGGTCCGGGTACTGAACTGGCCAGCCTGCAGTCCAGATCTTTCACCCATAGAAAACATTTGGCGCATCATAAAACGGAAGATACGACAAAAAATACCTAAGACAGTTGAGCAACTAGAATCCTACATTAGACAAGAATGGGTTAACATTCCTATCCCTAAACTTGAGCAACTTGTCTCCTCAGTCCCCAGACGTTTACAGACTGTTGTAAAGAGAAAAGGGGATGTCTCACAGTGGTAAACATGGCCTTGTCCCAACTTTGAGATTTGTCATGAAATTTAAAATCACCTAATTTTTCTCTTTAAATGATACATTTTCTCAGTTTAAACATTTGATATGTCATCTATGTTCTATTCTGAATAAAATATGCAATTTTGAAACTTCCACATCATTGCATTCCGTTTTTATTTACAATTTGTACTTTGTCCCAACTTTTGTGGAATTGGGGTTGTAATAATTAAAATAAGTTAGCGCGGATCGCGGCGAATTTCTGTTCGGCTATTTTCGTGACCACTCGGCGTGTTACGTCATTTAAGACAAACAGACCGATTGAGTCGAGTCCACTTCCGTTTACTTACATTGCCGTTCGGCTTGAGTGCAGACGTGTGTTCGGGAATTTCCAAAGAAAAACCATGCCTTATTGTTGTGCAGTGAACTGTAACAACGGGACCGGTTCAGGAAGAAGTTTTTACCTTTTACCGTGAGGGGAGAAGAGGCAGAGAGAGTGGATTGGCTTTTTCTGGAACAGGAGAAGAAGCGGAGCGAGAGGGTTGGCTTTTTCCGAAAAAGGAGAACAGGCGGAGCGAGTGGATTGGCTTTTTCTGAAAGAGGAGACGAGGCGGAGAGAGTAGATTATGTGCGTAAAGCCAGAGGGTTGTTTTTTTCTGGAAGAGGAGGCGAGGCGGAGAGAGTGGATTGTGCGCGTGAAACAAAATCAAGCAGTCAAAGAAGAAACGGACCAGCAACGCTCAAGCAAAAATGAGAAGATTGGAGGTAAACATTTTTACTTTTCCTTGCAAATGACAAGTCAAGAATCCTGAGGGGGGGGGGGGCGTCGTGGCTCGGGTGGCTGGGGTGCCGTGCCATGGGTCCGGGGACCTGGGTTCGGTTCCGACCCGGGGTCGTTTCCCGGTCCCTCCCCGTCTCTCTCTCCCAATCATTTCCTGTCCTGTCTCTGCACTGTCCTGTCCAGTGGGGGTGAAGAAGCCCAAGAGAATATCAAAAAAAAAAAAAGAATCCTGAGGGATCCTGCACAATCATTGTGGAAATGAGACAAAGGGATATTTCCTCACTCAGAGTAGGCTATAAATAGTATAATGCCGCGGATGGCAGGCTAATGTGGCCTACCGGCGCACTGTCAAGTAATCGTTAGCTATTGAGGTATTTCACCTGACGTCACAGGCTCACGTGACGCCCCGGTGTCCACCATTTTGGACGGCAAGCTAGCTAATGTCAACAACAGTAGCTAGTATGTTACTGTAGCAATATTTACGTTCAGTCATTTGGATGACTGTTAAAACCTTTCAGTCTCAAGTTTTTCCTTTACTGGATTTACTAGTTTACTGAGCTAGCGCGCGATGGCTCCCGGCTCGGCCGCCGAGCGCGCGATGGCTCCCGGCTCGGCCGCCGAGCGCGCGATGGCTCCCGGCTCGGCCGCCGAGCGCGCGATGGCTCCCGGCTCGGCCGGAGAGCGCGCGATGGCTCCCGGCTCGGCCGGAGAGCGCGCGATGGCTCCCAGCTTGCCCGAGCGCGCTAGCTCAGTAAACTAGTAAATCCAGTAAAGGAAAAACTTGAGACTGAAAGGTTTTAACAGTCATCCAAATGACTGAACGTAAACATTGCTACAGTAACATACTAGTTACTGTTGTTGACATTAGCTAGTGCTAACAGCTAGTTGCTAATACACTGCTACAACTACACCGACCCTAATAATACAGTTCTTGGTCATTGCCTGGTAACAGCAAATTTATAACGGGCCATGTCTCAACAGACTAAGAAGTTATTTCAATGACATTTAATAACATTTTGTTTATCCTGAGGACCGAAAGTAAATGAAAATGTGAACAAACCTTAGCTGTAATCAGATGGCGACCACCGGCTCCAGGGACGACCCGCTGATGTAGGCATGTTACCCAGCCTGACACAAAATATTTGTAGGCATCCAAACTCGTATACGCTTTCAGATCAATACCTGTGTATGGCGATGGGTTTTTAACGACATAGGTATACAGATCATGTGGGCCGAAGTCAGGTAAAGACGAGGGCTTCGTGTACTTCCGTACGTCAGTGAACAATCCTGGTGGAAGCAGGTAAACGTCGTTCTCTAAGCCTGCTAACCTCAATTTTTGCAAATACCTCTCCCTCTGCTCGCCCTGTAAATGCCCTACGTCGCTGGATAGTGAAGGTGTTTTCTGCATCTCGCTCCTTTTTCTTTTATGTTTTTCGTTTGTCGCCTTCCTCGCATTCAAACTGATTCGAGCCGTGCCGTCCAAAATGGCAGCGTCACATGACTTGGTCACGTGAGTGAAATACCTCAATATCCACTAGGGAGGGCGGTTTAATTATTCTTCAAAAGGGCTCTTATTTAGTATTACAACAAAAGTAAGAATTTATCATAATTACCAGGATAAATCGTTTGGGCACGAGTCTTGTTGAGGTCCGGCGTCACCGTGATCAGAGTCGGCCGAGTCGCTGTCCGATTCCGAGGCTGCACGGTCAAACCAGTGAGCCACATTCACCGATTGCTTCGCAATGGCCATAGGTTCATACAGATATGGTTTCACCTCTCGATATTTAATTTGGAGAATTCCTCCTTCAAAATCGCTATCACTTTCAGACATTTTACACAACCTCTCACGACCAAAGTCCGTACACGTGTGCTCGGTTCGCAGGTAAACACAGAGCTGCTCCCAGTCTGTTTGGCTTAAATGATGTCACGATGACGGTCCCCTGGCGGTGAAAGTGCACATAAGTGAGATGTAAACAAACCTTCGGAAATTGGGCAAAACAGTATATTTTATCCATTTTATTCAATTTTAGGGTGCAAATTAGACACTAGGAAGACTGAATTCGCTTTTTGGGTCGTTCTTCTCGACAACAAAGTTGATATTCTGTCGTTTCACCTCCGACCACTGCCTATGACCTTTAAAAGATGTGTGTACTTTTTCCGACACCCCACGCACGGTCTCGACGGCCCACCCACAGGCCGTCAGAACATCAAGGGGTAAAGAAACAACAAAAGCTTAACCACTTCACTTTTCAAACTGAACAAAGTTTCCTTGAGCATCTATGATAGCAGAAATGGCTGCTTTCAACAGTTGCATTGTTTAAAGAATATCACCTGGCTGTCAAAGTAAACTGCTAACTGGTCAAATTAGCCATTGAGAAGCACTTACCATGGAGCATAAAACTTGATGAAGGCAATTCCTTTAGCAATAGACTCGTCAAAGTTGCTTTCAGTGAGGATTTTGACCGTGGACTAAAGAGACAAGAATAAAACAAACAAAAGACAACAATAACCATCAGCAGCAATCATTGGGTCCTTCAGTTTTTGTAGCCTGAATATGCTGTAGCGGTGAATCATTAAGTTGGTGATGATCAATCAAACAATCTTTTCCTAGGTTTGCACGAATGTGGTTTAAATGAGCTATGAACTAAAAAAATTGTACAAGGGCTAAGATGTCCAACTCAAAGTGACCTACAGAAGTGAATACTACAGTTTTCAGAAAGTGCATTTTGGTTATCATACTTGGTTAGCTCCACTGACCGATAAAACCGAAAACTCCATACAATTATGAATTTTCATCGGCATGATGTTGGGATTGGGGGCATGAAGCAAAACTAGTTGAGCTGCAGAAAAAGCACCGGGGGGGGGGGGGGGGACGGACGGACATAGCTCCTAAGATTTTTACAATAATTAATAAACACAAGGGACCTCTAGATTTTCAGTAATATGCGGAAGTTGGACTTACTTATACGAGTTGTAATAAACACTTTAATTCCACTATTAGAAATCCTTTCACATCCATGTCTTACCTCCTCTTTAACAGAATCCGTGTTCTGTAGCACTTCATTGCTTTTTGCATCCTCGGCAGCAGCCTCATCTTTTAAAGAGGCAGCTGCCAAGTGATTATCCACAAATTCTTTAAAGGACTCCAGATCACGTTTTCCCCTGTACTGATCTATCTGCAAACAAACAAATCAGGTGAAGGTCAATTTTACGTTGGTGATGCAATAAGCGGAATACAAAGTTCAGTATAAACTGGTTTAGAATTTCTATGGAAGAGACAGATGAACAAATTTTCAGCACCAAGATGTCCATTTATAAATTAAAAACAAACAATTCTTCGCTCTATGCCTATAGATAGTTTTCACATGACGTCACAGAGTCGGGGATTCCCTAGTGGCGGCCATCTTGCGGGTCAAGCTTACCGTACGGGTCACTGAGCACACATTGTAACGCGCGAGTACAAAGTCTTCAAAAGAAACCAAGCAGGCTATTTAAAGCTAGCAATGGTGCACACCTGTTGTATTCACGGCTGTCGTAATAGGTCAGATGATGAAGTCAAGCGGAGCTTTTATGGAATTCCCACTGTACGGGAGCACGAGGGCGAGCAAACAAAGAAACTCAGCATACAAAGGAGAAATCTATGGCTTGCGAGAATCAACCGCAAGGATTATCAGCCTTCCAAACACAGCAAAGTCTGCTCCGATCATTTTATAAGTGGTAAGTTGTTTAAATAAATAATCAATTGTGTTTAAGTTTGTTTTTGGAAACCAAAACATCATGTGAACAATCTCTGGAGAATGCCTAACTGGAACCGCTGAGTGTACATTTACATTGTAATGTACACTTAATATCGCTCGTTTGTCACATTTCTATTTGAAACTTGTCACTTCACTCACGCAAGGGTCATTTTTGAAACACATTTTAGGTCTATTCTGTATGATTTGATTTGTGTTTGGGATGCAAACAGTGCGCCTTTTGGCGGATGCCGCCTGAATCGCGCAGATCCGATTTTTTTTTTTTAGGGGGGGCGTTGGAGTGTCTGATTATAATTTCAAAGTAAATTCTGTATTAAAATTACTAAATAAGCAAATCCGTTACAGTCCATGAAACAGGAAGTATAAGGATGAGGAAAAAAACAGTTTAAATCGGAAAGCTGCGCACATTTGCGCAGCCCGAGCGGTGTGCAGGACTGCGCAAATGTGCGCAGCTTTCCGATTTAAACTGTTTTTTTTTCTCATCCTTATACTTCTTGTTTAGTAATTTTAATACAGAATTTACTTTGAAATTATAATCAGACACTCCAACGCCCCCCCTAAAAAAAAAATCGGATCTGCGCGATTCAGCCATGAAAAAGGCGGCATCCGCCAAAAGGCGCGCTGTGAATATATAAAGTTGTATATATCAGACAGTCTTTAAAGTTTGATGAAGTCAGTTTCAGGCTTTGGAGCAGGCTTTGGAAGTTTCAGGCTTTGGCAGCCCTGCATAGTCACTTGAAAATGCATCTTTGTCCACTTCGTAGGGGTCAATTCCCCCAATCAAGGCCAGTTTGGCTGCATACCGTTGTCGTGAGATGTCATCTAATGTATCTATATACGAGTACTTCTGTTTGCTTGATTTTGCCGACATTGATCTTTATTTTAGAAAACTGACTATATAACTTCATAAATTCGTCCGAGATAACATAGCCGGTAATGGCAATGGTCCGTTTTGTTTGCCGCACAAGATGGCGGCTGGAGGGCGTTCCCTGGAATGCCGTGACGTCAGTGAAAACTATCTATAGACTACGGGGTGCTACAGTGTCAGTTTCATATCAAGTCACAGTATATGATCAGGGGATGACCTCAACACTGACTTTTGCAAAATACATATTAAATACATTTCCACCTTTTTTGGATTAGCGTACATTTCCTTGCAGCCACTCCTTATTTCATCTTGCAATGACAAAGTGATAGTGATGATGGTATGCTTGCATATTTGCATACTAGCCAACACCAACAACATTGCATCTGCACTGCCATCATTTTTTGTCCTTAGACAGCCAACTGCAGACAAAGTTTACTGTACAGGGCTTGGAAAAATATTCTCCACTTTTTTCCTTGAAAAATAAAGTCAAATAAGTATTCTTCACTTTTTCTTAGTCTGTATTTTTCCTTAGTTACCGACTTATCAAAATGGACTTAATACAGGTTTATACCAACCAACCAAACATCCACCCACCCCCCTCCCTCAATGTCTTTCACATTACATTTAAACAACTCTAGACAGATCTTCACTAAACTTGGCACGTCGGTACAGGAGACGGCCACAATTTGGCAGAACTCAGAAATTCCATATTTGGGCCCCAGGGGGTCCCCAATGGGCCCCTGGGTGGTGGATGTTTGGATTTTTGTTTGTCTTGGGTTAACATCACCATTTCTCGACAGATCTTCACCAAATTTGACATGCAAGTCAGGGGGCAGCCCAGAATTTTGCAAAACCTAGGCAATGCCAGGTAACCTGCTTGTGTTTATATAAGATGAAGTATGTTGTTTTGTGTTACACTGTTCTATCCTACAAGCATGGGCGTAGCGGACGCGGGGTACGCGGGGGACATGTCCCCTGCACTTCCCGTACTTGTGCCCTCTGTACCCCGCACTTTTTGCAGCCATTACAACCACTCAATTCATTTTTAACATGTGGAAACGCGTTTTTCCAAGCCGCCTCTAAACGCATCATGAGCAGGCGGAGCTAAGGTGGCAAACAAACACCGCTGTCGTGTGTGATCAGAGACGCTTTAGAAAATATTGTATGAGTATCTTTGGTGTGATTCAGATCTGGGCAGCGCTTCTGTATGTTCAGCAAACCAGCCAAGAGGCTAAAGACTTTAGACAGTTTTTTCCAAATAAACCGTGTAAGTTGAGTAATGGTGTTGAATGTAGATAATGTTTAGCTAAAAGATGACAAATCAATGTCAATTTAGTTAGTTAAGCTAGCTAGCTAACTTAGAGGCAGTAGTAACTAGTTACATTTACTCCGTTACATTTACTTGAGTAACTTTTTGGATAAATTGTACTCTTAAGAGTTGTTTTGTTGCAAAATACATTTTACTTTTACTTGAGTAATATTATTCTAAAGTAACAATACGCTTACTTGAGTAACGTTACTATTTTGGCTACTCCAAGATTACTCACTTCTGGGTAGAAAATAAGAATATAAATGTATTTGTGTTCCTTTGACTTATTTTTGTAAAGATTTAATTTATTTTTGTGGTAGTTAAAGTTTAAAGTACATGAATTTTCTGATTATTATTACTGTATTCCTAATTCTATTTCAAAATGTTGCTTTCCACATATTTTTTAATCTTTATTGCCACAATAGAAAGAGCAGGGTGAGAGAGGAGACAGTGGACCAGAGGCCAACAGGGATGATTATGCAGGGTCACAGGTGAGAAGAGAATATAACTAGCTTAGGGTGCGCATCAGTTGCCCTCACTTTCATAAAATCTGATGCATTTTTGTTTGGGTGTTCCTTTTCACCAATAAAGACATCCTGTAAAATTTTTTGACCATATTCAAAAGTCTAATGGTGGCACCATGAGGTTCATTTTTTGCCAAAAAACGCTTATGTTTTCGCGTAAGGTTTGAATCACAATGTTGGACTCCATTTATTGATTTCTTGTGAGCCAGAGATCATGTTAAGAACCTTTGCAAGGGATTGAGAAGCATTAATGTGATTCATAATACATTTGTATTGTTTAAGAGTAGTTGAACAATGATTCAATGAACAGCTAAAACTCAAACTGTGCTTGATAATATATTTAGAATATGTACTAAAAATGTGTATCTAAGATATTTGGTATACTCTATAAGGTGCCATAATGTTTCATGAAAACTGATCGAAATTTTGTCAAAAAATAGCAGCTTTTTCCATAACTTTGAGCTCCTGGTGCCACCATTAAACTTTTGAATTTTGTCAAAATATTTCACCCAGTGTGTTTTCTTACCAAAAGGAACATAAAAACAAAAATGCATCATGATCGGAGGAACTTTTCATTTTTAGGGGGCAACTGATGCACCCTAAACTAGCTATGTCACTACTACTATTCTTAATTCTATTTATAAATTTTATTTATAGATTTAGACTTTAGATTTTGATAGTATATATCATTTTAAAGAACTCAAGTCGGTTCCCTGGTGCTGTGCTGTTTGTGGTTATGTGGTTCTTTAGCTGCTAAGGAGAGGTGCAACTGAATGCGAGAGGATGATAAATCACTCAATAGACCTCTGAACAATTTGTCCCCCTCACTTCAAAAATGATGGCTACGCCCCTGCCTACAAGGTTTTCTTAAGTTTGTCTACGTGAGGAGATAGATGATGATCTGCCCCTGACCATAAAAGGAGATAACAGAGGAACATCTGATATGTCTGTCATGTTGAACTGTATAAAAAAAAAAAAAAAAAAAGCATGTTGTTAACGGGGGAGCCTTTTCTCTGGGTGAAATGCTGCGATTTTTCATTTCAGAGAAAGCCCTCTTGCAAGGAGTATAATAAACTCATATTTCCGCCTACTCCCCCCCCAAAAGTCTCAAGTCTTATTACGTTTTTTCCACCATAGTTTTGGCGACGAGGATGGGATATTGCAAGTCTCTCACTATTTACAATGAAGCGTTGAGACAAAGCCTCAGTTCTCTTGTGCTAACAGAAGGCTCCACCTTAATTCAGTATGTTGACGACCTACTTTTGGCTGCGCCTTCTGAGGACCAGTGCAGAGCTGACACGATTTCTTTGTTGAAACACTTGGCTGCAGAAGGCCATAAGACTATTTGTAATGTTAACTAATGTGGCGATGGCAATCCAATGGCCCTCACACACAAGCCAGCATTGTGCTCCTCAGTGGCAGCCTGGCTGCCTCAGTGGTGTTGAATGAACAGCGGCTGATCCGCTCTATCTCAGCACCTACAGTACATGCTGATTCTGACTTGCTTCACATCTCTGCCAGCAGACTCCAGCCCAGAGAGACTTCACGCACCTTCACAGAGATACAGCGCCACAGACCAACTGCCACATGGCACAGAGGCTCTCCGCTCCTCCACCCTACACTGAGCTCACCTTCACAGCCAAGATGTGCAGGCACACCCCCTTCCCGGCACCCTCCCCTCGCCACACACACACAAAAAAGAAAATAAAAGCGCATTTTCTTCCATCCTACTCATGCTTCCTGTGCCAGTGTCCACTCCTGGACACTTAAGTGCAACAAATCAAGTTGAAGTAGTGGTACCCAATCAAGGTGAAGTTACTGCTACTGTTTTATGCTTAATATTTGTGCCCTTGATTTTCAGATCACGAGCATTTTTAAAATATTTCAAAAAGAGAGTGAAGTCAGTCTATTTGTTACATTTTAGAGCTAGACAGACAGACCAACCAGTTGAACACAGGTCACCACTTTTGCTTCATTTCTTTGAGGGCTGAAATGTGTGCTCTCAGAGCCGTCCCATAGGCTGTGCGAACTGTGCAACTGCACAGGGCCTCGCGCCACTAGGGGGCCTCGCGCCTTAAATCTTGCTGTGTTTTTTTTTTTAATTATTATTATTTTTTTAAATAAATACATTAGTTATGTATGATTTTGTATCAATGAGATGTCACATAAAAACAAACAAACAAATAAAAAACAAATCCAAACAAAGCGAGTTTTTCATTGTCATTACGTAATGCGTCCTCACTGAAGACGGGAGAGGACGAAAGTTAAAGCGGGGGAAAGTAAACAAGTCGACGGCAAGAGAACGCGACCGATTTCGCAAGCACGAATCGGGTGCTGAGAAGAGGAAAAAATTTAAAAAGAAGGAATTTCACAAGTTACTGCGGGGATCGCTGGATAAATTTATCAGTACTGCCAGTGATGCTGTGGCAGCAATTAGCATCTCCCGGTTAGTGTTGTAAATAAGTTAAATAATAAGTAAAATGAGTTGTGTATAGTTGTGATTAATAAATGTATATAATGAATGAAAAGTGTCCTAATCTGCTTGTTTAAAATGTCAAGATGCCAAAAATAAAGTGACTGAACTGACTTGATGTACTGTAGCCACTCGTTGCACAGTTGATTTTTTTCCCTTTGAAATAAATAGCAAAAAGTCATAGCTGAGACTATGTGCATGATTATGCTGTATTATTCTACTTGATAAAACGTATTGCAGCGAGATTATGCGTGCAATAGAACTAGAATAGTTGCATCCGTGCAACTGTTATTCATGCACAATTACGCATCCATGTCAAAGATTAGGGCCTCGCATTTCAAGTTCGCACAGGGTCTCGCACCCCCCCTGCGACGGCCCTGTGTGCTCTTGTCCTCCATTTGTGAGCTGTTAAACTCCTTTACTATGCTTTGTGGGTGTGAACTGTGTAATCATTCATTCCTATCCAACCAATGGGTTTATGATTAAATTACTAAAGCACAATCGTTTAAAGCACAAAATTTCTCATCAAGCTAACCTCTCAATTTTGCTTTCAAAGTGCACCAAATTGTGCATTTAATATTAAAACATACTTATTTTCTTCAGGGGAAAGACACCTACACGCATACATACTCCCTCCTCCCTACTGCTTTAAAGTGCTGATGACACGTTTTTGACATCTTTGGCGATGTTTTATAACATAAAAAGTAATTCCCGATGATCCATATATTAATTCATGAAGGCGCCTATTTTACAAGTTATGATGATAAACGCGGCTATTTGGGCAAATTTGACGGGGCTGTAGCACCCAGGAGACGAAGGAGGAGGAGGAGCTATATGACGTCAGCGAAAGAACCTTCCTCCTAACTTACCAGTTTGTTGTTGATGCGACAGGTGTTCAGTTTATCATTATTAGTATTTTTATTAGACATTATTATACATTATTATTATGCCAGATACTGCTGACGTTTTCCAGCCCAAAATATGTTCAAAACTCACCAAAATGCACTTGAAACCGCCCAACTGGGCGGGAAAAATCCCAATCTGGCAACACTGCCAGTATTCCGGAGGGGGTCTACTAGTAGCTATGCCGGATCCAAAGACAGTCCTCCTGTCAGAACATGTGTTGTGAAACGACATAAGATAAAGGTACGTAGAGCTATAGATTCTACATGATAATCATAAATGTAATCATAAAGTCGGCATGATATCAGTCATGTATTTGCTTGTGAAAGCTTGCGGCTTTCATGTAACTGCCGCCTAGCAACGAGAGGCAAAGGGTAAAGAGGGTAGGCTATCATAGATTCTATTCGGAAGAGATCAACACAATTCTAGACTCCCAGAAGAGGAAGAGCTAGCACTAGAGAGTTCACCGGCGTTTTCATGCGCCATTTCCATTGAGTAGAACTAGAGTAGAACAGCCAGTGAACCGCAGCGTGTTCTTCCGCTGACGTCACAACATGGCCGCGAGCCACGGACCCGGTTTTCTTGCGCTGTGCAATTAAAAGTTGGATATTCGCGTAACAACAGCTTCTTTTCACGTAATTATAACAGAAATCTAACATGTTTGCCATGTTGTATAGTTTATTTAAGAAATTGCATAGAGTCATGTTCGTGTCATCAGACCTTTAAGACCGGATTTCCTAGCAGAGGTTTCAGGTACAAAAATCAAGTCAGTCAAAGCAGAAAAAGAAGAAAAATTCACCTTCAGTAATTAGCCCAGGTTCAAACATTAAGCAGCACTGGATGATTTTTGAGAGAATCTGTACTCCCATAATAATTTAGCATATTTCTCCAAAAAGTACATAACACACTGATTTTAAGGACGACTCACCATCACGAACGTGGTCTCAAAAAAACCTGCCCAAAGGGCAAATTTGTATTATGATGGAAAGAATGTAAATGATGGGGGAGTTGTGTATCTATGATCGAAGAGCTTTTGCATCAAAAGCATTAATTCAGCCAAAATGTGCTGATTTTTCATATTTACATGGCTCTACATACTCATGGATTTTCACAAATGACTGATAAATCCTCCCAAGCATGAGAACACTGAAAGTTTGGTATCTATTTAAAGCATAGTCCTTACCTTTTCTCCATCGGTAAAGAACAGCAATGTGGGGTAGCCTCGCACCTGGTTCTCTGAACAGATCTCATAATGCTGAGTACAGTCTAACTGCAGCAAGTAAACAAACAAACCAAATAAACCAAACATGACAAAAAAACAAACTTCATGCAGTTCTAGTCAGTACCACAGAGTGGCAACTTTCTGCTAGAATCTTAGGGTGTTTTCACACTTGGTCCCTTTCAGCCATCTAACCGAACTCAGATCGATGACTCAGCATTTTTTGCGCATATGTGAACACTCCAACCGTACCCAGACCCCTTTAAAGCGAACCGAACTGAGACCACCTCAGGAGGTGGTCTCAGTACGGTTCGCTAAAAATCAATGGTACGGTTCGACTAATCTGCGCATTGTGAACAAAAAGCGCACCGGGTTCACTTCGCCTTTTTCACTGTAGTTTAACCTTCTTCGTTTGCCGTAGTTGGTCACGTGACTGTAGAAGGGAAACTCAACTTCCTTTTGGAACTTACCACAGCCGCTTTACAGTTCTCTGAACTTACTGACTGATGAGTCGGCCACAATAATATAACTATATTATAAATAAATAATATATATATATATTAATATAATATATATTTGGTGGCATGGTGGTGTAGTGGTTAGCGCTGTCGCCTCACAGCAAGAAGGTCCTGGGTTCGAGCCCCGTGGCCGGCGAGGGCCTTTCTGTGTGGAGTTTGCATGTTCTCCCCGTGTCCGCGTGGGTTTCCTCCGGGTGCTCCGGTTTCCCCCACAGTCCAAAGACATGCAGGTTAGGTTAACTGGTGACTCTAAATTGACCGTAGGTGTGAATGTGAGTGTGAATGGTTGTCTGTCTCTATGTGTCAGCCCTGTGATGACCTGACGACTTGTCCAGGGTGTACCCCGCCTTTCGCCCGTAGTCAGCTGGGATAGGCTCCAGCTTGCCTGCGACCCTGTAGAAGGATAAAGCGGCTAGAGATCATGAGATGAGATAATATATATTTATTAATAAATATATAATAAATTTATTTTCCTTAATCCGCACTATTTTGATCAAAGAATACAGCAGGGCAAGCATGGCAGCAGACATTTTGATTCAAGAGAAAATTACCCAGAATTCTGTGCACTGGGGGTCTGAGGGCTCTAGAGGACCTGGTGTGAAGAGAAAGAGGACTGAAGCCCCATCAAAGCTTAACTGGACCAGAAAGAGAACCCAGTCCTCTTTGTAATAAATTCACAGTGTGAACACAAAAAGAACTGAGTTCTTTTTCTGTTGGTCCACTTTTTGGTCCACTTAAATAGGACTGAGTCTGGTTCCTTTAAAGGGGACCAGGTGTGAAAACACCCTTATTTTGCATCCATTTTTTAGATGGACTCTGTGAAAACCAAACACTTCGAAAGCCATTTATATGCAATAACATCTAAAACTGCTGCCATACAATGGCCCCAAATGTAATAAAGTATCTTTATTAGATGGCTTGATATCAGAACTGGATCACAGACAGACTCGACATCATTAATGGCTGTACCTTGCCAATCTTGACCAACTCTGAGTGTTCGAAACTGGTGGCAAGCTGCTCCCATGTGGGAGCCATAGCTTTGCAATGACCACACCATGGTGCAAAGAACTTCACAAAGTGAGAGCCTGCAAAAGGAAAGAACACAAATCTGAAATTTGGCATTATCTGTTTTTACCTGCTGCAAAATAGTATTTCATTTTCCAGGCAAAAACAAAACAAAAAAAACCCATATATATATATATATATATATATATATATATATATATATATATATATAAAATGGAATAAAATTTATTTATTAAATAAACAAACAAAACCCTGTTTTCCACCAAACATTTCAGTGGCATCTTTAACAAACATTTTTCACTGATGTAACAGAGTTTGAGATCGAAACCCAAAGAGACTACCATAATAATCCCACAGTAAATCAATGTGTTGGGCAATTTAAAAACAAAACAAAACCGTGCCCTGTTAATATCATGAAAATTTTAACTGTGTTAACTTTTTTTTTTTTTAAATATACCTTTGGAGATATGCGATTTGAAATTGGAGGCAGTAAGCTCATACATGCCCTGCAGGGACTCTGGCACTTTGGGATCCTCAGGCTCACTCTGTGGCACCTGGGAAACACAAAAGACATAACCTAGGCAAATTACACATACTTCTGCTTTTATTTAGACAAAAATTCTCTTGTTTTTAAATATTCCTGAAACTATAAAAAAAAAAGGTACTGGCCACAAACCATGACCACTGTTCCAACCATTTCAAAACGTTTATTTAAAAAAATACATTAAATAAAAAAAGGGGGGGGACCACGACATCATCCAGTAATAAAGCCTACTTAAAGCCAGGCGTGAAGACACACACTTCTTACCATTTCCTCCTCCTGAAGTGTTTTCAGCATCCAGGTCTCGAGAGAATGCAGGTCTCTTGGCCCCTGATACTTCACTGCTTCCTGCTCAGGTTTAAATAGCTTCAAACTACACCACACACACACACACAAACACACACGGTACAAATAGGTGAACTGGGATTATTTAACCCAATTTGGAAGAACCTATAATGAAAAAAACGACACACCCTCTAGTTTCCTTTATAACTGGTTCACAGACCAAAACAGAGAGGGGGTTTATTGGTAATTGTAGCTTCCAGCAGGTCAGAGGCTTGCCGATGTACACCTCCAAAATACTAATACTGCACATTCTCATAGCTGCCAACATTCCGAAATTGTAAATAGTAATACAAGGTTGGGTACTGAGTCTTGGTGGGGGGTCGGGGGGGCTTCCCGCCGCCAAAGCTTTCTAGCAAAACTACCCTGAAAAATCACACTAAAACAAAATAGTTTGACAAAATTTATTCTACAAACTAAACTATCATCTTACATTAATTTGCAAAGTTCTTTTCAACAATGTATGAAAATAATAATAATAATAATAATAATAATAATAAGTTGAATTTATATAGCACCTTTCAAGAAACCCAAGGACGCTTTACAATTATAGACAAAGAAAAAATAAATAAATAAATAAATAAATAAAGGGGGGAAAAATAATAATAAATAAATAAATGAATAAATAATAAAAAGTCCACCAAGTAGGGGTCAGGATGTAATTCCTGTGGTGTAGCAGCCACAGTCCCACCAAAAGGCACACGAAAACAAGTCCCACATCTCCAGCACAGCCGCCGCGACGCCGCCAGCCACATCACCCGAACACCACGCCGTGGATCCACAAAGCGAGCAGAGAAGCTGTGCCACGCAGAGCGCTGGTGTGTCCCAAACCACCCGCACAGCCGCCGCGACGCCACCGAGCAACATCGCTCGGAACATCACGCCAAGCGTTAAAGCGCAGAGCGCTGGACAACCACGAATGTTAAATGAGCAACGAGCTCACTGCAGTCCACAGCTGGGAGCACAGGTATCACCCACAGCGAACCAAGGCCTGGAGGGAACCGACGCCCAAAACTGGGTTCGGAGCCACACCACAACCGGCGGACAAAACACACAAACAAACATCAAACTACACAAACACACAGAGAAAAAAAATGAAAATTGAAAAAGAAATAAAATAAAAATAAAATAAAAAAAGCTCCGGTGAGAAGCGGCAGCCAGAATGCGCACGACGTACTCTCAACCGGAAACAGAAAACAACATTATATAGTCAATAAAATAGTATAAAATAGTCAGTGAATCAGGCAAAAACTTCAAACAATGCAATTGGCACATATAACTTTTGACAAAGTACACATTAGAGAAATAGACTAGAGCTTACTCAGTCAACAGTTGATGTTATTGCACCACACAAATGTCTCACCGACATGGAGCACAAAACGCGTAGTGATCGCCCTTACTTGACTTAGAAATGAAGGGAAACTCCTCTCGGTACGAGTCCTTGAAGCGCTGGCCCTTCCCCTTAGCCATGCTTTCTTTAGAGATTAGTACTACGCTACATCTTCATAACAAAAGCTTGAAACGGCATGCTTTGTTCAGAAACTTCGTGAACAAATGCCAGACGATAGCGTGCCATGGATGATCTAATAGCATCATTGATTGGCTGAGAGAACAAGCAATAGCCAATAAAATTTGGCGTAGTATCTGCCGCTTGGAACGAAGCGGTGTTTTATCAAATACGAATCCCACCGGCGATAGACTTTGAAAATGACCCATGAAAATTGGCAAAATCGTATTTTATTGTAGTAAATTCGTATTTTCGTAATCAAAACGACAAATCGTAATAAATACGATTCATTCGTAGTAGTTGGCAGCTATGCATTCTGTGACTGATGCAAATACTGAAAGATTAAGCAAAGAAGTTGTGACTGTGAAATCAAAGAGTAAACACAGTTGTGGGTTTTTATTCCGGAATATTATGCGTTTCTTGCTTGTATTTCAGGTCAAGTCACACCTCACCACTCACATGTACGATTCAAGCCTAGTGCACACATTAACATGATTTTAGCCTTGATTTCTCAGTAACTCAGTCATATTAGGGATCAAACTTTAAGCTCTCTAAGAGAAGCATAAGAGAAGGGGAGGGCTATAGATAACCATAATAATCTTGCTTCTGGAAGAAATTATTTGGCATGTCAAACTCAGGACATGATTCCTGCCAGCACACAGTTAGACAACTGTACGCCCTGTACAACAGCTCATGTGCATTCGGGTCTATTCCTAGAATAAGCTCGTTGGACTTCTGCTGCATTTTTGCACTTGGTTTACAGAACTGCTATTAAATCATTATATAAGCGCACTGTACTTCTTACTTAAATTATTGTGGATACTCTGCTGATCATACCTACATTGCTGCACGTGTAACTACTGCACTGTCACTTTTACACTTACTCAGAGGACTGGTGTTTACATGGGTACATTTACTTTATATGGGTATTTTACACTTTACCAATATCATTAGAACTATGTTATACAGTGCCTTGCAAAAGTATTCATCCTCTTTGGTGTTTGTCCTGTTTTGTCGCATTACAAGCTGGAATTAAAATGGATTTTTGGAGGATCAGCACCATTTGATTTACACAACATGCCGACCACTTTAAAGGTACACATTATTTTTTTATTGTGACACAAACAATAATTAAGATGAAAAAAAAAACAGAAATCTGGAGGAGTGTGCATAAGTACTCCCCCCCCCCCCCCAAAAAAAAAAAAAAAAAAAAAAAACACTTTATAGAGCCACCTTTTGCTACAATTACAGCTGCAAGTCTCTTGGGGTATGTCTCTATTAGCTCAGCACATCTAGCCACTGGGATTTTTGCCCATTCCTCAAGGCAAAACTGCTCCAACTCCTTCAAGTCAGATGGGTTGCGTTGGTGGACAGCAAGCTTCAAGTTATCCCACAGATTCTCAATTGGATTGAGGTCTGGGCTTTGATTAGGCCATTCCAAGACATTTAAATGTTTCCCTTTAAACCACTCCAGTGTAGCTTTAGCAGTATGTTTAGGGTCATTATACTGCTGGAACGTGAACCTTTGTCCCAGTCTCAAACCTCTGGCTGACTCAAACAGGTTTTCCTCCAGACTTGCCATGTATTTAGTGCCATCCATCCAGGGCTCGAAATTAACTTTTTTTCTTTGTGTCCCCCAGTGGTCCCGAATTCTGTGTTGTATTGTCCCGAATGGAAGCAATAGTGTCCCCATTTTTTTCCTCTCTGAAATAACCAGTGGTTAATATTATCATATGAAGTTACTATTATATTTATAACTATACGATTTTGAACCCTTTATATCATTTTTACAATAAGTCACAAAACACAAGTGACACATGTCCAATACATCATCTACTTCAAAATTACAGTTATTGCATTTTCAGTTTATTAAACTTTGGCGATCTCACTGTATGAATAGATACCTGTTTATTTAAAAGGGGCCAACTAGCTCATTCAGAAAATGTTTCAACTCACTACATCTGCAGTACACTTTAGCTGAAAATAAGACCCCTTTTATGTTCGTTTCATCTACTTATACCTTGAATATCTGTTGGCATATATAAGGCCAACTTATCATTTTCACCATTACCGTTATCCATTTTTATGTAATATACCTGTTACCCCATTCAGAGATGTTTTGAAAGCCATCAGCCATACCATCAATGGATGAAATGCACACCCATGTTGCAAGCAGTACAATAGAAGGTTTGACCCAAAAAACGAAATATTTTAATCCAGTCTACAGTGTAAAATAAAGGAAAAACGCCATCCAATCATATCGAGGTACCACCTCAAAATGATTGGATACTGACACGTCAATCAGACTGAAGCCCGCGAGCAGCCCGTCCCTTCTGTGTGTGTGTGAGAGCGAGCAGAGTGTCACACAGAGCGCAGGATTCTCTCAGTGCGCTCCCTCCAAACAACGGGGATTTACACGAAAATGGAAGGAGATATTCACAAAATTCTTTCACAGTGAGTGCCACAAGGCTCTCCTGAACACACGGATGTAATTTTTTTTGTCTGTAGTGTAAAAAATGAGGTCACTAGAGCGAGTTAAAAACGAGTGACTTTTCTGCCACGTTTATAATGGGAGTCTATGAGGCTGCGCTCTCGTTACTTTCAGGCTTCTCATTCAAAAACTGTAAATCCTATCGCTCAGGTAGACACATTGTGTGAATCAGGACGAGTGTGGCTACTACTTTTGAGAAAATTATGTGTGTGGAGTGAAAATTGGGGCTGAAAACACAGTTTAAATGAGAAAGTTTGAGCTATTTTTCCAAGCTCTCTACACTCTAACTTAACGAGCTCCACTGGTGTGTAACGCAATAGACACCCATTATAAAGCCGGAATTTCTCAGGCTTTATGAGGGGGAGGAGGGGTGGAGACGCAGGGGGTGGGAGTGTTTCTTTTCAAAATATGGCTTGCGGGAACCGTTATTCCAAAATCTCGTACTGCACGTTTTAATGTAGAACTTTTTTTCTAGATCTGTTTTTTTCCCATTGTCCCGGGATTGTCTCAGATATGATAATTTTGTGTCCCGATGACATTTTTTATGGTCCCCGGGACGTCGGGACACCGTTAGTTTCGAGCGCTGCATCCATCTTTCCTTCAGTCCTGACCAGCTTTCCTGTCCCTGCAGATGAAAAACATCTCCACAGAATAATGCTGCCACCACCATGCTTCAGTGTAGGGATGGTGTTCTCAGGGTATTGGGTTTGCACCACACATGGCATTTCCCATGATGGCCAAAAAGTTTAATTTTTATCTCATTTGACCAGAGAATCTTCTTCCATGTGTTTTAGTGGAGCAGATAACTAAAAAAAATCCTTCAAATGGTGACACAAGCATGAAATTTTGCACAGATACCCTCCTGGATATACTCTTTCAGATTAGGATCCTGGCCACGTGAAAATTCAAGATGGCGACCTTTTTTCAAGATGGCCACCATCAGTATCTGGCAATCTCACACCGAGACCATATATCTGTTGAAATAAACATGTTTTTTCCATTTAAATGAACTTTAAATCATGGGATTGTGATCATGAACTGTTTCCCACAATCTACCATGTCATTCAAGATTTAAACAAAGAAGACCTCCAAGTCCAACCTAAACTATCGGAGCTAGGAGAGCCCAGCTCTGCCTGCTCCGTATCCAGCCACAGACCAGCAGTGGCACTGGGCACAGCCCAGTTATCATGGGGCCACCAAACCAGGCGAACCTGGCTCCAGCCCCAGAGAAAATAAAGAAGAGAAGAAAATGTTCTATTATGCGCAATCAGCGAAGATGTCCAACAAAAAAAAAATTAATTGCATTGAACTGCATTGAAAAGAAAGCAACAGGATTCGATTTGTTTTACTTACAGTGACATATATAACTTCTATGTTATCTTATCTCGTATCTGTTACTGCCCTCTAGTGTTATCTTAATATCTACATTAGTAATACTGTTACACAATCTTATACATATCTTATAACTATAAAACACTTATGACTAACTTGACTCTAACACTTAACTCTAAAACACACTTAACTCTAACACTTAACAACACTTAACTCTAACACTTAACTCTAAACACTTATGACTAACTTAACTCTAACTTATTTGCAACTATATAAAAAACCTTTAGGCTGTAGGAAGTCACAATAATCCCAAAAGTGATGGTCCGACAACGCATGCCATCCACCAAAAGACAAACAAAATCAATGCGAAAAATTTATCTACAGTTCACATTTGCAGGAGCAGAGTGCTGTGCACACAAGGCCCAGCCTGAAGCACTTGCATCTACCACGGCAGCTGGTTTTGCAACCACATTTGGTCAGTTGCTCACAGCTCTTGGCTATGGGAGCATTGGCCGTCCAGAAAACGTGCCACTGTTCACCAGACTTCTGCCATCCCCAGTCAGCAGGACTCTCAGGTTCAGGCTGACACAGGGTTGCCTGGCCCCACACACAACCGGCCTGGTAGGCAGCACGCTTGGTATGTTGGAGAAGAGCGGCTTTGGTTGGTGGGATGGCCTCATAAGGTCGTTGTTTCCTGGCAAATAATTCAAGCCTCGCCTCATCTACAGTGGCAGCCGTGCTGGATCTGTCATACATAAATATGACAAACTTCTCCAGGATGTCAAGGTCGCTCTGTTGCACTGTGAGAGGGTACTGACTCAGTTTGGAGAACACAGGGGAGACATCTGGGAAGATATCCCAGGTCTGCCAGGCAGTCTTCTTTCCCTTGTTTCTGAAAGCTGACACTATATCACAGCCTGTGAACGCATGAAAGAAGAGTATGCCCTTGGTCTTTTCCTGGCTCAAGCTGTGACACAAGTCATGCACACTGATATAGCGCATGCTCTGACCCTGACCAAATGCCAGCCATAGCTGATCAAGTCCCAAGCTCTGGAGGAAAGGCAGCACACTGAGCACCACATTGAAGGCTAACCTTCTTAAATTTATATCAGAGACAACAAAATCTGTAAAATTAGCATATAAGAGCATAAACATGGTTCACTTGGAAAATTAAATTAAGAAAAGAGGGAAAATAACAAAAAATTGTCACATTCGGGCAGCCATCTTGGAAAATGGCAGCCATCTTGAATTTTTGGCGTGGCCAGGACCCTTTTCTAAAAGAGAGGACATTAAAGCATATTTGTGGAGAATTTCATGCTTGTGTCACCATTTGAAGGATTCTTATGAAATATGCAATTAACCGCTGCACTATTTGGGGAGTCTGCCACATGCTGTTGGGCAAACTCCAAACGTGATTTTTTTTTTTTTTAAAGCAATGACTTTTTCTGGTCATTCTTCCATAAAGCCTCACTCTGTGGAGTGTACGGTTTAAAGTGGCCCTATGGACAGATACTCCCATCTCCGCTGTGGATCTTTGCAGCTCCTTCAGCGTTATCATTGGTGTCTTTGTTGCATCTCTGATTAATGCCCTCCTTGCCCGGTCTGTGAGTTTTGGTGGGTGACCTCCTCTTGTCAGGTTTGTAGTGGTGCCATATTCTTTCCATTTTGCTATAATGGGTTTAATGGTGCTCCGTGGGATATTCAAAGCTTGGGATATTTTTTATGACCCAACCCTGATCTATACTTCTACACAACTTTGTCTCTGACCTGTTTGGAGGCTCCTTGGTTTTCATGTTGCTTGCTTAAGGCCAATTTATGCTGACAACCCAGTCCTCGCAGATAGCGTCGCAGACAGTGTCTGCGTAGCCCCCCCACCTTCGCAGACGCTCTGCGCGCACCTCCCAAAAATTGTGACCACCGCAGAAGCCTCGCAGACAGCGCCGCAGACAAGAGGGCTCTGATTGGTCCACTCTACATCCGCTGTACACGCACTTCCGCTTCCCTACTTTCCCAGTTTGTTTTGTTTTCACGACCGCCATTTTTAAAAACACGAGTGAAGATGGAGCAGCATGAAGAGCGGTTGATTGAGGAAGTGAGGAAGTACGTACATCTATACGACTCCAGTTCTAGTCATTATAAAAAAAAAAGTTCTAGTCATTATAACCGGAGGATAAACACTCCACTAACCACACCCACCAACTACTCCTAGCGACTTCGCGCCCCCTTGCGTTGTGCCGGTGAATAACATCGCGCACGCCTTTACTCCCCGCTCAACAATAAATTACAACTGTCTGCGAAAAGCTATCTGCGAAAGCCTTGTCGCACGAGCATGCAGAGGCCTTTAGTCGTGTTGCAGAGTCAGGGTCCTTCCAGAACAGGTTGATTTATACAGACATCATGTGACAGATCATGTGACACTTTGATTGCACACAGGTGGATCTTAAATCAACTAATTATGCAACTTCTGAAGTGAATTGGTTGGACCAGCTCTTATTTAGGAGTTTCATACAAAAGGGGGTGAATACTTATGCACACTCCAGATTTCTGTCTTTTCATCTTATTGTTTGTGTCACAATAAAAAAAAAGTGCACCTTTAAAGTGGTAGGTCAAATCAAATGGTGCTAACCCTCCAAAAATCCATTTTAATTCCAGCTTATAATGCAACAAAACAGGACAAACACCAAGAGGGATGAATACTTTTGCAAGGCATTGTATATAGTGAAGGAAGTGGAACTATTTAGCCTGTGCTGAACTACTTTTCCAACATATGGAATGTGTACATGCGCTCCCTGTGTGTTCAGCGCCCGTCATTTCTGTGATGGCCCATGAGCTTCCATTGATTTACAACGATATTTACCGAATTTGTTCTATTCGGGAAGGATTACACGGATGGTTAAGGGACAGAGGATTACTGGGGGACTTTTGTGGTGATGTTTGTTGTAAGTGTGGCGCAGGAAGTTTGTATCTAATCAAAGACAAAAGTTACTCAAAGGACAGACTAGTGTAGTACTGTCGCTCCTGTCATCACAAAGTGCCCATTTGTAAAGGAAGCTGGTTTGCTGGTTCGCACCTGGATATTGTGCAGATTGTAAAGCTTACGTACTATTGGGTATACCATTATTCAGAACAATTTGTTCAAAGCGAACTAAGGCTCGTCTCCAACTTGACTACCGTGGACTGGTACAATTTTGCCAGGGAAGTGCGTGTCGTTATTTTGGAGAGGGATTCTGGGCCAATTGGTGGACCAGGACACACAGCTGAAATTGAAGAATCAAAATGCACAAAAAGAAAATACCACAAATGTAGGAGAGTAGATGGAGCCTGGGTCTTTGGTGATATTGAAACTGAATTGTCTTGGCCAGCCCTAAGGGTCCCATCTGCATCTCATCATTGCTGAGGAGTGTGCTCCCATCACCCAATCAAGCATCCAGCCAGAGCAGGTCATGATATTTTTTACCATAATAACATGCCATTGTTGTGTGTTATGCCTGATGTAAAGACTCTCGTCTCTGCAAGCCTACCACACAGATTTAATACTTGTCATTTTTAGGGCATACCTAACAACGTGTTTTCTTTCTCTCCCCCCCCCATCTGTCCCTCTGAGTTACATGTTGATCCTGGGATTGAGATGCTGGCCTCTTCTGCCCCTCGGACCTGCTTGATCCATCCTGGTGCCCTGTGTCTGGTCGGAGTTTTATCGCACCGCTCCTGTGAAGGACGGCCCCATGAGGACAGTTGAGGGTTATACCTGTTAAAACTGTTAATATTATAGTCAGGCTGTCTGTTGTTGCCCAAATGAGGATGGGTTCCCTTTTGAGTCTGGTTCCTCTCGAGGTTTCTTCCTCATGTCGTCTGAGGGAGTTTTTCCTTGCCACCGTCGCCACAGGCTTGCTCATTGGGGATAGATTAGGGATAAAATTAGCTCATGTTTTAAGTCGTTCAAATTCTGTAAAGCTGCTTTGCGACAATGTTTATTGTTAAAAGCGCTGTACAAATAAACTTGATTTGATTTGATATTGAGTGGGGATCAAGGAAACTTTCTGACAACTGTTCCATACCGATCATCAAGAAATTCATACTTCCTGGAACCAAAATTATATCTGACCTGTTGGAAATTGTACGAATGCCTCAGTAAAGAAGCCTATATTCACAGAACTGTCAATCATTTGGGGGAATTTGTGAATTCGGAAACTGGCGACCACACGCAAACTATTGGGTCTACATGGCGAGCTGTCAAAAGGTCTCTCCCTGGTTCTGGCGCAACAAAGGGTCTCTATGACGCACACTTTGCTGAATTCATATTCAGATGATGTTATCTTGAGGACAAAAGTGATAAATTCCTCGCTTTTTTTGACCAACTCAAGCATGTTCACATGCCACAGTCTCGCCTGTCACTACCTGCACAAGCACAGCCAGCAGCTTTTTGGACCCCTCTTGCACAAATCCAAAATTTGCAGCCAGTCCCAGCCAGCAGTCCCCAGTCTCCTGATCTTTTTGCTTAGATATATAAGGTACGTTGCATTACACTTTATATAAGTTAATTTATCGACTGAATTGTTCGAATCGAAGGAATGCCCGTGCATGAATGCAAAGAGAGGTGGTTCATATACCGCATGACACATTTCTGAATAAGCGGTAGGGTAAAGTGTAAAATACCCATACTTCTATACTTTTATATTTTATCATTTTTACTGAATGCTTATTTTTGAATAGCTCTTACTTGCTCACTCTAATCTTTGAAACAAAAGGGGGGGGGGGGGGGGGTTTGCACAGTGCTATAGTGGTTAGCACTGTCTCCTCACAGCAAGAAGGTTCTGGGTTCGAGCCCAGTGGCTGACAAGGGCCCTTCTGTGTGGAGTTTGCATGTTCTTCCTGTGTCTGCATAAGTTTCCCAAATAGTTCAAAGACATGTGGTTAGGTTAAGGTGCATATCACGGGTAAATTCAGGAGCAAGATCAATGTAATTCTCCTATTTTATATTAAACTTTGGTCAAATATCTGTAATGGCCCTTTTCCACTACCCTTTTTCAGCTCACTTCAGCTCGCTTCAGCTCACTTCAGCCCGACACGGCTCGCGTTTCGACTACCAAAAAACAGCACGACTCGGCTCGCTTCAGCCCTGCTTAGCCCCTAAAACTCGCACCGTTTTGGAGTGGGGCTGAAGCGAGCCAAACCGAGCCGAGTGAGGCTGGGGGTGTGAGCAGACACTCCCCTGTGCACTGATTGGTGAGGAGGAGTGTCCTCACATGCCCACACACGCCCCGCGAGCACACTGGGATCTGTAAACACCGCAAACCCGGAAGAATAATAATTACGAATTACGAGAATTTCTGGAGCCTTATGCGCCTCGCCTCATCTATACGCCCTTGCCAGTATCTGTTGGCGTTGTTGGTGACAACAAGCTACAGCACCAAGACCAGCCACACTAACGACTCCATGTCCTCCATGTTTATTGTTTACTATCCGGGTTGTGAGACTACCGCTTAAAAGCTCACTGATGTCACTGTTTGCGCTGCTTAACGACATCACGTGACGTCCACCCACTTTCACTAACTCCACCCAATGTGTCCACCCACTTCCAGCCAGCACGGTTCAGCGCGGTTGTAGTCGAAATGCAACTCCAACAGCCCCGCTCAGCTCGACTCAGCCCAACTCAGCACGGCACGGCTCAGCCGCGTTTGTAGTGGAAAAGCGGCATAACATTCTGCATTCTCTGCAATTTTTTTACCTTGTGCAATACCAGAAAAATTCAGTTGAAATCAAGCCATTTGAGGCGAATTGGTCCGCCTCCGAAAAAAACTGGCATTTGGATTTCCCGGCAAACGTTGATTTTCGTGACGTCATCTGCGGGACGCTTCCCTCTGAATCCTACGTCAGCGCTGGTTTGTTTATACAGAAAACCACCAGGTCATTTTCTCAAATTTCTTCAACATTATCGCGTAATTATTAAAATGGTTAACAGATGTATTGTAGGAGGGTGTAGCAACACCAATCTTGATGGGATTAGTACTCATCGTTTCCCAAAAGACCGGACAATGAGAGAGAAATGGGAGTGCTTGGTGTACACAGGCTGTGCACTGAAACCGTGCAAAGCTCGCACAGCCTGCTGGTGCTTCCGCAGGTGACGTCACGAATCTGGCTCCAGACTCCCTTGGGATTTTTCCAGACGCGTTTTATTTTTTTCTGCTGTAGACAGATGGCCTTGTACAAAATTACCCTTCTGGATGAGTGTGTAAAGGGACACATTTTCATAAAAAAAAAAAAAACACACACACACAACACAAAATTGGTCCAGAATATGCACTTTAACATGGGGCAGCCTTGGGCTGAAGTGCCCTTGAGCAAGGCACTTAACCCCCAACTGCTCCTCAGGCGCTGTAGCATAGCTCCCCACTGCTCTGGGTATATGTGTGTGTGCGCACTGCTTCAGATAGGTTAAATGCAGAGGATGAATTTCACTATGCTTGAGTGTGCATGTGACAAAGGCTTCTTCTTCTTTACTGCTGCTGTAACGTGTGCATGTGATATCTGTATCCATGACATCTTGACTATTTTAGTCTTACAAGACTTCAAGCGCTCAACAGGAGAAAACTTGTACTGCTTACGCATACTTGCCAACCCTCCCGATTTCGGCGGCAGGCTCCCGATTTTAGCCTCCGTCTCCTGCCTCCCGATCATATTTGTTAAAAACTGGGTAATCTCCCGGTTTGGGGAAATCCCTACCGCCAAGTTAAAAATACTCCCGATTACGTCCGATCAGAATCGTATGAGAAACACTGCTGACGTCAACTGATTTTTAACCAATCAGCAAACAGAACGACAGTCACTGCCGTAATGTAGGATTCACCCAGGCTGTCCGACATTTTTTACAAGCATTCAGTCATCATGGCCACTAAACCCAAACAGCAAAAATATGAATGCAAATCCCAGGTTGCATGAGAGAATGAATTTCCATGGATAAGCAAATGTTCGACCAGCCAGTTACACATTTTAAGGTAAAGATACCTTAAATCAGAATATAATGGACATTTGAGTGTGAAATTAAACTAGTCTTCCGTACCATTTCAGAAACAAACTGTACAACTTCTAAAGTGTTCAGTGAAATTTTGCATGACAGAGAATTTGTTTGGTGAGTGTATTTGAATAGTGTGGTAGTGTCTTAGTGCAGCGTTTCTCAACCTTTTTTCAGTCATGGCACCCTTCAGAAGTATGCAAATTCTCAAGGCACCCCCATATAAAACATGCGCAGTCACGCTGACCATACGCTGACCCCGGCAGTGATGTTGTGACACGGGAAAGGGGGCCGTGAGACAAATTTTGATGATGCATGAGGCGGCGATGATCTGCATTAGCGTAACTATCGTTTTTTTTTTTATTTTAATTCATTTTATTTATTTCAATGTTAGAATATACAACTTTTTGACGACACCCCTAACGAAGCCGGACGGCACCCCGGTTGAAAGGCTGCCTTAGTGCTATTTTGAATTTATGTTTGAAAGTTTACAAGTGAATTATCTGGAAAGTGATTGATTTTGATCGAGTTTTGAGGTTTTAAGTGAAAGATTACTAGTGAGTGTATTTTGGTAGGACTAAAACTTTGCAGTCGAGTGAATTTCTTTGTGGAGTATATTTTGATAGTATGGTAGTATTTATAGTGGCATTTTTAAATTTTGTTTGAAAACTTTCAGTCAAAGTTTGCAAATGAGCAAATTCCTCTGATGCATTCCGATAGGATTTGGATAGTATTTCTATTGCTTTTTAAAAATTCTGTTGGAAAGTGTTTAGTGAGAGAGATGCATTTTAGTAGCACTAAGACAGGGCAGTATTTATTTAATTGAGTTATTTTGGTTAAATCTTAAAATTTTATTTAATTTATATATGATATAGTTCTCTGTATTTTTACATGAGCTTACAGAAGGAAAACACATTTGATGCAATCCAATAATACTTTCATTCACTGCGACTATTTTAAGAAATTATAAGCATTCTTCTAAAGCATCACTTGTGTTATTTTCTGTGGGTCTCTGTATGTATACAATATTCAGGCAGGAGATTTTTCAGCTCAAAATCTGATTTAAGCTGACTTCCCTCTCATTGGTATTATATTAAAAATTTAAGACGAGTATTACAGGTAGTCGTCGACTTACAACCTATGCAACTTACGACCGATCGACTTTATGACCGTCTGGTTATGACTGGCAAGTGTTTTCCAGCTGAGCTAGCTGAGCATACGACAGTTTCCGCCCCAGCTCCTGGCAGCGCCCAGCATCCAGCCTCTAGCCGCGTACAACAGTTTCCGCCCCAGCTCCTGGCAGCGCCCAGCATCCAGCCTCTCACCGCGTACAACAGTTTCCGCCCCAGCTCCTGGTTTATGAAACGAGCAAATCCTCCCGCCAGCCCGAGCGCTGCAACAGCTGATGATGACGCAGACGACCCACAGCCAAGCACCAGTGATGCCAGCAGTCACTAAGTTTTGTATTTTGCTATGTTTTACATTTGTATTTTGGTATGTTTCAAACTAAAATGTTTTCTATTTTTCACACCTGTATTTCGTATTTTTTGTTTTGCACATATTAAACGAATTGTACTGTACGCAGTGTAGTATGCAGTGTTTGACTTAAACCAAATAATGAGCCAAGGTAATGAAATAAGAAAATGTTGATAAAATAAGACTTTAAGATGATTACAATATCATTACACATCACAATATACTTACGTTCATTTAACATAGGCCGACTTACGACCAGATCGGTTTACGACCGGTCAGTCGTAACCAAACGCAGTCGTAAGTCGACGACTACCTGCATTTCAGATTCTTCACTCTGAGCTCTCTCATGCCTGATACATGAATCCCATAACCTATAGTAATTGATGGAACAATATCAACAATTCAAAAACTCTTTAATTGTATGAATTTCAAATGGTTTGCAATTAATTGGGATCCACTGTTTTTATCGTTTCAACCGCGCATCATACCCTCGTCCAATTGAAAAAGGTCGTTCACGCACTTTTCTCCCCAATGAGAATTTTGAAAAGTTGGCAAGTATGCTTACGTGGGATATCCTCGAATCCCATGGGTGCTGGAGCAAAACTTTGTGTCCTTTGTGCAGTCTACTTTAACCACATAGATAGGGGGAGATTCCATGTTGTTGTATTTCTCTGCCAGCTCATTCCAGGTCCCTTGCAGCCTCTGACAATGACCACACCTGTACAGGGAAAAAAAATAATAAAAATACAGGTTGTAGCTTTCCTGAATAATGGAATGATTACTAAAAAGAACCAACTGCTGTAAGTTTTACAAGCACAGCTCATGCAATAATATACACTACCGTTCAAAAGTTTGGGGTCACTTTGAAATGTCCTTATTTTTGAAAGAAAAGCACTGTTCTTTTCAATGAAGATCACTTTAAACTAATCAGAAATCCACTCTATACATTGCTAATGTGGTAAATGACTATTCTAGCTGCAAATGTCTGGTTTTTGGTGCAATATCTCCATAGGTGTATAGAGGCCCATTTCCAGCAACTATTGGTGCATTCATGTGCTATGGGAATTATGGTAAATACCAAACGCCGACATGGAAAGCACACATGAACACCCCCTCTTGTGGTATTTTCCACTGGGCAACTCGTAGAAAATTTTGATACACGAGTTGCCAAGATCGGTGGTGTAGTGGTTAGCGCTGTCGCCTCACAGCAAGAAGGTCCGGGTTCGAGCCCCGGGGCCGGCGAGGGCCTTTCTGTGTAGAGTTTGCATGTTCTCCCCGTGTCCGCGTGGGTTTCCTCCGGGTGCTCCGGTTTCCCCCACAGTCCAAAGACATGCAGGTTAGGTTAACTGGTGACTCTAAATTGACCGTAGGTGTGAATGTGAGTGTGAATGGTTGTCTGTGTCTATGTGTCAGCCCTGTGATGACCTGCCGACTTGTCCAGGGTGTACCCCGCCTTTCGCCCGTAGTCAGCTGGGATAGGCTCCAGCTTGCCTGCGACCCTGTAGAACAGGATAAAGCAGCTAGAGATAATGAGATGAGATAAGTTGCCGAGATGAGATGAACTTTAACCTTTTCAACATGGCGGCGAGCGGTACAAGACTAGCTTATGAACCAAGAAAGAAGTGGTTTTCACCTACGGAAAGCTGACTCTCACCTTTTAAACGAGTCATGTAATGTATATTATATTATTATAATATGTATATTATAGCCTAATACAAAATTTTCTGTGGCTGTCCAAAGAACGCCAACAATGATCTAGATACTGGCTACTCTCATTGTGGCTACAGCCAAATTTCCAAAAACTGCGTGGCATTCAATGTGTTAAGAAAATCTCTACTTGTCATGATCAGGAAATATTCAGTGATTATTTACCTTTTGATAACTCATATTCCTGCTGCAGCTGATGAACAAGGCAATCTATAATTGTTTTAGCCAAATAACAGGCCTGATTCTGAATCTGATCCATCATCTTTAATTTGTCAACAACAACAACAAAAGCAGGGCGGCACGGTGGTGTAGTGGCTGGCGCTGTCGCCTCACAGCAAGAAGGTCCTGGGTTCGAACCCCGTGGCCGGCGAGGGCCTTTCTGTGTGGAGTTTGCATGTTCTCCCCGTGTCTGCGTGGGTTTCCTCCGGGTGCTCCGGTTTCCCCCACAGTCCAAAGACATGCAGGTTAGGTTAACTGGTGACTCTAAATTGACCGTAGGTGTGAATGTGAGTGTGAATGGTTGTCTGTGTCTATGTGTCAGCCCTGTGATGACCTGGCGACTTGTCCAGGGTGTACCCCGCCTTTCGCCCGTAGTCAGCTGGGATAGGCTCCAGCTTGCCTGCGACCCTGTAGAACAGGATAAAGCAGCTAGAGATAATGAGATGAGTTGCCGAGATGAGATGAACTTTAACCTTTTCAACATGGCGGCGAGCGGTACAAGACTAGCTTATGAACCAAGAAAGAAGTGGTTTTCACCTATGGAAAGCTGACTCTCGCCTTTTAAACGAGTCATGTAATGTATATTATATTATTATAATATGTATATTATAGCCTAATACAAAATTTTCTGCGGCTGTCCAAAGAACGCCAACAATGATCTAGATACTGGCTACTCTCATTGTGGCTACAGCCAAATTTCCAAAAACTGCGTGGCATTCAATGTGTTAAGAAAATCTCTACTTGTCATGATCAGGAAATATTCAGCGATTATTTACCTTTTGATAACTCATATTCCTGCTGCAGCTGATGAACAAGGCAATCTATAATTGTTTTAGCCAAATAACAGCCTGATTCTGATCCATCATCTTTAATTTGTCAACAACAACAAAAGCAGGGCGGCACGGTGGTGTAGTGGTTAGCGCTGTCGCCTCACAGCAAGAAGGTCCTGGGTTCAAACCCCGTGGCCGGCGAGGGCCTTTCTGTGTGGAGTTTGCATGTTCTCCCCGTGTCCGCGTGGGTTTCCTCCGGGTGCTCCGGTTTCCCCCACAGTCCAAAGACATGCAGGTTAGGTTAACTGGTGACTCTAAATTGACCGTAGATGTGAATGTGAGTGTGAATGGTTGTCTGTGTCTATGTGTCAGCCCTGTGATGACCTGGCGACTTGTCCAGGGTGTACCCCGCCTTTCGCCCGTAGTCAGCTGGGATAGGCTCCAGCTTGCCTGCGACCCTGTAGAACAGGATAAAGCGGCTAGAGATAATGAGATGAGAGAACAACAAAAACATGTGAACACAACACACTGGTAAATACCACTTCCCAACTGGAAAACATCATCTTCCCACAGCACATGAACGCAGCACATCACTCCAGTGTTCTAATGGTACAATGTGTTTGCTCATTGCTTCAGAAGGCTAATGGATGATTAGAAAACCCTTGTACAATCATGTTAGCACAGCTGAAAACAGTTGAGCTCTTTAGAGAAGCTATAAAACTGACCTTCCTTTGAGCAGATTGAGTTTCTGCAGCATCACATTTGTGGGGTCGATTAAATGCTCAAAATGGCCAGAAAAATGTCTTGACTATATTTTCTATTCATTTTACAACTTATGGTGGTAAATAAAAGTGTGACTTTTCATGGAAAAACACAAAATTGTCTGGGTGACCCCAAACTTTTGAACGGCAGTGTAACTTTAACGAGGTAGAACTTAAAGTACAAGGAACTACCAAATGAAGTAAAATGATCCTGAAGTAAAGAGGAATCTCGCCACGTAGGCTGAAGTCTCATGAACTGATAAACAGAAATCCTGTTAGCTTCACTATCCTTAGCAGCATTCTTAGCTAGGCACTTTCAGCTAGCTTGGGGGGGAATAAAAAATAAAAATTAAAAAAAAAAAAAAAGCTACAGATTCTCCAAACTAATATGTCTTACCAGCAGTATAAGTTTGTAAACCATTCCAAGTGTAAAAGGAATTGCTATCTAGCTAACAGCTAACAAACCTCAGCAACGAAGAAACTTTATTTTATTTTTTAAATTCAACCTAAAAACACCGTAGTCAAATGAAGCTGCGATATTTGAGGGAAATTAGGAATTTTACACGAACATTAGATAGCTAAATGAGCTACTGTAACGGGTTAGTTGAAATTTAGCAAGTCACTGCAAACTAAAGCATTTGCAATTCGAAAGATCTTAGCTAGCTAGCAAAACTTATATAACTTTACCAAGGTGCGAAGAACATGACGAAGTGTGGAGCGGTCGGAATAGCGTCGTTAAACATCTCCACTGTGTAAGTGTGCTCGGTGTGCTCATCCTCGTCTGTGTCATTATCGCACAACGTTACACTAAAGAGAAATGCACTGTAAAGGACACTTATTACAACGCGGTGCATTTTCAGTGCTGATGTGGCCATGATGACACTAAGCGGAATACAGTTACACAGTGAATGAAACGGGACTGCACTGCTTTCTAAAAGGCCCAATCACACGATTACACTGCAGCAGATTCGCAACTCTGTCTGTACTTACTCACTCTTCCTACAGGAGACACGTAGTACAGTCCCTGAAGATTGCAAATAGGGTTGCCATGTCTGGGATTTTAATACTTTTCATATTGTGAAGCGTTTATCATGTCCACCAGCAGAGGTGGACAAAGTCTCATCTCATCTCATTATCTCTAGCCGCTTTATCCTGTCCTACAGGGTCGCAGGCAAGCTGGAGCCTATCCCAAGTCATCGCAGGGCTGACACATAGACACAGACAACCATTCACACTCACATTCACACCTACGGTCAATTTAGAGTCACCAGTTAGCCTAACCTGCATGTCTTTGGACTGTGGGGGAAACCGGAGCACCCGGAGGAAACCCACGCGGACACGGGGAGAACATGCAAACTCCGCACAGAAAGGCCATCGCCGGCCACAGGGCTCGAACCCGGACCTTCTTGCTGTGAGGCGACAGCGTCAACCACTACACCACCGTGAGGTGGACAAAGTACCCAAGTTTATTACTTCAAAGTCATAGGCAAGGGTCGGAGGTGAAACCTAGAATATCAACTATATTGTCTAGAAGAACGACCCAAAAGTGTCAAATTTCTCGTTCTCATTATCTCTAGCCACTTTATCCTGTTCTACAGGGTCGCAGGCAAGCTGGAGTCTATCCCAGCTGACGACGGGCGAAAGGCGGGGTACACCCTGGACAAGTCGCCAGGTCATCACAGGGCTGACACATAGACACAGACAACCATTCACACTCACATTCACATCTACGGTCAATTTAGAGTCACCAGTTAACCTAACCTGCATGTCTTTGGACTGTGGGGGAAACCGGAGCACCCGGAGGAAACCCATGCGGACACGGGGAGAACATGCAAACTCCACACAGAAAGGCCATCGCCGGCCATAGGGCTCGAACCCGGACCTTCTTGCTGTGAGGCGACAGCGTCAACCACTACACCACCGTGAGGTGGACAAAGTACCCAAGTTTATTACTTCAAAGTCATAGGCAAGGGTCAGAGGTGAAACGTAGAATATCAACTATATTGTCTAGAAGAACGACCCAAAAGTGTCAAATTTCTCGTTCTCATTATCTCATCTCATCTCATTATCTCTAGCTGCTTTATCCTGTTCTACGGGGTCGCAGGCAAGCTGGAGTCTATCCCAGCTGACTACGGGCGAAAGGCAGGGTACACCCTGGACAAGTCGCCAGGTCATCACAGGGCTGACACATAGACACAGACAACCATTCACACTCACATTCACACCTACGGTCAATTTAGAGTCACCAGTTAACCTAACCTGCATGTCTTTGGACTGTCGGAGGAAACCCATGCGGACACGGGGAGAACATGCAAACTCCACACAGAAAGGCCCTCGCCGGCCACGGGGCTCGAACCTGGACCTTCTTGCTGTGAGGCAACAGCGCCAACCACTACACCACCGTGAGGTGGACAAAGTACCCAAGTTTATTACTTAAAAGTCACAGGCAAGGGTCGGAGGTGAAACGTAGAATATCAACTATATTGTCTAGAAGAACGACCCAAAAGTGTCAAATTTCTCGTTCTCATTATCTCTAGCTGCTTTATCCTGTTCTACAGGGTCGCAGGCAAGCTGGAGCCTATCCCAGCTGACTACGGGCGAAAGGCGGGGTACACCCTGGACAAGTCGCCAGGTCATCGCAGGGCTGACACATAGACACAGACAACCATTCACACTCACATTCACACCTACGCTCAATTTAGAGTCACCAGTTAACCTAACCTGCATGTCTTTGGACTGTGGGGGAAACCGGAGCACCCAGAGGAAACCCACGCGGACACAGGGAGAACATGCAAACTCCGCACAGAAAGGCCCTCGCCGGCCATGGGGCTCGAACCCGGACCTTCTTGCTGTGAGGTGACCACACTAACCACTACACCACCGTGCCGCCCTTAAAATATACTGTTTTGCGCAATTTCCGAAGGTTTGTCTCCATCTCACTTATGCGCACTTTCACCGCCAGGGGACCGTCGTCGTGACGTCATTTAAGCCAAATAGACCGGGAGCAGTTCTATGTTTACCTGCGAACTGAGCACACGTGTACGGATTCTGGTCGTGAGAGTTTGTGTAAAATGTCTGAAAGTGATAGCGATATTTAATTAAATATCGAGAGGTGAAACCATATATATATGAACCTATGGCCGTTGCGAAGCAATCGGTGAATGTGGCTCACTGGTTTGACTGTGCGGCCTCGGAATCGGACAGTGACTCGGCCGACTCTGATCGCGGTGACGCCGGACCTCAACAAGACTCGTGCCCAAACAATTTATCCTGGTAATTATGATAAATTCTTACTTTCGTCGGAATACTAAATAAGAGCCCTTTTGAAGAATAATTAAACCGCCCTCCGTAGTGGATATAGCTAACGATTACTTGACAGTGCGCCGGTAGGCCACATTAGCCTGCCATCCGTGGCATTATACTATTTATAGCCTACTCTAAGCGATGAAATATCCCTGTCTCATTTCCACAATGATTGTACAGGATCCCTCAGGATTCTTGACTTGTCAATTGCAAGCAAAAGTAAAAATGTTTACCTCCAATCTTCTCCTTTTTGCTTGAGTGTTGCTGGTCCGTTTCTTCTTTGACTGCTTGATTTTGTTTCATGCGCACAATCCACTCTCTCCGCCTCGCCTCCTCTTCCAGAAAAAGCCAACCCTCTAGCTTCACGTGCACAATCCACTCTCTCCGCCTCGCCTCCTCTTCCGGAAAAAGCCAACCCTCTGGCTTCACGCGCACAATCCACTCTCTCCGCCTCTTCTCCTCTTTTGGAAAAAGCCAACCCACTCGTTCTGCCTTGTCTCCTTTTTCAGAAAAAAACAACCCACTCGCTCCGCCTCTTCTCCTCTTTCGGAAAAAGTCAAGCCACTCGCTCCGCCTCTTCTCCTTTTTCAGAAAAAGCCAATCATCTCGCTCCACCTCTTCTCCTGTTCCAGAAAAAGCCAATCCACTCTCTCTGCCTCTTCTCCCCTCTCAGTAAAAGGTAAAAACTTCTTCCTGAACCGGTCCTGTTGTTACAGTTCACTGCACAACAATAAAGCATGGTTTTTCTTTGGAAATTCCCGAACGCACGTCTGCACTCAAGCCGAACGGCAATGTAAGTAAACGGAAGTGGACTCAACTCAAGCGGTTTGTTTGTCTTAAATGACGTCATGCGCCAAGTGGTCATGAAAATAGCCGAACAGAAATTCGCTGCCATCCGCGCAAACTTATTTTAATTATTACTTATTAAGAATACTTCTTGGGACCAGAAGAAAATTACAGAGGGTTTTTAACATATAAAGTTTCAAATGTGCATAAAATTAAAATCGTTGCCTATGAGCTTTAAGTCAAAGTGCAGGTCCCACTGGTCAAATGTTACTCAGATACAAGTGAAAGTTGTACAGTCAAATTTTTACTTAAGTTAAAGTACTTGCTTTTAAAAATACTTAAGTATTAAAAGTACATTTTCTGTCAATGCATTGTTGTATTATTGCCACAACACTTACAAAACCTAATGCCTCTGAAGCAACCGACTGGATTTTCTGACTAGTTTGTAAAACCTGTAGAGCTGAAGCTCCACCTGACATGCTATTGTAGCAAACTCTCTTCAAACTCGAAATCATATTGGGTAGCTAATGTTACTAAGAAAGAAAGAAAGCACAACTTTATTCATCACACACTTGTGAAATTCCTCTCTGCATTTAACCCATCTGAAGCAGTGAACACACACGTGAGCAATGAGCACACACACATACCCAGAGCAGTGGGCAGCCATGCTAACAGCACCCGGGGAGCAGTTGGGAGTTAGGTGCCTCGCTCAAGGGCACCTCAGCCCAAGGCCGTCCCATATTAACCTAACCGCATGTCTTTGGACTGTGGGGGAAACCGGAGCACCCGGAGGAAACCCAAGCAGACACGGGGAGAACATGCAAACTCCACACAGAAAGGCCCCTGCCGGCCACTGGGCTCAAACCCAGAACCTTCTTGCTGTGAGGCGACCGTGCGAACCACTTACACCACCATGCCACTAGAAAAGAAAGAGTTCTACATTCTGTTTATTTGGCAAGATTATGCTAAAGTTAATGTTATTCATGTTAGCATAACTGTTTTTGCATGCTAACTAACAGTGTCCAAGTTAACTAGCTGTGTGTTAACGTTAGCCATGGACAAGGCTGTAGCAACTTGGTGGGCAAATCCATAGAAAGTCATTTGACTAACCAGACTGCACAGCTATTGTAACGTTATTGCTAGCTCTAAAAGCACAGACCATTTCATGGCAAGCTTTCTCTTGGAATAAAACGTTTATATACACTACCATTCAAAAGTTTGGGGTCACCCAGACAATTTTGTGTTTTCCATGAAAAGTCACACTTTTATTTACCGCCATAAGTTGTAAAATGAATAGAAAATATAGTCAAGACATTTTTCTGGCCATCTTGAGCATTTAATCGACCCCACAAATGTGATGCTCCAGAAACTCAATCTGCTCAAAGGAAGGTCAGTTTTATAGCTTCTCTAAAGAGCTCAACTGTTTTCAGCTGTGCTAACATGATTGTACAAGGGTTTTCTAATCATCCATTAGCCTTCTGAGGCAATGAGCAAACACATTGTACCATTAGAACACTGGAGTGATAGTTGCTGGAAATGGGCCTTGTGGCAGCGGGGGCGTGGTCAAGCATCAGTCTGCGACCGGAGGGCGGAGTCAGGGAAGGTAAGTGGCAGAATCACTACACCTGTCGTTAATTAATGTTTGTGTGTCTTCCCAGGGACCGCGCCCTATTTAAGGAGAGAGAGCACGAGAGAAGAGGGAGCTCTCTCCCCACCCAGACAACGGATGTGTGTGCATGTGTCTGAGTGCATCCGTCGTCTGGGTGGGGAGAGAGCTCCCTCTTCTCTCGCTCTCTCTCCTTAAATAGGGCGCGGTCCCTGGGAAGACACACAAACATTAATTAACGACAGGTGTAGTGATTCTGCCACTTACCTTCCCTGACTCCGCCCTCCGGTCACAGACTGATGCTTGACCACGCCCCCGCTGCCACAGGCCTCTATACACCTATGTAGATATTGCACCAAAAACCAGACATTTGCAGCTAGAATAGTCTCATCTCATCTCATTATCTCTAGCCGCTTTATCCTTCTACAGGGTCGCAGGCAAGCTGGAGCCTATCCCAGCTGACTACGGGCGAAAGGCGGGGTACACCCTGGACAAGTCGCCAGGTCATCACAGGGCTGACACATAGACACAGACAACCATTCACACTCACATTCACACCTACGGTCAATTTAGAGTCACCAGTTAACCTAACCTGCATGTCTTTGGACTGTGGGGGAAACCGGAGCACCCGGAGGAAACCCACGCGGACACGGGGAGAACATGCAAACTCCACACAGAAAGGCCCTCGCTGGCCCCGGGGCTCGAACCCAGGACCTTCTTGCTGTGAGGCGACAGCGCTAACCACTACACCACCGTGCCGCCCTGCTAGAATAGTCATTTACCACATTAGCAATGTATAGAGTGTATTTCTGATTAGTTTAAAGTGATCTTCATTGAAAAGAACAGTGCTTTTCTTTCAAAAATAAGGACATTTCAAAGTGACCCCAAATTTTTGAACGGTAGTGTATCTCAATATGCTTCCGCAGGTCGGACGGCAAGTTTTTGAAGGCTGTGACGTGGTTCGTTTTAGGCAAACAAAAACATTTAAAACGAAACTACTCTTTAATCCTTTCTGAAAACTGAAACATGGGTTCTAGGTATGGCCATGAGTGTGTGCATTCTCCAGAAAAACCGCCTTCTTCCATTCTGTCATCAACTAATTATGTTCAAATAATACTGCTGAGAAATTGAACTTGAGTTTATACAGTCTATGGATGTGACGTGACCCTAGTGATTACTGATAGACTGTCTCAGTGTCAGCTGTGAAAAAACCCAATTACATTTTAGAAAAGAAAACACAAAACATCCACTTTCAAAGCTGCTTCATAGTAATGAGGACCTTGATAGAAATGTAGTGGAGTAAAAAGTACGATATTCGTCTTTCAAATGTAGTGAAGTTAAAGTCATAAGTTTCCAAAAAAAAATTAAAAATACTCAAGTAAAATACAGATACTCAAAAAGTGTACTTAAGTACAGTACTCAAGTAAGTGTACTTTGTTACTGTCCACCTCTGTTCACCAGATAAATTATTTCAAAGCAAGCTGTTTCTATTTTTGTTATACAAACAGATAGGTGCATATTCTAATCATGTATACTCAAGGGCGTAGGTTTGGTATTAACATGGGTGGGGACATAAACCCAATGCCAACCCCCAGTGGCACCAACTTCAGGTCAACATTAGAGGGTCACAATATTTTACTCTGTTGTGTTCCACCAAAAGAGTATCCATCATCTCTCCAAAGTCCAGACTTTAAAAATTTGAAGTTTAGAACTGTAGTAATTCATGAATAATAATATGCAATTCATCTGATTAATTGCAAATCTTGCATGTGATGATTAACTCATTCTACCAATTTGCAAATGTGTTTTACAAGCGAATAACGCATTGACTGTCGGGATGGAGTATGTTCCTTTCCCTCATAAATGGAAGTAAAACACATACGGAGCCTTAAACACTGCGTTACATTAGGCTGGCCCTTTTCTATCAATCAACACCAAGCTGGCAGTCTACAAAACCATCATATTGCCAACACTCCTCTATGGCAGCAAAACATGGCCCACCCTAGCCCGCCACCTACATATGCTGGAAATGTACCACCAAAGATCACTACGGCACATACTCAAAATCAGCTGGTGGCAACGTATCACAAACAGGGAGGTTCTAAGAAGAGCTAGTTGCACCACCATAGAGACCACCATCAGAACCAACTGCCTACGTTGGCTTGGCCATGTCTGTCACATGGATGACAACCGAATTCCTAAACAGCTCCTATTCAGTGAATTAGCCAGTGGAACCAGGTCCAGAGGGTGTCCAAGAAAAAGGTGGAAAGACTGTGCCAAAGAAGATCTGAACATCTGTGGTTTTGGCGAAAACTGGTACGAGGAAACATCAAACCATGATGCATTGCGAAACAATCTAAGACGGGGCAAAGCACTGGCTGAGACGAAGCTTACAGAAAGAGCTGAGGCCAGACGCCGCAGACAACACAACCGACAAGCCGACAGGGTTACCAATTGTCACCGGTGACAAGGACAGCAGTGAGTGACAGGCTGGCAGGGGGAGTAGGCTATCTTCTGTGTGATCTTTAACTAGTTTTAGAATGCTAGTTTAAGCTGATATGTGATTGATCTAACGGTAAAACAGGATGAGGACCCTAGAACTTTGACAAGTTGAAAGGTTACAATTTTACTTGGCAACAGAATGTACCTGAATTCTGATTGGTTGTTGTTATATTATTGCCCTTCTGTTGTCTTCTTGAGCCCAGAGAGGAGGGAGTGACAGGGTTCTACAGAGAAAAGTTTTTAGCCTACCATGTTCAAATGAACCCCCTCGAAAACCAATTAGTTCAGCGTATGTATGTACTCGGTATGTGACGTTTTCAAAAGAGAAGAGGGAGTAACCAAAAATTTCTGATCAAGAAGGCAGAGGCTGTTATGCTTATGACGTGAAAATGTTTAAAAGGTGTCTGGGCCACGAACAATGTCCACATCACCATCGGGTTGTTGTTTACATGTGTCGTGTTACACAAACTTGGTCAGGGCTCTCTGCAGGTCTTAACTGAAGCACTTCAAATTAAGGGTTAGCTGGCTGCTAAAGTTTGCAGGCACTTCACAAGCAAGACTAGGTGCAATATTAGCCAACATTAGCACAACTTGATATGATTTAATAATGTCTTTGTGACCTTAATGAACACCAGTTGTTGTCAGTATCAAGTCGGATTGTTATTTACATGCCACACAAACTTAGAAAACAGAAAACATATTCGTATGTTGTCGTTGTCACACACTAAATACGAACTGTTGTTAACGGATTCATTTTACAAGCTAATCTAACATTACATTGCTCAAGGACAGTTTGCTAGCTTGCTAGCTAGCAGCCGGTCACTGCACTACAACCGCACTTGCTGATTGACATGGTACCCAAACTTGCTTGCTGTTTTCGCGACCACACTTCTAGAGCGAATATTCATGAGTGAATTTTGCGTGGTGTTTCACCCAGTGGAAACATACAGCAACCATTTGTGTACCGCGCACGGAGCATGATTTTTTTTTTCTTCAATCAGCAGTATTGGTAGGGACATATCAGCTGTCATTTGATATTGGTAGGGACACGTCCATACCATCCATACCCAATTCTACGCCTATGTGTATACTTATGGGCATGGTGAAGATGACATTACCCTCAAGGAACCTGTTTCGGTGGTATTAAGGAACAGAACGACAACAAATAAATTAAAACTAATGTTACCTACCCTTACCCTGTTTATTAAATTGTCCAAAAATATTAGAAATCCAAGTCAATACTGTGTGAACCTTAAGATTTTCAAGTTTGGCCGCCATAACTGTTTACTAACGTACATTTCGATGACGTACCTAAATTGGTGGTATGATAGAGGGGCGGCTACAATTATCGACACCTAAAGTCTTTCAGCTGGGTAGAAATTGTAGTATTCCAAGTTGAGCCACTCCTATTTTCAGTTGACTGTCATTTAGTGGTTAGCACTGTCGCTTCACAGCAAGAAGGTCCTGGGTTCGAGCCCAGCGGCTGACGAGGGCCTTTCTGTGTGGAGTTTACATGCTCTCCCTGGGTCCGCATGGGTTTCTTCCAGGTGTTCCAGTTTCCCCCACAGTCCAAAGGCATGCAGGCTAACTAATTGGTGGCGCTACATTGACCGTAGGTGTGAATGTGAGTGTGAATGGTTGTTTGTGTCTATGTGCTAGCCATGTGATGACCTGGCGACTTGTCCAGGGTGTACCCCACCTCTCACCCATAGTCAGCTGGGATAGGCTCCAGCCTGCCTGCGACCCTGTAGAACAGGATAAGTGGCTACAGACGATGGATGGATGGATGTCATTTCAGGTTTCTGTGAGTTGTATATCATGGGATGGTCCTCCATACATTTGTCCAACCGTGCTTTGAATACATTAACATTTGGCACTGTAACAACTGTCTCAGGCAGGTTGTTCCACCAACAGGCCACTTCGTTGCTGAAGAAATAGTCTTTTGTTGCTCTTGACAGTGTTCTTTTTCAGTTATAGACTATGCCCTCTTGTCTTGGTGTTTATCTTCATTCCTGTTATGCATGCCTTTGTATTGTATTTTTCATGTACATATTTGTAGGTGTTTATCATATCGCTTCGTAGTATGCGGTACACTAATGTAGGTAGCTTAAGAGCTTTCAGTCTGTCCTTCTATGAAAGATCCCTCAGTCCAGGTACTCGTTTTGTGGCATGTCTCTGAACGCTCTCAATCTGTTCCGCCAATTTCCACGTGTAGGGCGACCATATTGGGGCACTGTACTCAAGATGTGGGTGTATCAATGGCTTGTACAGGAGAGAGAAGACACCTTTATCCACATATCCAAATGATCTCCACAGAAGTCCTGCAAACTGGTTGGCTTTTGAGACTATAGCTGCTATATGGTTCTCAAAACTGAGCACATTGTCCACCAGAATCCCCAGATCTTTTTCCTGTTGTGTGAAGGCTAACGGCACCATTCTTGTTTTATCAGTCATGGTATACGTGTAGCCGGGATGCCCTGAACCAATTCGGATCACTGTACATTTGTCAGGGTGGAAGCACAACTGCCACTTTCCTGCCCATCCTTGTAGACTAGAAAGGTCTTGTTGTAGCAGTTCACATTCCCACTCATGACAGACTGGGCGGATCATCTTTGTGTCAGCCGCAAGTAATTTTAGGTGGCTTGATACTACCTCTGGCATGTCCATCCATCCATTATCTGTAGCCGCTTATCTTGTCCTACAGGGTCACAGACAAGCTGGAGCCTATCCCAGCTGACTATGGGTGAGAGGCGGGGCACACCCTGGACAAGTCGCCAGGTCATCGCAGGGCTGACACATAGACACTGACAACCATTCACACTCACACCTATGGTCAATTTAGAGCCACCAATTAGCCTAACCTGCATCTCTTTGGACTGTGGTGGAAACCAGAGCACCTGGAGGAAACCCACACAGATACAGGGAGAACATGCAAACTCCACACAGAAAGGCCCTCGTCGGCCGCTGGGCTTGAACCCAGAACCTTCTTGCTGCGAGGCAACAGTGCTAACCACTACACTACCGTGCCGCCTCTGGCATGTCGTTAACGAAGATAGTGAATAGTACTGGTCCCAACACACTGCTTTGTGGCACTGTGCTGCTTACCTCAGCCCATCCTGATTTGATCCCATTGACACAGACTCTTTGCTTACGCTCAGTAAGAAAGGAAATGATCCAATGTAGCAAATTGCCCTTGATGCCGTAGGTTTCGATTTTTGCTTGGAGACGTTGCATTGGTACCAAGTCAAAGGCTTTGAGAAAGTCCAAATTATTAACATCGACTGGCAAACCCTGGTCTAACCACTCTGTCCAGTCCTCCACACATTCAAGCATGTGTGTCACAGTAGACCTCCCTGGAAGAAACCCATGCTGACACCTTAACGATCTTTTGGCCATTACAAAAATAGAAAAGACTTTCAATACGTAAATTGTGCATGAATAATTACTCAAACTTCCACTGGGGGGAAAAAAAATGAGTTGGTTCCCAAATACTTAGCGTATCAGATCATGTGACACCGTTCCACAATTTTCAACATCCAGATGATTATTTAAAAAAAAAGTGGTATTGAGTTAACAAAACTTAGTTTTATTTAACATTTGTTTTACATAGACTTACATTTAGTACAAAATATCTTTTCTCATCTCATCTCATCTCATTATCTGTAGCCGCTTTATCCTGTTCTGCAGGGTCGCGGGCAAGCTGGAGCCTATCCCAGCTGACTACGGGCGAAAGGCAGGGTACACCCTGGACAAGTCACCAGGTCATCACAGGGCTGACACATAGACACAGACAACCATTCACACTCACATTCACACCTACGGTCAATTTAGAGTCACCAGTTAACCTAACCTGCATGTCTTTGGACTGTGGGGGAAACTGGAGCACCCGGAGGAAACCCATGCGGACACGGGGAGAACATGCAAACTCCGCACAGAAAGGCCCTCGCCGGCCACGGGGCTCGAACCCGGACCTTCTTGCTGTGAGTCGACAGTGCTAACCACTACACCACCGTGCCGCCCTCAAAATATCTTTTATATACAGTAAATATATTGATATTGGTGGTTACGTCAATGAGGAAGTCATTCTAATGTTTGTAAACGAGAATGGGGATGAGAGTGTAGTGAAGATGCAAGGAGTAGACGTAACGAAAAGTACCTGGGGTCAACTGTGCAGAAAAATGGGTGCTGCGATAGTGAGGTGAGAAAGAGAGTGCAGGCAGAGCGGAGCAGTTGGAGAAGGATTTCGGGAGTCATTTGTGATAGGAAAGTCCCAGCAAAAGTGAAAGGTAAGATGTATAAGACAGTAGTGAGACCAGCCGTGATGTATGGATTGGAGACCGTACCCTTAACAAAGAGACAGGAGGCAAAGTTGGAGGTGGTGGAGTTGAGGATGTTAAGGTTTGCGATGGGAGTGACTAGGTTGGACAGGATAAGGAACGAGCACATCAGAGGGACAGCACATGTGGAGAGCTTGGGAACTAAGCTAAGAGAGATGAGACTGAGATGTTATGGGCACATCCTGAGAAGAGATGCAGAGCATGTTGGAAGGAGAATGTTGAGGACGAAGCTGCCAGGCACACGAAAACGAGGAAGGCCAAAGATGTGGTGAGAGAGGACACGAAAGTGGCAGGTGTGGTAGAGAAGGATGCGGAAGACAGGGAGAAATGGAGACGAAAGATCCGCTGTGGCAACCCGTAATCGGGAGCAGCCAAAAGAAGAAGATTCTAATGTTAGTAAACAAAGGAACTGAATATTCACTCAGCAAAGCCCTTTTGGTTTTGAACAACTGCAATGTAACAATTAACTCCTACCTAAAGTAACTTTGAACTTGAACTGTCAACCTGTATATTGCTTGTATACAAGTTGGGTTGTTGTTCAGGCTTTTTGGACTTGTACCATTTTTATTGTTAGAACTTTGACTTTGTACATTGGATTGACAGAACTCTGAATTACATTCGATCAGAATCAGCATTCAATATTGGTAAGTTATCCCTGTTCTTAACTTTTTGTAAAATCTATAATTGCTCCATCGAATGTGTATTAATAATAATAATAATAATAATGGCTTTTTTCATGGTATATCAGACATATTCCATTCAGCAAGCATGATCTTGAACTCGTCTTTGACTCATTCAATATCATGCTAGCCGAATGGAATATATCGGATATACCACTCAAAGCCAGCCAATGTTATATAATTTTAAACAAACAAAAATAAAATTGCAGTATAGTTTGACCCATAGTAAAAACAACATATGAGCTATGTAAAGTTGCACTCAGAATTCTTCAGCATAACCTCAAACTATTGGAAACTTGGAGATGATCGGGTGTTCTAAGAGGAGAAGAACCCCAAAATACACATCAAAGCTGGTTGTGGAATGGATAAAACATGCTAACATTGTCCAGACCTCAACACTATCACAATATGTGGCCTCATCTCATCTCATCATCTCTAGCCACTTTATCCTGTTCTATAGGGTCGCAGGCAAGCTGGAGCCTATCCCAGCTGACTATGGGCGAAAGGCAGGGTACACCCTGGACAAGTCGCCAGGTCATCACAGGGCTGACACATAGACACAGACAACCATTCACACTCACATTCACACCTACGGTCAATTTAGAGCCACCAGTTAACCTAACCTGCATGTTTTTGGACTGTGGGGGAAACCGGAGCACCCGGAGGAAACCCACGCGGACACGGGGAGAACATGCAAACTCCACACAGAAAGGCCCTCGCCGGCCATGGGGCTCGAACCCGGACCTTCTTGCTGTAAGGTGACAGCGCTAACCACTACACCACCGTGCCGCCCCCAATATGTGGCCTGTACCAGTGAAATTTTTGTATTTTATGAACTCTACTAATTCTGACAAAAAGAGTGGTCAAAATGTCTAACCAGAATTCTGCCAGAAGCTTACTGATGGCTATCAAAAGTTTCTGGTCAAGGTGAAACTTGCTAAGGGACATTTAACCAAATATTGACGGTTTTAAAAAAAGGACTTAAAACATTCCTTTTTAGCAGAACATACAACTCTTATCATTTTCATGTTATTTGCATCTGTCTTTTTAATAGCACTTTGAGATTTGCTCTCAATGTAAAGTGCATTACAAATAAAATGTATTATCATATTAGGGGAATAATTTTTTCCATGTTGATTGCAGAAAACCTGAAATAAAACTTGTGCACAAAATTCTTCACCAATTTTTTCCTATTAAAAAATGTATATTGTAATCATCAATCTGTCACAGGAAAAGAACAGTTCAAAGAAAATCACTGAAAACCCAATATTGTCATGCCATTCATGTTCTTGTGCAACCCCGATTCCAAAAAAGTTGGGACAAAGTACAAATTGTAAATAAAAACGGAATGCAATGATGAAGTTTCAAAATTCCATATTTTATTCAGAATAGAACATAGATGACATATCAAATGTTTAAACTGAGAAAATGTATCATTTAAAGAGAAAAATTAGGTGATTTTAAATTTCATGACAACACATCTCAAAAAAGTTGGGACAAGGCCATGTTTACCACTGTGAGACATCCCCTTTTCTCTTTACAACAGTCTGTAAACGTCTGGGGACTGAGGAGACAAGTTGCTCAAATTTAGGGATAGGAATGTTAACCCATTCTTGTCTAATGTAGGATTCTAGTTGCTCAACTGTCTTAGGTCTTTTTTGTCGTATCTTCCGTTTTATGATGCGCCAAATGTTTTCTGTGGGTGAAAGATCTGGACTGCAGGCTGGCCAGTTCAGTACCCGGACCCTTCTTCTACGCAGCCATGATGCTGTAATTGATGCAGTATGTGGTTTGGCATTGTCATGTTGGAAAATGCAAGGTCTTCCCTGAAAGAGACGTCTGGATGGGAGCATATGTTGCTCTAGAACCTGGATATACCTTTCAGCATTGATGGTGTCTTTCCAGATGTGTAAGCTGCCCATGCCACATGCACTAATGGAACCCCACACCATCAGAGATGCAGGCTTCTGAACTGAGCGCTGATAACAACTTGGGTCATCCTTCTCCTCTTTAGTCTGAATGACACGGCGTCCCTGATTTCCATAAAGAACTTCAAATTTTGATTCGTCTGAGCACAGAACAGTTTTCCACTTTGCCACAGTCCATTTTAAATGAGCCTTGGCCCAGAGAAGACGTTTGTGCTTCTGGATCGTGTTTAGATACGGCTTCTTCTTTGAACTATAGAGTTTTAGCTGGCAACGGCGGATGGCACGGTGAATTGTGTTCACAGATAATGTTCTCTGTAAATATTCCTGAGCCCATTTTGTGATTTCCAATACAGAAGCATGCCTGTATGTGATGCAGTGCCGTCTAAGGGCCCGAAGATCACGGGCACCCAGTATGGTTTTCCGGCCTTGACCCTTACGCACAGAGATTCTTCCAGATTCTCTGAATCTTTTGATGATATTATGCACTGTAGATGATATGTTCAAACTCTTTGCAATTTTACACTGTCGAACTCCTTTCTGATATTGCTCCACTATTTGTCGGCGCAGAATTAGGGGGATTGGTGATCCTCTTCCCCTCTTTACTTCTGAGAGCCGCTGCCACTCCAAGATGCTCTTTATATACCCAGTCATGTTAATGACCTATTGCCAATTGACCTAATGAGTTGCAATTTGGTCTTCCAGCTGTTCCTTTTTTGTACCTTTTAACTTTCCAGCCTCTTATTGCCCCTGTCCCAACTTTTTTGAGATGTGTTGCTGTCATGAAATTTCAAATGAGCCAATATTTGGCATGAAATTTCAAAATGTCTCACTTTCGACATTTGATATGTTGTCTATGTTCTATTGTGAATACAATATCAGTTTTTGAGATTTGTAAATTATTGCATTCTGTTTTTATTTACAATTTGTACTTTGTCCCAACTTTTTTGGAATCGGGGTTGTAGATAAACTTATGACCACAAGTGTCTATTTCAACTTGTAGCCTAACTGCATCAGGGAGTGCCCAGCAGTTGCAAACTTTATGAAAATTCTACCCACCACTGAGCAAAGTTGTTACAATCGAGGAATTAATAAACTTTATTTTGTGTTCAAGTACTTTAGGAAGCATGGAAGGACCTGTATTTTAAATAATTTATTTTTCACTAAATGATTATCCAATTTTAAATGCAGTTTCCTTCAAATATTTTTGTGTAGCCCGCACAATTTGATCAAGTTTAGTTAAAGCCCAGGAATAAAACTGATGCCTTACTCACCGGAGCTCAGGATTGAAACCAGAATAGTGGAGTTGTGAGGTGGCAAGGCTATCCACTGCACCATCATGCCATGCATAAATGGATCATGTTAACTTAATAGCAAACATTTCTACCTGTCAGTGCCAACATCCTAATGTTGTGACTGGATCACATTAATAGCAAGTCTTTGAAATCACACTCATTTTACATAATTCAAGCTCGGAGATCAGTTTATTTCAGTAAAACATAGCAATGAAATCACATTTAGGTTAATAACCAAATATTTTTATGTAAAACACACAGATTCCATTTTTTTTTCTTCAGGGTACTTACAGAGCCTAAATAAAGCAGGCATGATGATTCTCTGAAAAACAAATGACAGGTGTCCATAGGTCTTCTCTATACTTTGTTCATCTTGTTGAAAGGTGGCACGTGTCTGCAGAGGAACATTTTCCTGTGCCGTAGACCAATTAACAAAAATATTGTCCAAAAACAGGAACATTCATGGAGGACATCAGAAGCGTGAGAACTTGGCAAGGTCTTTCTTCATCTCGCTGTACAGGGTACTGAGTCTGCTCACAGCTTTCACGTGCTCTTCATCCACTTCCTCTTTTAGCCGAGCCTGCTCCTTCAGGAAGTCCTCACAGTCTGCTTTGCACTTCTCCATTCCCTCCTGAAGAAATATGCTCTACACAAAAAAAAAAAAAAAAAATCACCCCAGTCACAGAATGTCCCTTTTTTTTAAATTACTTTTCTTACAGAAGTAGTATTTGGATTTACCTGCTGGGTTTCTAGCTCCCTCTGCTGGATTCTCTGCATCATATGATTTACAGTTTCCACTGAAGAAAGAAAGAAAGAAGAAACCTTTATTTGTCACATGCACACTTTGGGCACAATGAAATTCATCCTCTGCATTTAACCCATCTGAAGCAGTGAACACACGTGCACGCACACACTCAGAGCAGTGGGCAGCCACACCAGAGCGCCCGGGGAGCAGTCAGGGGTTCGGTACCTTGCTCAAGGGCACCTCAGCCCAAGGCCACCCCACGTCAACCTAACTGCATGTCTTTGGATTGTGAGGGAAACCGGAGCACCCCCACGCAGACACGGAGAGAACATGCAAACTCCACACAAAGGCCCTCACCGGCTGCTGGAACCTTCTTGCTGTGAGGCGACCGTGCTAACCACTACACCACCGTGTGAAAGAAAGCATACATTTTTCAAAAATTAAAAGTAGACGGCCTTTCGATTTCATAAAATCGGTGAAATTTAGTTCCCTCTGAAATTTGGTCATTGTGATAAGTTTCTTCCTGTAATATCTCACACAATATCAGGCCATTCTCTGGCTGGGAAGTCATTTCATTTGAGGGGATTCCCGAGCAAATAATGTGCATCAAATCGCACGCTTCACGCAGTCAAGCAGACAGACGAAGTCTGTGTGCGCAGGTTAGGGTGACCACCTGTCCTGCATAGCGCGTGCGCATACAGCATTTGAAGCCGAATTTACGCGTCCCGCAAATTCAGAACGTGTCCCGCATAATCGATGCTTGCTGAGGGGGATGTCGCTCTATCCGAGGCAGCCAAACGAATATTACTTGACATTTCAGCACACCACCGTCGCCACTATAGACTGTAGAACAAAACCACACACACACCCCTCACAACTGACTGGTTGTTGTCAACTTTTTGTTGTTGCCATGACACCGCACTCACGTGCACAGACAGTGACGAGGGACGCAGGTGCAACGCATGCATTGCTTTCATATTAAAAAAATGGAGAAAGGTACTGGGGAGATGGCAGGTGAGGCACCGCCACCTCCAGTTAAAAAGAGAAGGTGTATGTACAGGAAAAAGTGGGAAAATGAATATTTGTGGCTGAAAGGGGTTGAGGGGGATACCGAGAGGGCTTTTTGTGACCTTTGCAAAACATTTTTCTCAATCGGACATGGCGGGGAATACGATGTGAAACGACACAGGCTCGCGGAGACTCACAAGAAACGTGTGCAAGAGAAAGAAACGTCTAAATCTATGGATGCTTTCCTCCGACCTAAAAACGACTCTCTAGCTGACAAAGTGACTGCGGCAGAGGTGACGAGTGTGCATCACACTGTCCAACACGCAATATCATATCGGAATATCGCAATATCATATTTGCTGTGGTTGTGAGTTAAGAGACTTTTTTTCTACTGTTTCTGTGGTGCTGAGCCACTACAATTCCTGTTAATCCACTGAAAACTAAATGGAGACTTGTCACTATTCCTGCTGTACTGACGCACTGCAAAGCCTCAGACTCAATATTATATTATGATTGATTTAAAGTGAATAAATTGTAATGGAAAATAAATAAAATTGAGTAGCTTCAGTAAATCATAAGTGGAAGTGTGTCTGTCAAGTCACTGAATGGTCAAAATATTATGTTTATTTAAAAAACAAAAAACAAAACACATTTGGTGGCCTGTTCATGACCATACATCGCCAATAACAGCAGAATAGGGTATTACTGATATACCATGTAAGGTAGTATGTGCTAGAAATGGGTGAACCACTATCTGTGAGTCTTCCAGCGGCCGGCGCGGTGCAGTGGGAGCGGCGTCCCACATCGTCCCTCAAAAACATACCCCTTGTCCCCCCTTGGGCTTATGAGCAGGTGGTCACCCTAGCGCAGGTTTACCTTTGACCGTTTACTGACCGTTACATCATCCTGTCGCTAAACGAACAGCTGACCACACTGAGGTGCTCGCTGACCGCCGATATTTATTAGTTTGGTCCTGCGTTTCCTTTCCTTTGCAACATAATGTCTTTTCTTCTCGCTTTCCGTTACTGTAGTCGATCTTTCAGGTTTCATTTGCACACTCGCGTCCTCCATTTTCTCTCCCGTTTCAAATTTGCATCCCACAATGCCTTGCACGAACATGGAAAGCCTACCATGTGATGCATGACGTAGCATCTTGAATTGGGTCATGGTGAAGCAGGAAAAAAATAGCGGAGAATTTAGGGCCATGTGGCCCTAAATTCATTAATTGTTCTATTAGAAAACTAGATAGAACTTGACGCCAACGGTGTTGATGGGGATGCCTCCGCCCGGTAGACTACACGCCTTATTAAGTTATGATTTGGGGATGGACATTTGACCTCACAGTAATCTTGACCTGGTGAAATTACTTGTATTAGCCTTGGAGATACTGTGTTCGCAAGGTTTTCAGACAGACATTCGACTTCACAGTGACCTTGACCTTAGACCTTTTGACCTCAAAATCTAATCAGTTCATGTTTGTCCCAAAGCGCACAAATGGTGAAAGTTTGGTGAAATTCCTTTCATTAGCCTTTGAGATATCGCGTTCACAAGCTTTTGGGACGGACGCACGCATGGACAGACGGACAACCCGAAAACATAATGCCTCCTGCACCTTACGGTGGCGGAGGCATAAAAAAAACCAAATAAAATTGGAAGTCAGTGATTCGAATTTAGTAGCTTTCGGTCCACTAATGAAAAAATAATTGGGTGTCGGGGAAAATTCTTTTCACGACCTACACTTGAAGAATCTGAAAGGCAGTACAGCTTTAATTCAACACCTTATGTCTTGTGGTTTTAATGACTGCTAATACTTTTGTTTTTAACAGCAGAAATATCATTTGTTCTTCTAACTGGCTCATCAATGCAAGTGTGTAAAATCATTAAATAAACAAACAGTACATTATATAAAAATTACATAAAAATGTAAAACATTTTCACAAGTTCCACTGAAATTAAGGTTATGACCAAACTAATGTCCCTTGCATTAACCCAACACGACATCTGAATTATGTCAGTTCCAGATGCTTTCAGTTTTTCATTCATTTATCTTTACTAATCACTGGTGGTGGTAACCCTAGGGTTGTGGTGGATCCAGAGCGTATCCTGAAAACACTGGGTGCGTGGCAGGAATCACACACTACCATACACACACAGACTCAAACTGAAATACACTGTCACAATAAAAATCCAGCCACACTGGTTCACATTCAATCTAGAGCCCTGCATTCCCGCGGGAGTCCCGCGGGACCCGACGCAAAGCAGTGCAGCGCAGGACAAATTTTGAAAACTCATTGCGGGCGCGGGCGGGAAGGGGAGTGCACAATGCGGGCGGGAGAGGTGATAAGCTGCAATCCCGCTAACTAAAAACGTGTTTAAAATAAAATTTATAAATTATTAATTTATGTCTATCGTATTGTAAGAACGCTAGGGACACTTCTTAACACACACTGCGTCCTTTATTTTTATTAGCAAGTATTTAACAAGGAGTTGCTGTTTTAGCCACAACTCACGCTTCCTAACAGCCCATAAAACAGCGCCAACTCAACTTCCTGTCTCAACCCCCGCGCACCCACACCTAAACTCCACCCCCCAGTTCCCCTAAAAGGCATATAACAACATAAACTCAACAGGTAACAGAACACAACACAGGTTATCACAAGTATATAATTTGTGCTGGATATTTTATTTGGCATTAATAAGAACATTTTAAGATGCCTAAATTTGCGGATGTGGTCTAATCTCGCGTACGTTTCCGATTCCTTTCCGCTCTTCCGTGTTTGAGATCTCCGATCATGGCAGAAGAGCAGAGCTCCTCTAGTGAAGCTTACAGTGCTTCAGAAGTAAGTGCTGCTTTAAAAAGAAGTACATTTACCGTTAAAAAGTCAAGAGTATTAGTCCTAAGTATTAAAAAGTATTTAAAAAAGTATTAAAAAGTATTAACTAGTATTAAAAAGGACCGTGTATCGCACAGATTGTTCAATTTAAAGCTAGAAATAGACAGTGTATAATCTGAGGAGCTGGTTGTGGTTGCGCAGCACTTCATATGAGAGGAGAATGAAATCGCGGTTGGAATCATAATGCCACAGACTCGGAAGTGGGAGTGCACAAAGCGAGAGCTGTCAATCAAAGCGAGAGCTGTCAATCATGAGCGCATGCAGCGCTCAACTTGGAATGTGTCAGCAGAATGTCAGAGTCTAAACAATAAACTTACAATAAATGAAGGATCGGTCAGTGGAGAGCTCAGCTAAGCTCAGCATGTTTAATTCCCCAAGCCAATGACAAGAACTTTCGTGAGAAATAACGCAAACGTCTGCATCATGCGGGATTTGCGGGCGGGAGCGGGACAAAATATGGCAGGCGCGGGCGGGAGCGGGACTGCACAATGCGGGAGCGGGAGTGAAAATTCTGTCCCACGCAGACCTCTAAAATTCAATCCACAACATATCTGTGAAGATACTCAGTCGTCCAGGTACATAGTAATCTGTGGTTGGTAGAAGAGAGCAACTGGACTTGGAGCAACTCTCTTCTACCAACCACAGTTTACTATGTACCTGGACGACTGAGTATCTTCACAGATATGTTTCTACGCACTTTGGGATGAGTTCCCTTCGACTAGTGCGGGAGTATGAGAGGACTTCCAGAAAACTGGCGGACATCTTAGCCAGAGAGGATCGTTCATTTTTGTCAACCTGGAGCGACCATCACTGAACAGAGGTGGGTGTCTGTGACATCTGTCAGCCGCCTTCAATGCAGCCATCAGCATTCTGATTCGGATTCTATTATGATCCATGAGAGGATGGATACTTGGTGCTCCCTATTGGACAGACAGAGCTGAGGATGCCTTTCGGACGAGAGGCGAAACGTCTTCAAGACTTTTCAAGCAAGTCCAGTTGCTCTCTCCTACCAACCACAGATCAATCCACAACAGAACAGTTCTTCAATCTTGTGAAACTGAAAAAAAAAAAAAAAAAAAGTATAATAATAGACTTTTCTACGTACAGCAACCGAGAGCATCAAGTAAATTCGCTTGCATGATCTTGGTGCATCTGGGCAGCACTTGGTCATCGGTCTCAGTCACCAACTTATTCAGGTTTTCTAGGAGACGGCACTCCCTAAAGCCCCGCTTCTCCTGTTGAGCAAAAACAATCCCTAGGGTTGAATGGAAGGAGTAGGTACATGTACATGTGCTGCCACGGCCACACACAAACACAGTAGCTCTTCATAAAGATGGTAAAAAGTTACAAAAAACATGAAAAGCTCTCCAAGATCAGTCCTGGGGCAAAGGAGCACACAACGTATTCTCACCTCAAATTCTCTTACAAAGTACCTGATCTCTCCTTGTAGAACTGGCCTATGGTCCAGTAACCTTGACTGAATGTCACCAACATCTGCTGATATTAAACAAAACATATCAAACATTGAAGACATACTGTTATGAATGTGTGCTCTACAATCAGTACTAATTTTTCTCTTTAAATGATACATTTTCTCAGTTTAAACATTTGATATGTCATCTATGTTCTATTCTGAATAAAATATGGAATTTTGAAACTTCCACATCATTGCATTCTGTTTTTATTTACAATTTGGACTTTGTCCCAACTTTTTTGGAATTGGGGTTGTATGCGGAAGGCGGCGTCTTTAACGGTCCGGAATAAATTGAATGCTACACGTTGATGGATTAATTTGTTCTTCTACGCCCTTTTTGAGGAATGTATTGTAGGACTTAAACCAACATCTGAAGAGGTGAGATCGCTCCTTTTTTTCCCCCTATTTTTGCTGGCGGGATTGACTCTGCCCTAAGGGCTATTCTCTCTCTCTCTCTCTCTCTCTCTCTCTCTCACTTTGCACCATTACACAATAAATATTCACAGTGAAAATATTTTGTAAGCGCGTTTCATGAACCAAGTTATAGGATTTGTTGACAACTCGCATCGAGTTCGTTACACTTCTACCCGGCGTGAAGCACATGTGGTTGTGACGTCATCGTAAACAAATCCGTTCTACTCATCCAGACGACTTCGCAACGGCACCGTTGCCAGATTTTTCCACTCTGGAACCCGTTCTCAAAAGATTTCGTTTTGGGGCACCCAAAACGCCGGTGCCGTGTGGACACCAGGGCGAAACGATAAACAATTTTATCAGATTCACCTGAATCCGTTGCCGTGTGGACAGGGCCTTAGTGTATTTGTCTGTATGGTGATTGGTGAACCATTTTGCATCACAGAATATGCCGCAGTGGTGCAGTCGCATGGACTCTGAGGCCTGTGACTGTATTGCCCAGACCAGTTGGTCTCCTAGTGGAAAATCCTTAAAAAATGCTCTGCCTCTGGCAATCGCCTTTCTAGTATTTTGATTGGTGGAGCTGAGGAACAACTTTTTGGTGGAGCACCAGAATCTTTGCCTCAACTAAAGTCACTCATTCAGCTTTGACAGATCACTTCATTTGTTTCCTGAACAGGTGAACCATCGTCTTTTCTTGTAGGCCTAAGTGACATTGTTTGTCATCGATGTTATTTCGCCTTTAAACGTGCAAGCAACATTTTGTGATGTTGTATGACATAACATTACTTGTCACACTGTACTGAGACATAGCTGTTGATGTAACAAACCAGAGCCTACTGTGGCCAACGCTAGCAGGAGGAAGCTCAATGCTGTTGTTGCTAGATGTAGCGTTACTGTAAAATTGTAACAGTTCAATGGCATAAGCTAACTTGCACACAAATTGGTGTGTTATCACACAGCATAGCTGGCTATGTAAAGCTGTAGGTTTATGGTAATCAGTGTTCTCCACAGGCGCTTTTAAAGTGGCACACTGCCACATTATAATTCTGGCCCTCAGCCCTTCCCTTTGCCAAAAAAAAGGTAACTAAATAACCAAATAAATCGTATTCATTTTATTATAATTTTGTAACTATTTAACACGCAGAAGACCATTAAACAAATGCATACGGGGCAGCCTGAAGTGGCCACGCGATTGCAATAGAAAACCATCCGGCCGGCTGCATACAGATTGTGACCCAGAGCTCTGCAGATTGAGGTCTATCCCTGCGTTACACTACACCGCACCACATTACACTATACTGACACATAGTAACGCTGGAAGCTACAAGCTGCAGCTAGCCAGCAGATAAATAACTTTGCAGGTGTTTGTAGCGTTATTGTGCAACGGTTACGCTTGTCTATCATCTTTTCTGACCATACACAGTTACAGTAATCATATAACAGCGCACACACACGAGTTAAGTTCAAGTCTTATATTTTACATATTTGTGATTGTGTTTGCAAGAGCTGCATTTTCCCGTTGCTTCCCTGTAGTTGTTTACTGCAGGACTTCCGGGTTCCTGGGTCAAAGGACCTGAACTACGAAGGCCGAGGTGGCTTTGTAGTGCCAGTCTCGGGCACGCGCACCAGCTCGTGCATTGATTGCAGTGGTTTCACCCAATTAACATTATGTGTATTGTAAAAAATGTATACATTTATTGTAATTGGGTATTTTGTTTATGCATGGAAGTTCATTTATTTTTCACACACAGAAAAAAAAATAATTCAGGAGATGCGCAACAGGCGCGTCAGTCTCAACTGAAATGTCAAACGACTCTCAGATTGACAATAAAGATGATATGTACAGTAAGAATGTGTTCATTTTTTGTAAAATGATTTTGACAATGGGGCGGCACTGTGGTGTAGTGGTTAGCGCTGTCGCCTCACAGCAAGAAGGTCCGGGTTTGAGCCCTGTGGCCGGCGAGGGCCTTTCTGTACAGAGTTTGCATGTTCTCCCCGTGTCCGCGTGGGTTTCCTCCGGGTGCTCCGGTTTCCCCCACAGTCCAAAGACATGCAGGTTAGGTTAACTGGTGACTCTAAATTTACCGTAGGTGTGAATGTGAGTGTGAATGGTTGTCTGTGTCTATGTGTCAGCCCTGTGATGACCTGGCGACTTGTCCAGGGTGTACCCCGCCTCTCGCCCGTAGTCAGCTGGGATAGGCTCCAGCTTGCCTGCGACCCTGTAGAACAGGATAAAGCGGCTAGAGATAATAACAACCAGACCTTGAAATTGCTTGGATTGAAGTAAACTATTTAAACTGTGTTGTGTGTGTTTTGTATGTTTTTAAATGCATTGTCCATTATTAGTGGCATATATGGTAATTCATTGAATATATTTACTTTCTAAAACATGCATTTGAGCTAGCTTACAATTTAAGAGTCTATAAATCTAAACTCTGTACCCATACTAGACATTTTCACGTTGTCTTTATTTAATGTGAACCTAAAGCAGTGCACTCAGTGAGGAAAAGCCCACTTTTTAATGCAATGCATGACCAAAATCCTTGGAAAAACAGAAATATCCACACTTTTTATTACAAGGATGAAAGCATTCGATGTTTTCATGATATTTTAACCACCGAACCGAACCTGTCCCCAGTTTCCTTCTCAGAAATCTGCTCACCTTACTTTATACATTTCCTTAAAGTCTGGTGTGGTTCGCTAAAAGGGAAGAGTGGAATTCCTTTTGTACAATCACCATTAACGACATAGTTCTGGGTCGCTATAACGTTTCAATAAACCGATAAAACTGCTGCAGTTGCCTGTAGTGCTCATGTGTTGACATGTTTACTCACCGTGACCGATTTTATCCATGTTAACCGGAGAAAATAATGACTCCGAATGCTTGGGTTGTTTCCCGCTTATACAAATCACGATAAAGGTAACTTCACACAGTACATGACACTAAAACATTACAGTTTGAAATAATACAACTGGATTTAAATTAGTAACCGAGTCTAACGACAGATTTCCAACAGCAACAACCACTTTTATGGTGTTTGACAGACTGCCTTTTGTCGCATTACCGCCACCTAGTGGCCTGGAGTGCATTATTATCTCATCTCATCTCATTATCTGTAGCCGCTTTATCCTGTTCTACAGGGTCGCAGGCAAGCTGGAGCCTATCCCAGCTGACTACGGGCGAAAGGCGGGGTACACCCTGGACAAGTCGCCAGGTCATCACAGGGCTGACACATAGACACAGACAACCATTCACACTCACATTCACACCTACGGTCAATTTAGAGTCACCAGTTAACCTAACCTGCATGTCTTTGGACTGTGGGGGAAACCGGAGCACCCGGAGGAAACCCACGCGGACACGGGGAGAACATGCAAACTCTACACAGAAAGGCCCTCGCCGGCCACGGGGCTCGAACCCGGACCTTCTTGCTGTGAGGCGACAGCGCTAACCAGTACACCATCGTGCCGCCTATTTTTTTATTATTAATAAATTAAACATTAATTTTTAAGTAACAAAACAATAAATAAGGATGACATACAAACAGGTTATCGCAAGGCTGACCCATAGGGACAAACATCCATTCACACCTACGGTCAATTTAGAGCCACCAATTAACCTAACCCACATGTCTTTGGGGGAAACCGGAGCACCCGGAGGAAACCCACGCCGACACTGGGAGAGCATGCAAACTCTACACAGAAAGGCCCCCATCGGCCACTGGGCTTGAACCCAGAACCTTCTTGCTGTGAGGCAACAGTACTAACCGTTAGACCACCATGCTGCCTATTATTATCTCATTTCATCTCTAGCCGCTTTATCCTTCTACAGGGTCGCAGGCAAGCTGGAGCCTATCCCAGCTGACTATGGGCGAAAGGCGGGGTACACCCTGGACAAGTCGCCAGGTCATCACAGGGCTGACACATAGACACAGACAACCATTCACACTCACACCTACGGTCAATTTAGAGCCACCAATTAACCTAACCCACATGCCTTTGGGGGAAACCGGAGCACCCGGAGGAAACCCACGCCGACACTGGGAGAGCATGCAAACTCTACACAGAAAGGCCCCCATTGGCCACTGGGCTTGAACCCAGAACCTTCTTGCTGTGAGGCAACAGTACTAACCGTTAGACCACCATGCTGCCTATTATTATTATTATTATTATTATTATTATTAATAATAATAATAATAATAATAATAATAATAATAATAATAATAAATTAAACATTAAGTTTTAAGTAACAAAACAATAAATAAGGATGACATACAAACAATAAAAACAGAATGCAATCATCTGCAAATCATGGAAACCCTATATTTCATTGAAAATAGTACAAAGACAACATATCAAATGTTGAAACTGAGAAATTTTATTGTTTTTGAAAATTTTTAATTTGATGTCAGCAACATGTTTCCAAAAAGTTGGGACAGGGGCAACAAAAGACAGAAAAATTTGTGCAGTGCTAAAAAAACAAACAAAAAAAACCTAATTTGGTTCATTGGCAACAATTCAGTAACATGATTGGGTATAAAATAATAATAATAAAAAAAAGCATCCCAGAGAGGCGGAGTCTCTCAGAAGCAAAGATGGGGAGGGGTTCACTGCTCTGTGAAAGACTGCATGGGCAAACAGTGCAACAATTTAAGAATACCGTTCCTCAAACCACCTCAGGCCCTCGAACCGCCGGCCATTATAACTGGTGCCACTATGCTGATATTTTGGTCTAGTTAGAACCCTGATACTGTATTATTAAATGTTATACAAAGGCTAATATATCCAGATTACCAAACTAAATGTTCACGAAATGTTATATGTTCAAAAAGGATAATAATAAACCATTTATTTATGTCTAATAAAACTTTTAAAATGTTAAAATTGTACAATAATTACATTATTACTACTGTACTAACCTGCCTCAACAGGGATTTTAGACTGGTAGAACTCTTAGTCTTTGACATAGAGAACCAGTATGAGGATACAGTTCCTGATACAGACTTCAAAGCATTTCTGTAAGTCGCACTGGATAAGGGCATGTGCCAAATCCCATAAATGAAAGAACCAACAGGAAAATCATGTGCATATACTCAATTCAGTGTCTAGAAAGAAACACGATGGTTTTAGAATATTATGCTTTATAATATTATGCTTTCTTGGTTAATCACTTTGCGCTAGTAGTGCTGGCACAAATTGTTACTCTCACTCAGGATCTTTCTACTTTATTCTTCTTATTCATCTCATCTCATTATCTCTAGCCGCTTTATACTTCTACAGGGTCGCAGGCAAGCTGGAGCCTATCCCAGCTGACTACGGGCGAAAGGCCGGGTACACCCTGGACAAGTCGCCAGGTCATCACAGGGCTGACACATAGACACAGACAACCATTCACACTCACATTCACACCTACGGTCAATTTAGAGTCACCAGTTAACCTAACCTGCATGTCTTTGGACTGTGGGGGAAACCGGAGCACCCGGAGGAAACCCACGCGGACACGGGGAGAACATGCAAACTCCACACAGAAAGGCCCTTGCCGGCCCCGGGGCTTGAACCCAGGACCTTCTTGCTGTGAGGCGACAGCGCTAACCACTATACCACCATGCTGCCCTATTCTTCTTATTATCATTATTATTATATTTTTCTCCTAACGTTTTTTAGGACGCTGTTTCTCCCTCAGTTTTCAACCAGTCATCACCAAATTTCACATGAAGACTCCCTCTGGGCTGACTTAGGTTGCTATGACTTTTGGTGCTGATCTGGATCACCGAACCGGAACAATCCATGAAAAACGGGATTTTTTCCTCACTAAGCATCATTCTCTATCTCTTACCATTCTGGATCTATAGGGTACGGTGACCAGATGTCCCAGTTTGTAAGAGCTAACACAAATCACTGTGACTTTAGACACAATATCTATCTAGTTCTTCTTCTTCTTCTTCTTCTTTCTTCTTCTTCTTCTTCTTATTATTACCCTAACATTTTTAGGAAGCTATTTCTCCCTCAGTTTTCAACCAACCATCACCAAATTTCACATGAAGAATATCTCTGGGCTGAATTAAGTTGTTTTGACTTTTGCTGCTGATCCAGATCACCAAACCGGAAAGGTCCATGAAAAACTGGCTTTTTTCAATCACTTATAACTCTGTCAATTTTCATAATTTTTTCCATAATTTTTTAAATTTTGTTAAGGGCAGCAGGGCACAACTTTTCCTCACTAAGCATCATTCTTTATCTCTTACCATTCCAGATCTATAGGGCAGTGTTTCTGAATCACTGGACCACGGCCCATTAATGGGCTGCAAAGCGCCATCAAGTGGGCCGCAAATTTTTTTCAAGTTGAAGCTAATTTTTACTTGTAGTAGGGTACAATATCCAACATCACATCCGCCTCATTAAGCTACAGTCACACTACAGCTCGCGATGCTTTGTGATGTGTTATCGATGAAAATGAGGCATTTTGGTGGTGATGCACGGTGATACACACATGATCTAAAAGTTGTGGTCACACAGCAGGTGAGCACATGACTGTCACACCTTTGTGCACTTGAATCTAGTGCAGCTTGAGTGGCCGCACATGCTCACGGAGCGCATTGTGCGCACTCTTGGGAACCAGACGTTATGGGAAACACCTGATAATGACTTGAGTGCAATCAGCACACACAGATACGGAAGCTGTTTTCACAGAGGCTTTGCAAAGTATTATCATTATCATGGTCACATTTGTTCTTAGCCATGTTTATAACACTGATTAAATACTTTTTGGTTTTGCTTTTGTTTTTGTAAATATCACGCCTGCTAATAAACACTCTTCCTGCACTTAGATCCGTCTACCACCATCTGTCTTGTAGTGTCCTGATCCCCAGATCTTTAACTCAGCTACATATAAAAAGTTGTAGGCCTCCATGCTTTTCATTTGTTTGTCCATGTAAAATGATGTCTGCAGCACCAGGTAGTCTGAGATGTCGGGGAACTCAACGGATGGATAATTTTCCAAACTCATAGGAAAAATCCTTCTTTGCTAACATGTAAAGATCTATCCCACTGAGTGGTTTCTATATTCACTTCTTTTGAATGTACTTCTTAGTTTTAATAACTTGCTTGTTTGCTGAACACAAACATGGCAATAAGTTCTTGTGTTAATGGACCAGACTCCACTTTTGGATTATTAATCCCTTTTGACTGAGAATGCCCTGCATGCATGGTTTTATGTTGGCTTCTGGCACATCCATACAGTTTTAAATACAATACCTACAGTTAAAAACATTTTGTTTTTATTGCATTTATTTAATTCCTGGGCTCACATCTGTAACAGGGAGTGATGTTGCATCCCATTAATACACCTTACAATAGATTATTAGATTCTAATAGAATAGATGAGCCAAAATAATTGGGGATATTTTTTAATGGGCCCTGACTTGCTACAAATTTGAATAGGTGGGCCTCAAAGTAGAAAAGGTTGAAATCCCCTGCTATATGATACCGTCACACCCGCGTGTGCTCACTGACTCTCGCGTGCATGCTGGACGGTGCAAGTTGTGAACTGATTCGCGTGTGTGCACCCACTAATGACTCACACTAGCACTGGATTAAGGCGCAATCAGCGTGCATGTATAAGGACGCCAAAGATTAACTCAGGTTGCAAAGTATTGAGTTGTTTAGACATATTTCTGAGCTGTGCATTGTTTTCATTTTCTGGTTTCTGAATTCCTACTTACTGTTCTTCATTCTTTGAATCTGCCTTTGTCTGTGCCTATAATATTCTGTTTGTGCCTCACTCGACCTACTGCTTGTTTATCATTTCTAATTTATGCCTGCCAATTTGGACTGTTTGCCTGATTGCACTTTTCTCATCTCATCTCATTATCTCTAGCCGCTTTATCCTGTTCTACAGGGTCGCAGGCAAGCTGGAGCCTATCCCAGCTGACTACGGGTGAAAGGCGGGGTACACCCTGGACAAGTCGCCAGGTCATCACAGGGCTGACACATAGACACAGACAACCATTCACACTCACATTCACACCTACGGTCAATTTAGAGTCACCAGTTAACCTAACCTGCATGTCTTTGGACTGTGGGGGAAACCGGAGCACCCGGAGGAAACCCACACGGACACGGGGATAACATGCAAACTCCGCACAGAAAGGCCCTCGTCAGCCACAGGGCTCGAACCCGGACCTTCTTGCTGTGAGGTGACAGCGCTAACCACTACACCACCGTGCCGCCTGTGATTGCACTTTTCTTAATAAATATCTTCTGCACATACATTTGTCTCCACCCATCCCTGACAGGTACAGTGACCAGACATTCCGGTTGGTGAAAGCTAGAGCAAATAACTGTGACTTTAGTCACAGTCTATTAATAGCAGCGGGTAGTGCAAATTGTTACTCTCTCTCAGGATCTTTCGACTTTATTTTTCTTCTTCTACTTCTTCTTATTATTATTATTATTTTCCTAACGTTTTAGAATACTATTTCTCCCTTAGTTTTCAACCGATCATCACCATGTTTCACTTGCAGAATACCTCTGGGCTGATTTAATTTGCTATGACTTTTGGTGTTGATCTGGATCACTGAACTGGAATGATCCATGAAAAACTGGCATTTTTTCAGTCACTTATTTCTCCCTCAGTTTTCAACCAATCATCACCAAATTTCACATGAAAAATACTTCTGGGCTGAATTAAGTTGCTATGACTTTTGCTGCTGATCCAGATCACAGATTTCATATGTGGACAGACAATTTATTACTTTGAAGGGTGACGTGCAGTTTTTGTTGATATTGTTGCTATTTTCTTTATGAAACTATTTTCCCACAGTATTCAGACTACCGTATATTCACCAGCGTCTATACCACTAGGGGGGCCTGAGCAGACAGCCTATGACTTCTTTCATTGGAACTAAGGGGCCTAGTCATGTGTAGCAGCCTCAGCACCTAAATTTTGTGTCTGTGTGGACTTGTGCACGTTGACTCTGCATGTGCAGAACTGAGCATGCAGTAATACCCTGATTCAGTAGTAGTGCATAGTGATATGTGTTCAGCTTATGTGCTGAGATGCATTTGCAACAGTAGAAAACTGAGTATACTTTGGAGACACTCATGCACACATCCATGTTCACATTGCACAAAGCCATGTCTATGGAAGTATACGAGTACTTTGGCCCCTACACTACTCCAACTGATGCTTGGCAGTGATCCGAGAAATCTTATTCTTGTGTGCAGCTGCTTGGCCATGGAAACCAATTTTATGAAGCTCCTGATGAAGAGCTCTATGAGCTATTCATGGCCTACCATTTCATGGCTGAGTCACTGTTACTATTTGAAACTTGTTGAATCTCATCTTGAACCCTATAACAGAGGGTTTCTCTTTTATAGAAGGTTCCATGTAAGTTCCTTTTTGGAAGCCTTGCTCATTCATTTGGAATAATGTTTTTGATAAATTTCTCTAAGCACACTATATGGTCAGAAGTATGTGGACACCTAACCATAACACAGACTGTATGTCGACCTTCCCCAAACTGTTGTCATAAAGTTGGATATCTATTGTCTAGAATGTCTTTGTATGCTGTAGCATTAAGACTCCCTTTCAGTGGACCTAAGAGGCTAGCTGAGACCTGTTCCAGCAAGACATTTACATTCACTCAGGATTGTAAAGAGTAGCATAGCTGGCCGCTTTATGTCCTATGGTGCCCTCATGTCTGTGTTACCTTCTGGCTTTCCCTTTTTGTGATGCTATAATGGCTAGTTTTTGCTTGCACTCTGCACACAATGTACTATAATATACAAAAGTATGCATAATAATCTGTGTTATACAGTCCCCTCCATGATTATTGACACCCCTTGTAAAGAACAGTAAAAAGGATTAGAAAAAAAATCCACCTTTTGGTGAAGTAGCTTTATCTCACACTGAAAAAAAAGAGAAAAATCTAATCTTTAATTGAAATTAGTTTATTCAGAGAAAAACAAATCCCTCATCAAGCAATAATTATTTTCAACAAAAAATGTGCCACTATTATTGGCACCCCTGGAAATAAAAGTGAATACTTTGTGACTGACGCATGTTTCCCATTTAAATTGTACATTTTTTAGTTGACTGGAGTATGTCCAAATTTTCAAGCTGTAATCCATGACTTCCTGATTAACTGGGGTACAAATATGAGGTGACACAGAGGCCAAATTCCCTTAATCATCCATCAACATGGGAAAGATAAGAGAACACACAAGCCAAAAGAGGTAGAAATGTGTTGACCTTCATAAGTGAGGGAGTGGTTATAAAAAAAAAAAGCTACTTGCTAGAAAATGCCCATTTCTACTGTTAGGGCAATAATAATAATAATAATAATAATAATAATAATAATAATAATAATAATAATAATAAGTAGACACCAACTGGACCAGTTACAAACTTGCCTGGAAGGGGACCCAAGTTTGGTAAGAGAGACAAAAAAAAATCGCCCAAGGATCACTGTTGGTGAATTACAAGAAAAAGTAAAATCTTGGCATTTCCAAGTCTCCAAAACTATCATCAGATGCCACCTCCATGCCAACAGATTATTTGGAAAGTAAGCCATAAAAAAGCCTTTTCTTTCAGTTCACCACAAACAAAAGCACCTGAAGTTTGCGAAACACGACTACAACTTTGACTGGAACTGTGATTTATGGTCTGATGTAACAAAAATGGAGCTTTTTGGCAATAAACACTCAAGGTGGATTTGGCCTAAAAGATGGATGGCTATAATCAAAAGAACCCTATCCCAACTGTAAAATGGAGTGGAAGTTCTGTGATATTTTGGGGCTGATTTTTCCTCCAAAGGCCCTGGAAACCTTGTTAGGGTACATGGCATCATGGACTTCATGAAATACCAGGGCATTTTAAATCTAAATCTGGCTGCCTCTGACAGAAAACTAAAACTGGGTCATCACTGGGTCTTCCAGGAGGACAATGATCCGAAGCATATGTCCAAATCAAAACAAAAATGGTTTGCTGACCACAGAATCAAGCTTCTGCCCTGGCCATCTCAGTCCCCTGACCTGAACCCCATTGAAAACCCATGGGGTGAGCTGAAGAGGAGCATGAACAGGAGAGAGCATGGATGATCTGGAGATATTCTGAAAAGAGGAATGGTCTCAGATGCCCTGCTCTGTATTTTCCAAACTTATACAATATTATGAGAGAAGACTCAGTGCTGTTTTACTGGCAAAGGGAGGTTGTACAAATTATTAAATCCAGGAGTGTCAATAATAGTAGAACATGTGTTTTTGCTGAAAATTATTATTTCTTGATGAAGGGTTTGTTTTTCTCCGAATACACTTATTTCAAATAAAGGTTGGCTTTTTCTCTTTTTTTTCAGTGTGAGATGAAGCTACTTCACCAAAAAGTGGATTTTTAAAAACCCTTTTTACCAATCTTTCCAAGGGGTGCCAATAATCGTGGAAGGCACTGTACCCGCCTGCCCTCTGGACCTGCCTGATTCATCCTGATGGACCCAGTGTGGCTTGGAGCCTCGCTCTTCTGAAAAATCACTCACTGCTGCTTTTTCTCTTTTTTTTTCAGTGTGAGATGAAGCTACTTCACCAAAAAGTGGATTTTTAAAAACCCTTTTTACCAATCTTTCCAAGGGGTGCCAATAATCATGGAAGGCACTGTACCCGCCTGCCCTCTGGACCTGCCTGATTCATCCTGATGGACCCAGTTTGGCTTGGAGCCTCGCTCTTCTGAAAAATCACTCACTGCTGCTGAAGAAGCCTTGCTGGATAGCCTACAGCTCACCATGAGTTTGCTGTGGACAAACACCCCTGAGATAGCTCTGGACGTTCTTTCAGCAATTGCTAAGAACCTTTTACACTCATGTCCCTATCATTGAACAATTGATAACTTCAGTTTGATACAAGAAACTGAAACTTAAAACTTGTCCTCTGTCACCATGAGCATGGGTTCCCTTTTGAGTCTGGTTGCTCTCCAAGTTTCTTCCTCTTGTTGCCTCAGGGAGATTTTCCTTGCCACTGACACTTTTGGCTTGTTCATTAGGGATAAGCTTAAATTAAAGCACTATACAAATAAAATTGAGTTGAATTTAATTGAACAATGCCTCTGTGCACAAAGTGAGATCTGTACAAACATGGTTTGCAATGATTGAAGAACTTGAGTGGCCTGCACAGAACCCTGATCTCATCTGTACTGAACACCCTTGGCAGTGGAACAGTTTTTCAGAAGAGAGGAGGCTCGTAGGAAGGGCAAACAATTCAATATTAATGCCCTTGGTTTTGGAATAGGATGGTCAGCACTCCGGTATCTTCATACTTTTGGCCATATATCTCTCCAAAAAGAATTCAGAGTGGTCCATAGGACAGCACAGTCACACATGCTGTTTATATTGATGCAGGCCCACCTAATGGTATCATGAAACATTCTAAAAAGACCCTGCAAGGTGAGAGAAGAGGATCAGTCACACTATTTTTCAATATTACATTCTTAGACAATTTAGAATTCTTCAGTGGTTTTGATAGGGGAACCATTAAAGAGAGACGGCCTTTTGATTTCATAAAATCAGTGAAATTTAGTTCCCTCTGAAATTTGGTCACTGTGATATATGTTTATTTCTGTATTATCTAACAAAATATCAGGCCATTCTGTGGCTGGGAAGTTATTTAATGTGAGGGGATTCCCAAGCAAATAATGTGCACAAAATTGCTTGCTTTGCACACTCACACAGACAGAGGAAGTCCAGTGTGCACATGCACAGGTTTACCTTGACCGTGCACTGACAGTTACCGTATATCATCTTGTCACTAAATGAACAGCTGATCACACCGAGGTGCTCGCTGACCGCCGATATTTATTAGTTTTGTCCTGCGTTTCCTTTCCTTTGCAACATAACGTCTTTTCTTCTCGCTTTCCATTACTGTAATCGGTCTTCCACGTTTCATTCGCACACTCATGTCCTCCATTTTCTCTCCTGTTTCAAATTTGTATCCCACAAATGCCTTGCGCGAACGGGGAAAACCTACCACGTGATGCATGACATAATATCTTGAATTGGGTCATGGTGAAGCAGGAAAAAATAGTGGAGAATTTATGGTCACGTGGCCCTAAATTAATTAATTGTTCTATTAAAAAAAAATCATAACATTTGGGATCTGTGATTCGAATTCAGTAGTTTTCAGGCCACTAAACAAAAATAACTGGGTGTCAGGGAAAATTCTTTTTATGACCTATACTTGAAAAATCTGAAAAATATTAAAGGCTTTATGTGAAACCCTATCACGTTTTCCTATCAGAAAGGGTTCCAGATGCTTTCTGGAATCTATGAACCATTAATAGTTCAATTTATCCTTAAAAAAAAAAATCCTTGACGAACCGTACTACTTCAATACCAATCATTATAGCCTACTGTATGGTTAGTGCAACAAACCATTGAGTTGATGATACCCCATTTCTCCTTTTACTGCCATATAAGACATACATCTGAAGTTTGATTCAGTGTGTTACATTTCACTCAGGACAATGACATTATAAATCAACATTACTGAAAAGCAGCCATGGCCAAATTATCATCATTAGCAGCGAAGTCAACTTGGATTTTACACTATTATTGAAAGTAATATTGAGGCATAGGCTGTGAATATGAAGAGTATTTCGCAGCAGATGGATTAAAACAGGAGTGAACTGCCAAAGTGTATATCCATCCAAAAGATGGCGACAGAGAACGGCTGAAGAAGGGTAGACTGGCAATAGGTTGTGCGGCAGGGCATGCGCTTCAATAATCATTCAAAATTCATTGTAATTGGTATTTTACAACCAGACATATGTTGTGGAAGCTGGGAAAATAAATAAATGGAGAGCATAGATTACATTTATAGATACATAATTATTACATTACATAGATACATAGCATAGACCCTGCAAGCTACTGCTAGACAGAAAGAAGGTGGTTGGTTGGCTGGTTGGTTGGTTTATAAAAAATAAGTAAGTAAGTACAAATATTATACTGCAATATATGATTACGCTTGCAAACTAAACATGCACTGCACCACACACACACACACACACACACACACACACACACACACACACACACGGGACGCGCAAGTGGTACTCTTATTTGGCATGCTTGTACATGTAGATCATTCAATACAATTGTGTACCAATGTATATTGTTGGAGAACGTTTTAAGAAAAAGACCTTTTCCCCCCAAATCATCTACCACAGAGAGAGAGAGAGAGAGAGAGAGAGAGAGACCCACCATTTGCTTTACCTTGATGACAGCTTTGCACACTTGCTCGTCCCTTCCTCTTCAGGCATTATCTTAACTAGGTTGTCACCTGGAATGCTTTTCATTCCTCAGGTATGCTTGGTCAAAAGCTAATTTGTGGAATTTCTTGCCTTCTTAATATGTTTGAGATGATCAAACAGGAAAAAGTAAATAATAAAAATCGACAACTAATCCATATTATGTCAAGAACCGCTCAACTAAGTCAAGAGAAACGACATCCATCATTACTTTAAGACATGAAGTGTCTTAGAAAAATAAATAAATAAATAAATAAATAAATAAATATATATATATATATATATATATATATATATATATATATATATATATATATATATATATATATATATATATATATGTGTGTGTACACAATTTTACATAAATCCACACATTTACAACCAATTGAAATTACACATAAATCATTGAAAACTTTTTTTTTTTAAATATTTTTACTGTAGTGTTTCACTTCATAATGCTCTCAACCATAATGTCGTCGCTGTAAAACAAAATGCACTTTAGTTGATGTTTCAAGAACCATCAAAATGGCGTTTCAGGTCAAATTTTCTGCATATGATAATTAAGCCTAATGAAGGTTGATAGGAGGCATTTCTCAAATAGTTTTTCCTTCTCATGTGGAGTTTAACCTCAGACATACGTAATACAGTGCGCATGCGCCACAAGGTAAGAGGGTTTTTTTTTTATGACCAGGTGAGTAGATTTTGTTCAGGTAAAGGTGGAATTTAGCTTAAGGACTCGGAGACTGAATGCAATAGCACGACGTGTGACCTGTTCAGTAAGAAGATTCACCGATGTCAGTAGTTGGCATAATGGGAGATTGGCAGGTACGTGTTCTCCATTGGGTCACTGAAGGTGTGTGCTTTTACTTTTTACTTTGAACAGCCAGTGCGACCTGTTAACGTCGCTGCATTCTCAGAGCAAATTACATCATCTTATATCATGCACTGTAATTAAGGTCGCAGCACTTTAACAGTCATGAAGCTGAATGCTTTGAAAAGTAAAAATATCCTGCATGTATCTGTAAACAGCTGGGTAAAGCTGAATATGTTCTGAGAGCAGAAAATGTCTAGTCGACTAACCTCGAGAAAACATGTCAATAAATAAAGCCAGATTTGTTTGCACGCCAGTAAAGAGAACAGTTTTCTAGGAAAACTTTTTTTGTTGCATTGCTTGGAATGATGCTGGTTCATCTCAGACATCTTGCAGCTTTGGGATGTTGGTTGAGTTTATTATTATTATTATTATTATTATTATTATTATTATTATTATTATTATTATTCAAGGCATGATCTATATCTACGAGAGTTGAAATTTGAACATGATCAGTATGGGGTTCTGGTGTTTCACTATTCAATAATGCAAGAATTCAAAATTAAGGAATAATTATCCTGTTACTTAGATTCAGGTGCGGTAACAATTAAGTTACCTAAATACATAAAATCACTTTAAAAACAAAAACAAAAACACACACCTATATATTTGAGATTCGAACTAGTTTTAGACAAGGGGGCTACTTTCACTATTGCGGCATTACCCCCCAAAAAAGTAGCACAGAGAGCCGTTTTTAGTTTACTTTTCTCTGTCATTATTGCCATTAGGAAGAAAGTTTCTTTTGGTCCTCTCATTAATGACAACTGTTGGGGAGGACAGGGGGGGCCCCCCATGCAAAATGATAATGGGGGCCAGAGAGGTCCAACGCCTTAAACCGGTCGACCTGTCCCTGACTGGCAACCCGGGGTGCTCGTGTCGCCGCTTTCAAGATCCTAAAGCCCTCTCCTCCAGTCGCTCATTCATATTTAACAGCCCATGTTGTTGTGTTAATTATTAACATTTCTAAAATCGTACACTTTACTTGTCCCGTACACGCACAACGATTGACCTCTTAGCATAACAGTGGCAGTACTGCCTCACGGTCAAAGATCTCAATGGGTCTAAAACAACAGTTTACGAAAATCGGTGTGGTAACACAGTATTTGTGGCGACGGAGAGACGTGGAGTATTTGCATTGCATGACAGGCTTGAAGATCTTAGCTCAAGACCTGTCATTGTGACACTTGCTCAGATTGCATCTGCATAGATCTGAGGTCTGATCACAGGAGCAATTCCAGAATCACTTCCTAACTTTAGGCTTAATATTGGTCATTATGGGTAAATTATAATGAATTTAGTGTTTATTTGAAATTTCGCCTCTACTGTGCATTCATAATCAAGACCAAAAAAAAAAAAAGGGGGGGGGGAGGAGGGGGAGGGGAATTATTACAATATTGAAATTCTTCAGTTCTTTTGCATGTGTTTTTTTTTTTTTTACCTGAGTGTAGTTATGGATGTTGAGTAATGAAAATGGAGCGGCGGTTAATATGCTAATGAGGAACGCCAGTGTTCTTACAGTAGTGAACAAAGCTCTTAACTTTCACCATTAGAGGGAGATCTGAGCGCGCGCACAGCTCAAGCTGCCAAAAAGCCGGTCCTGCTTTGCTCTCGCGCACTGCTGCAAACTCTGCGCAAAAGACGCTGTGCAATCTACAACTCATGAAAATGCTTTGGAAATTAACTGATAATATTAAATATGAAGACTGCGAGGTAAGACAGTTTAAAAGATATATTTTCACAGACAAATTGTTGTTCAATTGTGTTATATGTAATGCATCTGGCTTTTTTTTTAAATTGCTGAATGTGCGATGCTGAATGATATACTACTACTACTACTACTACTGATAATAATAATAATAATAATAATAATAATAATAATAATAATAATAGCCAATATAAATATTAATACATAAGTAATACATTGAGTCATAGTGCACGAAAATATAGGCCGACTTTAAAAGCCTATCTTTAAATATTATACAACAGCAATAATAATAATAATAATAATGATAATAATAATAATAATTTTATATTTTAAAATTATATATATTATATAATTATATAAATTATATGTATTATATATATACACAGGGGGTAGGGCTTCTTTCATGTTGCACTTTAAATTTGCACTTGTGCTTTGTTTGTATGATGAAAAGGGACAGCGCCATTTGAAAGCTTTCATCAGTAATCTTAATATTTGGAAGTGGAGCCAGTTGAACATGTTTTTGACCGCCTCTGGAGGACAGGCATACCACGAACAAGACAGAAACTTTGGTAGGCTAGTTCTTCCTAATTCTGATAGTCTGTCTTAATTATTAAGGTATGAAGGCGAGTAGTGTATATATTATTTTTTTTTCTTTTCACGAACAGTCGTGTATTTAAAAAAAAAAAAGTTCGGTTTGAAAATGAAAAGTAAGAAATCGCAGCACTGAACCCCAAACAAAATTTCGTGCGGTAAAGCTGAGAGAAGGGAGTGGGAAGAGAAGGGAAGGGAAAGGAAGGGAGTGGATGTTTTTTTTCCCTCCTCCCCATCAAGTATGTTTGCACGGTAAATGTGGACTCTTAAACTTCGGAGTCTATTCGGTCAGAGGGCGATTTAATTTGTTCGCTGTATCCATGTGGCCTTTGAATCCACTGGGACGGGTTGGAGAAGGGAATGGATCGCAGAAGGACGGAAAATGAAGCAATGAGAGACCCAGCGCAGACGACTGCCCTATACCAAAACTAAAAATATGCAAAATGAAATGGCCTCAGTGCTTGCTGGATTTTCACACGAATCAGAGGTGCACTGTTTTCTTCCTTCATTCTGTCGTTTCTCAGTTCATTCTGTCGGTTTTTTCACTTTTGCTTGCCCTCGAACCTTTTAAAATGTTTACCCCTCTCTCGCTCTCTCTGATTCGTCAGACGCAAGAGAATGTCCCTCTTTTTTTGTCTCCCTCCCTCCCACCCTCCCTTTCTCTCACTCCCCTCTCTTTCTCACCCCATCTCTGATTAGATATACCGATTCCTCGTTCAATGGACGTCATTTAGTGCAGACTCTGCCTTGAGTTGCTTCCTCGCTTCACGCTCGATTTCCGACCATTCTTCTCTTAAGCGTTCGTGTAATATTAATAGTCATGAATATCTTTTATTAGGAATCCCGAAGAAGACGCAGCTCATTGCTACTATGCGCCTAAGCAAGGGATCAGCTCATTGACAGAGCGAAGCGATGGAAAAGGGATTCAAGACACTTTAATCAGTTATCAAAAAAAAAAAATCTTACCACTGCATTTTAACAGCAAATGAAGAACACTGGGAATCTACCCAAACTCTGATGGATTATCGTGGTTCTTCTTGACTTATTTGAACGCTGGTCTCCGTGATTTCGACGCAGAACACAGTGCTGAGTTCGAGTCATTTGTTTATTTTCGCTGTTTTCCCGACACCCGCCTTTCCCAAATTCTCGCGTTTAAAAAAACGCTCGGAAATCTTCTCAGATGTTAGTGCACAGTTTTTCCGCGATGGTGAGTGACAAGCAGTTTAGAGAACCTTTCACATTTACACTCTTCTCATTTTATCCCAGCATCATGCAGGCTGTACTTTTTTATTTTTATTTTCAAACATCAAAGGACATTTTATTCCATTCATGTTCTGAACATTTTTTTTAAGCTTGAAATTAGAAACAAATTATCCCCAAGTCGGCAAATTGCGCCAAATGCGCCAAATTATTTGCCTCTGTTATCTATAGCCAGGAATGCATATTATTATTATTATTATTATTATTATTATTATTATTATTATTATTATTATTATCAAATGTAACCCACTATCAGAAACAGGCATGCGTGTGAAAATAAATTTGGCTTGGAATACCAAGCATGATGCTTCCAGATGTGGAACAAATGCTCCAAAAATCGGCAACAATGAATCCTGAATTTTTTCCTTCTTCTTCTTCTTCTTCTGTCTGTACAGGATCGTCACGACGGCACCAGCAACGGCACAGCCAGGCTACCTCAGCTGGGCAGCGTGGGTCAGTACAGCAGCGCACCGCCGCTCTCCCACACACCGAATTCGGACTTCCAGCCGCCGTACTTCCCGCCGCCCTACCAGCCCATCTACCCGCAGTCTCAGGACCCCTACTCACACGTGAACGATCCATACTCCATAAACTCGCTGCACGCACAGCCTCAGCCGCAGCATCCGGCCTGGCCGAGCCAGAGACAGAGCCAGGAAAGTGGCCTGCTGCACCAGCACCGTGGCCTGCCGCACCAGCTCTGCAGGGAGTACCGCCGGGAAGTGCTGCTGCCTTCGGCTCACGGCATTGACACTGGACTCACAGACTCGATCCCCATCCATGGAATACCTCATTCTTTAGACGATGTACAGGTAAGGTGAAGAGTCAACTTTAACCTTACACCCCCCCTCCCTCCCTCTCTCCCTCCCCAGGTGTGTAAGAAGCTACATTCTACCAGGGTTCTGCAGAGCCCTTTCCATCAACAAGGAAAAAAAAATTGTTCAGAGTTTGTGCCACATTTATGCCTTAGAGATTTTCATTGGCTTTAGTTCAGTACTCTATAAATGCTGGCAATAGCAGAATTAAGAGTAAAATAATTGGGAGCAATATTGGTACCATAAACAACAATACACTTTGGGTGCTGATTCTAATTCACTTCGGTGTTAAAAAAATCTATAATGTTCAAAAAAAAATGTTTTCACAAGTTCTAGAATATATTCTAAAATAAAGCACTCATAAAATGGAGAAATATAACGCTGGACATTAATAATAAAACTATGGGTTTTTTCCCCTTTCATCTCAAGAAAAGAACATGCTTTATTGCACATTTTCCTTCATACTGACTGGCATTTTTTTTTTTTTTTAGACATGGCTCTTGATATCAGCAGTGATTTAATTGTCTGCACATTGAAAAGATTCAAGCGAACAGAAAAGACAAGACTAAATGTATGGTCCATTCCATACACAACATTACATGCAAAAGCAGAAGGCATATAGAGACTTTTTATTTATTGACTGATTTATTTATAAGTGTAATAGGAAAATCAGATTATTAACGGAACATCATTTCCATCTCTTATGTATTTTTTTTAGCCTTTTTCCCCCCTATTAGCCTACTATGTAGGCATTTTTGGAGTTTGTCAGAAATGCTGATACGAAAATAGGGCGAAATATTTCCTCGTTTGCGTAAAAATAAAGCCTTATCTATGAAGACATTTTTATTTTTTTTCCCGATGCATTCTAGTATGATTCTTAATATCTTGCTTTCATCGTTTGTAGCACGTTGAAGATCAAGGAATTCACATCCCTGACCAAACCGTAATCAAGAAAGGTAAGCAATTTCCTTTTAAATACCGTATACGTGCCTGGACTGGCTGCTCAGCGATTGTAAAGCCTAGCCGAACTTGCTCTGAAGTGTACACTGGGTTAATTTGTAGGCTTTCAGTTAGCTTGCCGGTGGGATACTATCCATTTTAAACAAGCCCTCTACAGCAGGCTCTTGCTAATATTCGCCTGAAATGTGTAACTTGGCGTGTTAATGCGACACTATTTCTTTCATCGTGACTTACTCACTACGTTGCACGAGGAAATTCAAGTACGACAATGAGGATTTATGCAATGTGCATACACTATCAATATGCATCCATAAAAATGCATCCATAAACGAACCTAAAACAAGAATCCTGATGTTCAGTCAGAAATTTCCATTTGCTGGTTTGCATGTTTTGGTTGTGTTTCGGCTGCACATCATTGGAGAAGCAGAAATTTAGAAAAGATTTCTAACGATTGCTAGATGTCACGGCTGTATTGGTGGCTATAATTCACTTTTCCGACGTGAAATCTTTGTTACATTTGATACGTTGCGGATGCATTTTTTTTCTCTTCATATCTGCACGATAATTGGTTGTTATATTAGCAATCTCCGGAGTTCGCTTAACTGCCATTGTCTCTATTAGCCTCCGCTGAGCCATTAATGTCACAAGTGATCTATCCAAAAGTGCTTAGCCCTTTGTCTCCGTTTATCGTGCAAAGAACGACAAAGAAACAACACGCGTTGCAGTCGGATAGCGCACAGTGTGTGTGTGTGTGTGTGTGTGTGTGAGAAAGGGAGAGAGAGAGAGAGAGAGAGAGAGAGAGAGAATGTAGAAAATGTGCAATAAGCAGATTAGGCCATTTTAGTCCCTCAGAAATTAGTTCTACAAGAATAGGGAATACTGGATTAGAAACAATAATGTCTTATAAAAAGGCTATGCAACTGTATTATTATTATTATTATAATAAATTATTATTATTATTATTATTATTATTATTATTATTATTATTATAATAAATTATTATTATTATTATTATTATTATTATTATTATTATTATTATTTATTAACCCGCCTGGCAGGACATCCAGTCTGTCCATATCGAACCAATACCCTGCTGTTCTATTCCCACGTCACGACTGCGATAATATTAAATATTTTGATGGCCAGACCACTTTATTACCCGAGGCATATTCAAGCAGTTACCTTCATGAGCTGAATGAAAAGTCATTGCTATCGCATCCATTTTTCCTCCAACTATGCGCCTTTATTTTCGATAAGATCCTATAGGCTACTGCCTCCAACTCGACACTCTTCATAAGCTAGTCTTATTCAGCTTGTCTGACGGATAGCAATCCATCTTCTTGCATGTATTTCACAAACTATAGATGAGCCCGAAGGTATTGATCTGTGTACTATTTTCTTTTAGGTCCAGTTTCGTTATCCAAGAACAGCAGCAACGTTTCGGCTATACCTATAAATAAGGATGGTCTTTTTGGCGGCGTGGTGAATCCAAACGAAGTTTTTTGTTCTGTTCCGGGTCGTCTGTCTCTTCTCAGCTCTACATCAAAGTACAAGGTCACAGTAGCGGAAGTGCAGAGACGCCTCTCGCCGCCTGAGTGCCTCAACGCCTCTTTGCTCGGTGGGGTGTTGAGAAGGTGAGACGGTCTTCTATGTCCCCCCCCCCCCCCCCCCCCCTTTTTTTTTTCAAATGCCACCAATAATTACATCGACCAATATACTGAGAGTTTGTTCCTAAAGCCTTGGAAGATAATCAGAGCCACACTGATACAAGGTTATAGCCTATATCCAAATAGCTACACAGTGACAAATTGCCCTCACTGCCTTAACGTAATAAAAGATAAACGATACAAATAAAACAGCCAAACAATTATAGGCCTAAATAACGTATAACTTGTGCGCTTTTAGTAACAGTGTGGTAACATTTTACGTAGCGTATAGTAATAATTTGTGGATGCTCTTAGGCACGATGAAGCTGCTTAGGCCTATAAACTCGAACCTGGTTCATGTCACTTACAGACTTAAAGACTGAAAAACACGGTATCTCATTGTATCCATTCTACCTTCGGTCAACAGGGCAAAATCTAAAAATGGTGGAAGATCCCTACGAGAGAAACTGGACAAAATCGGATTAAATCTACCGGCAGGAAGACGCAAAGCAGCAAACGTTACTCTGCTGACGTCACTGGTAGAAGGTAAGTCGCATTATAAAGTACGGCTTAAAGCAGGTGCTTAATGTTATTGCGCATGGCCATTCTAAAGAAACATATGAATAGGGTGGATTTGAAGCCAATAATTTTGAACAAAATAACTGGAACTTAAAAAAAAAAAAAAAGCATGAAACCTGAGGTGCGCTTAAAGGCTGCACAAAGAGTGTCGATGAACAGAGCTAACAGTGTTTTAGGGCATTATTAGCCAAGCAGTAATTTTTTATTTTAATCTGTTGGTTTATGGCCTGTTGTAAATGTGGTGGAAAATAATTTGATTGTTTATGGTGGCAGCGACAGACTGATGAATGAAACATTTTCATATAATTTATTATTATTATTATTATTATTATTATTATTATTATTATTATTTGCTTGTCTGAATTATATGTTAAAATCTCTTCTGCTTGCAAAGTCGAAGGTGATTATACTGTGCGGTGGTATTTGGTTTTAAAGGTGAAAGACTGAGACGGTTCGTTGGTTCTTGTTAATCATTGTCGCTGAAGACTGAAAGCAATATTCATCCTGCTTCATAGAAAATTGCCATTGTATGGTAATGAGCCTGTTGAAATGTATGATTCCTTCACGATAAAGTGGAGGGGCCTGGGGGACCCGGAGCCGGGTAGTGATACAGGACAGCGGGTTTGTGAAGTGATGTTATTGTTTACTGTGCTTTATGGAAAGCGGTTTAGGCTACTGGACCAGAGCTTGATAATTGGCGCATGCGTCCTTCCGGGGGGTTAGACTTATGGCAGGAAAGCCTGAAGTTAAAATCCAACTGTTTTAGGCAATTAAAACCAAAGACTTGAGAAAATCAGCAAAACAAACCTAGATTGAATGACCTACTGATTCTCAAGGTGAAAGCAGGCTTGTGTTTAAGAGAGCTTTAAAGCTGCTTGTGTTTGGTTCACTAGGCAGAACAATCTCTTCACCCGCCAGAAATTTTAGAAGAATTGGGAATCGATGGCATGTTGTTGCCCATTATCAAATACTATTTACGTTCATTGTTTCGCGTCTGATGGAAAAGCTGGCTTGTTTTGGACATACTTCCTGATAACATATACAGTACTAATTTTTTTCCACTATTCAACAGAAAATAAAGTGCTGTTAATAATTTGTGATTGATCAATGTAGGCTTTTGGAAGAATGCCCTGTCCTTTTGCCGAGAACGTTAATTAGATGATAAATGCGCAAAGTGAAAGTGTTAATTGGTCTACATTTGGTGTCAGTAATTTAAAGTAATATATTACACACTCAACTCATTTTCTTCTTCTTCTTAGGCGAAGCTGTGCATCTTGCCAGAGATTTCGGATATGTATGCGAGACTGAATTCCCAGCCAAGGCAGTAGCTGAATATGTAAACCGTCAGCATTCCGACCCAAATGAACAAGTCCAAAGAAAAAACATGCTACTGGCAACGAAGTAAGTGATATCTCATTGCTTTTCAAAATGACCAAAAGTTCATTTCAAGCATTGCATGTTTTGATAAGCACGCAGTCTAATTCCAAAAACACAGATACGATTGCATAACATTTTATTAACGGCTGTAACAAAGTGCAGGCTTTTTCTCCCTTCCTTTCTCATGCGTTAATTTCATAGGCTTGTAAGATTTATGTAAAAGTAAATGCGTTTTGGAATTCTGCGTTCTACTGAAGCAGCTTGGCAACCCAGCCCAACGTCCTCACTATAGTGTCGAGTTCGTACTTGAACATAATGATTCTTTCGCAAGATTTTAAATCATCAAGGCATACACTATCATTGAAAATGAAAAAAAGAGAGTAATTTAATTTGCTAAGTAATGATGACCAAAAAAAAAAAAAAAAAAAGGAATTTACTGGAAGCTTACAGTATTATTAGGTTCATTCACACAAGAAACTCAACCTCATCCGTTTGCACATCACACTACAATCATTTGCATTGCTGCTGTATCTGCTGCTATTGCTCATTTGCACCTCTTAAGCTACTCTTCTAAGCACCTTCTCCGTTACTGTATTTGCACTACTGCTATTCTGTACATTGTTTGATTTTCGATATGATTTTACAAGTAAGGTGAGAGAGAAACGGCATTTCGATTCTCCTGGATATATAGTGAATTGACAATTTGAATCCTGAATCTTCCTTTAGGTTCAATCCCAGTTACGCGAATGGCGTACGGTAAATGCGTATTTGACTTGATTCAGCTGAGCTTTGGTTCCTATCCGGTCCTGCAGTAACAGCAAAATTGTCATGCATCATATTGATTAGGGGCCCAGGACCTTAATACAATAAAAGTGTTGCTAATGCATTTCTTACTGAAAGAATCAGTTTGAGATAAGGTCAAATTGGCACTTTTGTGTGCGCATATACCGCCATCAGCTACTCATATTGCATTGTGTCTCTTTCTAGACAAATCTGCAAAGAATTCACCGACCTTCTGTCCCAAGACCGTTCGCCTCTGGGGAATTCACGCCCGCAGCCCATACTCGAACCGGGCATTCAGAGCTGTTTGACTCACTTCAGTCTCATTTCTCATGGATTCGGGACGCCGGCTGTGTGTGCGGCTGTCACCGCGCTACAGAACTATTTGACCGAGGCTATTAAAGCCATGGATAAAATGTACCTCAACAACAATCCCAACAGCCACTCTGAATCCGGCACTAAAGGTGGAGACAAAGACGAGAAGCACAGAAAATGATCTGCGACCATTAGACTACAGCACAGATATTATAAACGTATATATATTACACTAGTGATTAAAAAAAAAAAAAAAAAAGGACAATGTGCCATTCCCCGGTCTTGACGATTTTCCCTGACATGTTTAATTTCTTTTAAAAACCCGCAATTCAACCTGGGATTCACAGAAAGACACTTTTATCTAAATGAGGAGAAAAGATTGCGTTAATGAGGTGCAGGAACCAACTCCTGACAGGGGGCGTGTGAGCAAAGAAGAAAAGAAAAAACAAAACAAAACAACTTTTTCCACACGACTTTTAATGAACTCCTTCTTTTTTATGAGCTGCAATTTAGCTACCCTTGCCAGTTGACGATTGTAGCCATGTGACAAAAAAAGAAGCTGAAAGAGGATGATTTTCTATCAGTATTGTGAATAATAAACTTGAAAGAGTCCCACAGTCCCATGCCATGTCTTCACACACAGACGCTTCATTCTGAGAGACCAACTTGAACTTTGAATTTAAACACGATTCACGGTTATATGAGGGAATCTGTGTTCATGTATGTATATATTTATTTATGTGTAATTTAATGGGAACTGTAAATATGGTGCATCTGTTGAAACTTCTTTTTTTATTTATCTGGTGCCTCCTGTTTTAGTGGGTTTGAATATTCGCTTAGTTCTTTACGTGGTTTTATGGTTCTTAGGAAACAGAAGGTTTTTTTTTTTGTTTTTTTTTGTTGTTTTTTTTCCAATTCAGCCCTCTTGTAGCATGTTGAGGCGTCACTGAAGCAAGTGAACAAATTTAATAGAAATAAACGTTTATTTCTCTGTCTCTCCCTCATGTCATTTCCTTTTACATTTGGGAAAAAAAAACAAAAACAAAACAAAACAAAAAAAAAAACACCCATCAGAAGACCCCGTGACTGGTTTTGTTTCTATTTTCTTGAGCTTTTATGTGAGCTTTTATTGTGTTGTGCCAATCAGAATACTTTTCACGTCGTGTTCTTCCCCTGAAGCACCATAAGAGCAATAAATGGATAGCCTATTGTCTTTAAATTTCATTTTCGTTTTTCTTTTTTTTCCTTTTTATTTTAAAAAGAATTTCAAAACATTTGGGACCATGTGATATCTGGTACCCTATGTCCAGTGTCGAATTGGAGGCAGTTTTATCTGTATTGTGCTGGCAATAGTTCCCATGCCTGTTAATGTATTATAGTCATTTGTTGCCCACAAAAGAAAATAAATATTTGATACGCTTCATGTCAATTTTCAATTTTAATTAAGCATCTTTATTTGTGTTTAATGAGTGACACGCCGGACTATATTTTCTATTTATTTATGATTTATTTATTTGTTTGTTTGCTTGTTTATCTTTAATTCATTAGTTACTGTAACTGAAGTTAGCTCTCCGCTGACAATTGTTCCATGTAATAAGCAGTTTAACCCACTGTTTATCTCAAGTAGCTAATAATAATAATAATAATAATAATAATAATAATAATAATAATAATTTCACTTTGAACTATTTGTTCAGAGTAAAGGATCATTCAAATATAGCAGCTTTTTACAAGACAAATGATACAGACAACAATGAATTCTCAATCGTGTTTGAAGTGAATCTATGAGGTTTCACCCCTCAAGCAAAACCGCTCTTAAAATCAGTCAGATGTATAAGCCTGGGATGAGGGTGAATACACTTGCCATGTCAGCTCTGTGTGCTGTTAGGCGCCACTTTGTTTTGATACCAACTTACAATAAATAAGCTCCATCCAGTGATATTACACTGAGTGGGATATGATCATAGTGTATTTGAGTAACGTTTGGGGAATTCCACTTCAACGATCATTCTGCTGAAATAAAATGACCAGACACCCTTTTTTGTAGGTTTTATCGTCATATTTCGTCTGATAGAAAATTTCCTAAGACTGGCTTTGTGTCATTGTGCACGAATATGAAACGTTGTAGAAATCCAATTCAAAATGAGTTTGATTGTTTATTGATACCCTGCAACTCGAAATCAATCTCCAGTGGAGCGTAATGAACTGGCTGCTCTCGCTTTCTCAGTGACCAACCCAGTTCCCCAAACCCGAACCCTATTCTTTCACACAGCGGTCATTTGGCCCGTGAGGTTTTTTTTTTTTCACCTGGTTCGGTGGCTGTTGTTTTCCAATAAGGTTAAGAAAACCTAACTGCAGACGTCCTTGGCATAATTACAATGTAAAGTGCTGCAGCAGGTGAGCATTATCTGTCAGTACTATTTTTGTTGGCTCCATGTCAGATTGTTTGTGGGAGCCCATAACCACCGGCGCAATGGCTCGCTGAAAAACACTGATATTCAGCTGCATCTTCTGCACTAGTCTGCGGGGAAAATACACAAACAATCATTTTAAGGAAAAAAAAATGAAGAAAAGACTTTAAAAAAATCCTCCCACGTGTGCCTTTACTACTACTCTTACTAGACGAATTAGATTGTGCGTTGTTGTCAACGAAACAAAAGATTTTCAACAGCAACCATGTGCAGTACCACTGTATTAATCTTCTCTTCATAAATTTAAGCCATTTATTTTAAGCATTTCGTTCACATCCCTATAGAGTCTGGGCAAAACAGACTATAATACATTTGTATTTTAATTTGTATTTCATTGCAATTTCGTTTTAACCGGAAGAACTAGTTTAACATAATGCCTGGAAGCAGGAGCGGTGTGTGTGTGTGTGTGTAAGACAGACCGAACTGAAATTTAAGGGCATTGTAATACCCTGCTGAATTTGGTTAATTCTCTATCAATTCAGTCTATCAATTTCACAATACTCTTTTGTGATAATTAGCGTTAATTTATCGAATTATACATTATCTCCGCTATAATGAACACCTGAAAAAAATAAATAACAATGCTTTTAACTGGTTTGGGTATGGGGGTAGGAGTGTGTGTGTGTGTGTGTGTGTGTGTGGGGGGGGGGGGGGGGGGTAGGAAGGGGGGGGGGTTAGCACTCGTCCACTCTGCAGGACCTATTTACCAAACTTAATTTGAAGCTTGCTCTTGCTAACCCCCCCCCCCCCCCCCCCCCCACACACACACACACACGCGCGCGCGCACACACACACACACACACACACACACAGTTATGACGGGTCTGCTTTAAAACTTCGGCCTAAGTTTAATTACAACAGAGCAAAACTGACTAGCTCGTCCACTCAAACAGTAATTTAAAGTGGGCAAAAGCGACATATTCAACATCACTGACAGCAAATTGCTTTATCAAAATGTCACCGGCTCAGATAAACTCATTTTGGATAATACGGTCGCGGTAGCCTTGTTTTGTAAGGGAATTAAACAAAATGCACTACCGCATCATTGAGTTGCTGCATTTGTCTAGGTGTTGTGCGTCCATTATATTCAATTGTGAGCAGACCTACGAATAGTTGAAAGCTTGTTGGCCAAAGTGATCCTCTCAGGCGGGGGCAAATAAATGAATAGACGCCAAAGCAGCAATATTAATAGTCTAATTAACATGAATCAAATAAACAAGTCACACCTCTACAAGCACCAGCTTTCATTTTCTCTAAGATCATCTGGGTTACTCATAATCTAACTCCTTTAGACATACATATGTCAGATTTAGAAACTGCCATAAAAGGGATGTTGCTTTAATTCGACCGATGCCAAACGTTCTCAATCGTGTTACATGACTCTGTAAGATTTTTTTTTTAATCGAGCGCAAAAAAAAAAAAAAAACTAATTGCACTCGACTCATAACCTCAGCACCTCATCATTTGAGGTCTCGCCCTATTACTGACCCCAGCCTAGTGAGCAGGCTGGGGGAAACACCAATGGCAAGAAAGGTCACAGACTTCACCAAATCGTTCACGATATTTCGACGCATCAAGGCAAACGATTAGAAAACTACACAGACTCGAATAAACAAACTGACAAAATTAATTGGTCTGGTGAACATTTCCTGAATGGACTGGGTCTAGATAAACCGTGAAAAGTTGTGTTAAACAACAACAACAACAATAATAATAATAAATATTTTGTTTTCCTTATTATAACCCTCAGATGCTTGTTTGTAATGACGCATTCACTGACGAACTCAAAATATTTCAACACCGATTAAAAGTAAATCAAATGGAATGCTCTGAGATGGTACTTTATTTGTTCTCTTTTTTCGGTTCATTGTTCCCCACACATATTTGAAAAAAAAAAATATGTACTGACAATTATATTCAGCCGAATATACTAGGTTTATAATCTCTGATCTGGAAACGTGAAGTTTATGTTACTTTGGAGACGGTTTGTGCGCACTCAAAAATAAAGGGTCCACAATGGTGTAAATGTTTCATTTTCTGCTTAATATAGTTTATATTCCAGTTTGAGCCTCGATCTCCCCCCTTCCTCGCCCAAGCCAGCCGGGGGGAATGTTGCCGCGGGCCAAACATATGCTTCTTTCCATTGCGCTAATCCAAATTCAGCGTGGAGGAATAATTGCTCGAGTGGCCATGGTTTCACAGGGCTTTGTCCCTCGCTGGCTCCCGTCAGCCAGGCACACGCCATTTCAATCAATTTCTTTTGAGGGCTGTCTCTTTTTATCAAACCTTAGTCCCTGCAAATGATGTGAACATTTAACAAACCGCTTCACGGTTCATAAAGAATGCCAACCTGCTTTCTCCCTTCTCACATGCTCTTGTGCATAAACACACACACACACACACACACACACACACACGCGCGCGCAAAGGCACAAAGGCACAAAAGAGACAAGGCAAACCACCTTATTATTCATTCATTCATTCATTCATTCATTCTTTTTGTTTGTTTGTTTATTTGTCTTGATTATGATATTTTTCTCTTATGGAAACGCTCATCTCGGACAATCCAGGAATGCCATCGGAGTTGACTTGAGGTCGAATTAATTACAACGATGTCCTCAAAACATCACCATGAAATTATCATGAAATTATTAATATTTCACTGTGCAAACAACGTTCCGTGATAGTTCAATTTATAAGCAACAGCGCGCACGCGCGCGCACACACGCACACACACACACACACACACACACAGAATGGCTTTCTATTGTACTACCGACCTTTAAACCATAATCAGTCAACATGAATGGTAAAAATCTTTGACCATTTTCTCTAATTTTGGTTGTGTTGTAGGTAAAATGTATGATTTCATTAGTTTTCAATTAAATGCAAGTGAGTCACAAATGGGTAACATGGGAGCGGATGAATGCAAAATTATTTATTCAGGAAAGGAAAGGGTCACCTGGGGATGTAGCCTCATTCCAAAACCCATGATCTACCGGTGCAATTCATAAAGGCCTACAGTTTGCATCCCCTGGACTCACAGGGAAATGACATTCTTGCTCTCTGGAGATGACTCTCTTCCACTACATAGATATGGATCTGTTGGAGAGCTATTATCAGAAATGCTCCCTTTCAACAAACCTTAAAATACATTAAACAAATCAAATACCATTGTCTTACAGAGTCACAATGATGGGAATCAAATTAGTCCAAGTGATAAGGATGAAGGTGATGTGTAAGGTGCGCTCAGTCATCATCGTCATCACTATGAAACAAGCATCCAACAGAAGTTCAGATGAAAAGTCTGGAAAACATGTGTGCGCGTATGTGTGGGGGGACCCATTGCACGTATGACAGGATTATGCCAACAAATGCAATGGAACCCTCAATTTGTGGATGTCCATCAAGAGAAGCCCCAGAAAAACTCTACATATTAAAGTCTTACAGACTTATGAAATGAATCCTGAAAAGCGTGGCCTTAGTCAAAGTTCTGAGGCTCATTCACACTGTATCAGATATTATTACAGAACAATCACAGACCACCTCACCTTCACAACCCAATATAAACATCAGCCAGCTCCTCAGACAAACTTATAACACCCATCTGGAACTTAAAAGAGTATGTTAGTAGAGTAAATTAGTGTGCTGTTGGTTACAATGGATACAAACCGACAGATTACTTCTTCTTCAGTCTTAGACATACAAAGAAGAAATAATCCAGGAACAGTGTCCTTATCATCTCACCAGTGAAAGGGAAGAGACAAAAAACAGGTGCGAGAAGAGGGTTAGTGCTCTTTGTGCACAACAGGTGAGGTGAAGATGCACTTTTTATTAGCAGTGTTATAAACTGGTGTGTGTGTGTGTGTGTGTGTGTGGGGGGGGGGGGGGGGGGTCACGAGAAACTTAGTCCAGTTTTCTAATTCTCAGTGAAAAGACTCAATCACAAACAAACAAACAAACACAGAATTACATTAAATTGAACGAAAAGACAGCAAATATAACTGCAAAGGTCATTGTTATATTTGGACAACTAATACTGTGTATTGTGTATGTAAAGAAGCCAATACTGGCTAATACAACGATTAGTTTTTGTACAATATGGCATATCAGTTAAAGACAGATTATATAGTCTAGCAACTGTAGAACAGAAAACCAGATATTTATTCTAACCATGTCATTACTGTAGCCTATTGAGAAAGAAAATAAGAATTGCATTTATTCACCATATACAGTAGCCTACAGTGACATGAATTAGTCATTTTTCAGTGTTCTCATTCTCAGAGATTGGTCAAAAACACTCTGTATAATGTAATATAATATAATATAATATAATATAATATAATATAATATAATATAATATAATAAGACAAAGTACGTTATATAACAAAATATAAAATATATAATATAAAATACATAGGCTATAACTTATTCAATCGGAATGATGGTTTTAGTGGCTATGCAGTGCAAAGAGATGCTGTTACTGTTGTCAGCTGCCCCTGGTATAGTGTTGAATAATGTTGTTAAATCCAGAGATTGGCAAGAAAGACTGTAAAGAAATTATTCCGGAGTCGTGCTGTTTTTGTAATCAATGATCTGAAACGTCTTCATGACGGCACATTTTGGAGCAGACTGTTTGCAGGATGGGATGTGTCAGCAATGATTTTCCTACCCGCCTTCCCATTGTGGAGATATACAGGTTGTATAGTGAAGGCAGGCTCCCAGCAGATGATGTTCTCAGCCGTTCTGACAGTGCGCTGGAATTTCCTCTTTTCCTGTGAAAAAAGCTGCAACGACACCAGTGTTAACTGCTCACGTAAGGATGCTTTCAGTGGTGGCAATGTAGAATTGCACCTTTACAGTGCAATGGTTACTAGTGACGAAAAAAACCCAAACAAACATACATCAATATATATATATATATATCAAACATAAACCAAACATTTTATATATATTCAGAAAAGGAAAGGGTCACCTGGGGATGCAGCCTCATTCCAAAACCCATTTATATATATATATATATATATATATATATATATATATATATATATATATATATATATATATATATATATATATATTCTCTCTCTCTCTCTCTCTCTCTCTCTCTATATATATATATATATATATATATATATATATATATATATATATATATATATATATATATACCATACATCAAACATAAACCAAACATTTTATATATATATATATATATATATATATATATATAAAGGAAATTTAGACTATACGCCCACTTCAGATTAAATTAAGCCACCAAGTGTTCCCTTATTCTATTTTTTTTCTCCCTTGTGTTTTTTTCAGTCCAAACTATATTAAGTTAGGACACAGTTAAAAGAATTGCATGCACTTTGGTCAATCAATTAATACGTCACAAATTAAACGAGGCGCTGTTGATCTACTTTTTCCTCATTTGCTCCAACTGCTTCAGTCTTAACCAAGGGTGGAACACACTGAAGAACGATAAAGATCGTTCACAAAAGAGCAATATGATTTGTCAGTCAGTGTTATCGAGATATCGGAGCTTACTTTAGTAACAATCAATTGCCTGCAGCCAGGTTGACTCGAACTAACACGCTTTCAAATCTGCATCGGGTTAACCAGTTTCAAAGCCTGTTTGAGCTGGGTTCTTTTCGGAATACTTTTACTACTACAATCTGTGAATATCATCAATCATCAACAACAGATAATAATAATAATAATAATAATAATAGTAGTAGTAGTAGTTGTTGTTGTGTAAGGATTATGAAAGAAAAAAAAAATACAACACTTAACACAAAACCTGATTTACACCGTGTTGTTGTGAACACGTTTAGGATTATTCCAAATTCGTTTAACGTTTGATGTGTTCTAACCGGGAGCACTCAGACTCGCTTCGGTGATCACATCCCCTCCTGTCTGCTTTCTTGTGATGATTGCAAACCCATCTTCAAAAAAAAAAAAAAGTTCTCTCCATTATACAGTATTCTTGTTACGTCTTATTTTCTGTAAATCAACGATTAAAAAACAAAACAAAAAACAAAACAAAACAAAACAAAAAACCCCAGGAATATTTGCTTGTAAATCGCGCATTTTCAGGAATAAGAGATGGGGTAGAAAAAGAGCAAAAGACCAACCGAGAGAGAGAGAGAGAGAGAGAGGCGTTGTCGGTCTGAATTAATAGACGTGATAATTTCATACCAAAGAAGAACAGTATTTCATCTCGCTGCTATCTGTTCCATCAGAAAGGGTCGCAACCGCAGCTGCGACGCAGGGCGCGTTATTATGAAGTTTGATGATGGGATCCCGTTTACTCGTCTATAGCACCTCGCTCCAGGCAAGCAGTAGCTGCAGGCTATGCCGGTGTCAGACCCTGATAAAGGATTTACCCTGCTCCCAGAGAGAGAGAGAGAGAGAGAGAGACAGAGAGAGAGAGAGAGAGCAGTTTTTCACTGCACATCTAATCAACTTGCAGCGATGGCCTCGCCGACTCACTCTTTCGTTTCCCCTTTTAATATTACATACAGATCAGTTTGCCTTATTGCATCTTACTGGATATGTATTTATCTATCCGGCTATATAACTGCATTACAGCTATCCGACTTTGCTCAGTGTCGGAATCCAAAATCAGCCAAAATGCATACATGAAATTGACATTTTAGTTGATACAAAATAATATATCAAATATGACTAGTCACTTGAACCGTAATGTTGACACATCATGAACCATTTTTGTTGGCATTTGTTATCATTATTCTTAACTTGATTGTACTGGTGCTTGTACGGTGTGGTACTGCACCCAAAGGTGCTTCTACAGTCTCAGTTCTGTCTCCTGCTTAAATGAGGGATGATTTTTACCTCTGTTCCTTTCTCTCACTCTCTGATTGAATGTGATCACTTTTCATTTATATTAAAAAAGTGAGAAAACAATCTTTTACATCCATGCATATATATATATATATATATATATATATATATATATATATATATATATATATATATATATATATATATATATATATATATTCTTAAACTAAAACAGACCCCTTCAATTTGAACAATACTGAACACTTTGAACTCTTGAGGAGATTCCCCAGTTGTGGCATCAACACAGCCACATGTCCACTAATGTCTGTCTTTAATTGATATAATCAGTTAGCAGTAATGTACTGGATGTATTTGTTCTTAACATAAGGCCTGAGCAGAAAATGTGTGATTTGGTGCTGTAAAAGCAATAGTATAGGCTATTTGTGCTGTTTTTTTTTTTAAATCTTATATTGTCAGACTTCATAAGAAGAGACTGTTTATAGTCAGTTATTTCATTTCTTTAAATACAAAGTGAAAAGTTGTGTCCTTTGACTCATAATAAAACAGACATTTTAAAACAATACTTCGGTACAAACTTTCCATAGACTGAGGTCTATTAATGATTGCCAAATAAATATTTAATATATAACTGAATCGCTCCATTTTGAATGCATCACTCCATTTTGTAACATCAAAAACAAAACAAAACATGCAAATGTAAAAATAATACACAAATAGCCTAAAAATAAGATAATAATATTGATCCATATACAAGTTCATATTTTACTTGACTTGCATTTGAAATATCTAACAAACAGATTATAAAGAAAAAAAAATCAACAAAGCTCATGTTTTTTTCCCCCCCTTATAGACCATGAAAGAAACACATGGAATATTTCACTGCATAGGCCCAGGCCTCTGACGTTATCCTTTTCTACTTTTCGAGAGCTAAACAGTTTTCATTTGTAATCAGGTTCCAAAATAAGCATCCAAACCTCTGTGCTAAGTGGCCTAGCATGAACAGCAGCGCCATGTTTAACACAAGTTCCATTAAAGAACTCCATTACTTTAACTGAAGGAAATGGAGCCTGAGGCTGAGGGGAAAGAAAGAGGGAGATGGAGCAAAGAGAGAGACCTAGAGAGAAGGCAGAGCTGGAAAAAAAAACCCCTCATTGATAATTAAGTGCTGGTTAACCTCGGTGTGTGGTGCCTCTGTACTTTGCTTACCAATCAAGCGGGTGGGCTCCTCCTACATTTTGTGACAGTAGCACATGCCAGCTCTAATAAGCTTAAATTAGTGTGGAGGGGGCTGAGGTTAATTATGACTTAACACGTTTGATTGAGTGGATCAGATCAACAGTGTTGGGGATTTGGGAAGAGGATCTCATTTATTAGACACTATTTTGTATCCTTGTTTCACTGTGATGAAAATGAATGTGGCCTGCTGTAGTCTAAGTCTCAGAGTGTGAAGCCTCTCCTATTTGATTAAGCCAAGAGAATTTGCATATTGTATTCAAAATATGCCCTTTGCATGCACCTAACTGCACGCACATGTTCAGGTTATAACTTTCAGGCCTCTAACTGGATCAAATGTATGACTATTCCCTGCATTTAACTATTTTATGCTACACTTTATAGCATAATATGTCAACAAAGATACTATATATATATATATATATATATATATATATATATATATATATATATATATATATATATATATATGAAATCTGGCTCTGGACAGTTCTTATGTTAATAAATAGCAATTAATAAATTCCCAAAGACAAGTCTCACCTCGCATAAGAAGCTTCTAGAAAATGTTCTTTGCCATCATGTCATCGCCATTGTTATACTCACTGTCAGAAGCTTATACTACTTGTACTGTTTATTAAAAATAAATAATCCTGAAGGTATAACCTCATGGACTCAGCACTAAAGAGAGGACCTTCTAGCAGCAAAATCTGAAAGAGGGGCAAAAAGAAGAGGAAACACTTCCATAAATGTGGAATACATAAGCTACTAATGGCAAGCAAATTGATAACAGCTATTTTTATTCCCAAAAAAAAAAAAAACACACAGCTTCCCCTCTCAGTGTGATATGCAGGCACATAAAAGTAAATTCAAAATAAGCTTTTGACAGCCTGCTAATGAATCGCTGTAGGCCCATCTGCCTCAGTACAAACAGAAATGTGGATGGATCTCATGAACTGTTTCCACTGTCACTGTAAACAATAATTGTCAAACATATTTACTCACAATCGCTTTAGCAGATGTCACGCTTTTTTTGTTTCTGCCTGGCCTTTTAATATATCTCCATCAGAGATGTGCCACTTGCTCCAAACCACACACACACACACACACACACACACACACACACACACACACACACACACACACACACACACACTTTTGCAGTAGAATATTGAGCAGGTATTTGCAGAGGTGCTGCAGGGCATGGGGTGAGGGTGAGCGAGAAATGGAGGGAGAGCGAGGGAGGTTGAGAAAGAGATTATCTTGACCCTCTCATCAGGAGCATGGCCCATCCCTATCCAAGGTGCCCTTGGGGCAAAGGGGGCAGCCTTGCCTTACAGCCAGGCACCTCTTTATCACACTAATCTGTTAATTGTAGGGGCTTAATTGGCACACGGTTGTTTTTTATTTCAGCCGACATTAGCTACACTGAGAACGTCACACTAATTCCATCCTTTCTTCATTCCCTTCTGCCTTTCTTCCTATTTATTTATCCTTGAAATCAAGTGTGGTGGGTGTTATTTTGAAAAGTGAGTCTTCTGCTTACACCCATTACAGGATTTACAGTAACTCACCAGATTTCCTTCATACAACTATTCTCCACCGTTTGCTGGTTTGGATTGTTACAAGGGTTAAAGATTCAATATTGATAAAACAGAAGTCTTGGGGAATTGGGCTTTTAGAAATAAATTGCTTGAGCATGGTAATTGCTTCACTAGTATAGCTTAGAGTCTTGGTGTCATAACTGACAGTGATTTTACATTTGAAAACCATACTGTTGTTTTGCTGTAAAATCCTGCCTCCATGTCTGGAACACTGTCAAAATGCTATCCATATATAATGGGAATTACATTGATGAATTTCAGGAATGCAACGTACAAATATGGTTTTAGAACATTGGACCAAAGCATACTCTTTATATTTCTGTAGTTATTCTACTTACATTTTAAATCACTGTGTGGCTCACTGACCTTACCTCTTATAGTTTTTTTTCCTTCATGTAGGCCTGGAAGAGCATTAATCCATCTATCCATCCATAGCCGCTTATCCTGTACAGGGTTCCAGGCAAGCTGGAGCCTAGTCCTTGTTAGCCCTGGACAAGTCGCCAGATCATCGCAGGGCTGACACATAGAAACAAACAACTATTCACACCTATGGTCAATTTAGAGCCACCAATTAGCCTAACCTGCATGTCCTTGGACTGTGGGGGAAACCAGAGCACCCGGAGGAAACCCACGCAGACATGGGGAGAACATGCAAACTCCACACAGAAAGGCCTTCGTCAGCCGCTGGGTTCGAACCCAGAACCTCCTTGCTGTGAGGTGACAGTGCTAACCACTACACCACCGTGCCGCCAGAGCAATAATAATAATAATAATAATAATAATAATGTTGCATACAGATCATTTTCAAGAAGTTATGTGTGTCCACCCATACTACTGGCAGTTTTATTTCTTTTTATCCTACATCCCTGACTACCACAATCATGTGATACCAACCAATCGTAAGGCCTGAAAGCTCCTATTCCTACAGTTCTCAGGTCCTTACACTCTTACAGTGATCATGGGGATGACAAACCCCAATTGGATCTTCCTTAACTGACTGGTGACTATTGAACTATAATTAAACTGTCTGTGTTACCGAGAGTGTAATAAATGGCATACAGTGCCAGTGACACTGATAAACAGTATTTTGATATCCTTGCTCCTAACTCACGACCCACAGTACCAGTCAAAAGTTTGGACACACTTTCTAATTCACTGGTTTTTCTTTATTTGTATTACTTAAAAGACACTTCATGTCTTAAAGTAATGACAGTTGTCGTTTCTCTTGACTTAGTTGAGCGGTTCTTGACATAATATGGATTACTGGAGTTGTGGAATAGGGCTATTTACTGGATTTTTATTCTTTATTATTTACGGTTTGGTCTCAAATGCATTATGAAGACAAGAAATTGCACTAATTAACTTTTGATGAAGCACACCTGTTAACTGAACAGAATTCCAGGTGACTACCTCATGAAGCTGGTTAAGATGATGCCAATAGTGTGCAACGTGTCGTCGAGGTAAACACTGGTTACTTTGAAGAATCTAAAATATGAAAAATATATTTTAAAAAAAATACTTTTTTGTTTACCACTAGGCTTGTAGTATTTGAGTCCGACTTGTGCCCTAACCTTAAGGACTCGTGACTTGACTTGGACTTGAGCACTGATGACTCGGACTCATGCATTAACTGCATTTGGACTCGTAAACTGGAGACAAGGACTTGGATTTTTTCTTTATTTTTTTGTAACATGCCATAATAATTTGGCATAAGATATTTGTATTTATATCTACATTATTTTTCGACTAATTTCATGCAAGAGAATGCACATTCACCTGTTCATTCGTCATGTTCAGGAACAAACTAGGGTTAATGGCGTTAAAATGCCTGGAGAGAACGCCCTGAGGATTGTCTGCTTTGCTTATACAGACTTCTCGTGCAGTGGGAAAAAATGCATTGCTATGTGTTCCATATGTAGAAGATCTATTGAGGAGATGACGGGGACAGCCTCGCACTTCAATCATCATTTGGCAAGACTCCACCCAGAGAAGGAAGTGACATGCTATGTTCATTGCTCTGTTGATAGCGAGGCTTGCTTGCTGACTGATGAACTAGCTAGTGTTAACCCTCTCTCATGTTATTTGCCCTGTTGATAGTGGGTGGGACTTGCTGAGCGATGAACAAGCTTTTTATCTGTAGCCTATTAACTAAAATGGGGCAGTCAAGCAGTAACATTAGTCCAACACAGTAGCAGAGACGATTTCACATAAAGGCAGCAACAGCGTCGTTCAATTAGTGTGGTTGGAGTCTTGTTCTCGGACCCGACTCAGATTTGACTCAGATCAATAGTGGACTTGACTCGAAATGTTCTTTTATGACTTGGATTTGACTCAGACTTGAACACTGGGGACTCGAGACTGGACTTGGACTCAAGGTTTAGTGACTCAACTACAACACTATTTACTACATAATTTCAAATATGTTCCATATGTTATTTCATAGTTTTAATGTCTTCAGTATTGTTCTACAATGTAAAAATTAGTCAAAATACAGAAAACTTCCATGAATGAGTAGGTGTGTTCAAACTTTTTGGTGGTACTGTATATTTTATATATATGCTTCTTAGACTTTCTGATTCACAGCACTGACTAAAGGTCCCTTGCTGAGTCTTGCCCCCCCAAAGATTTCTTTCTCCCACCACAATATTCATTTTGAGAAAAGAAGTGTAAGATTGCTCTTTTCAACTGTGTTAATCGGCTCTCAGCAGTGAAATCAGTATATTTGTAATGAAGAAAAAGTGCAGTATTTGTTCCACTGGCTGGTGCTATTCAGGTATAGCTTACTGCAAGTGTTCATGCCTGTACATATACATTTATTTTCATTAATCTATGAATGAATGGAGTATGTGAAAAATGTATAAATATCACACATTAATGTTTGGTCTTTGATAATTTAAACATGTACTACACAGTTAATTAAACAAACCTTGTCTACTTCTGTGTGTGTGTGTGTGTGTATGTAAGGAACTATGTCAATTTCTTAGCAGTCATGGAGCCATTATGCATATTCTGCATTCTGGGTTGTGATTTTCAGGCCTATTTTTCGGTTTTCTTTCAGTAGCACAGGCTCTATAATCATGTTACAATAGTGGTGCTTTTTTGTATACAGTATTGTTTACTTCAAAAATGATATTAGTAGTAATTATATTAAACTATCAGACTCTCGAGTTTTAAATTAACTGTGTATAGATAATGTTCTAAAATAGGATTATACTGAAAAAAGAAAGTCATGTGAGAATGTTTAAATTGTTTCATATAAATGAACTTTGATTAAAAAAACTCAATCCACTAAAATGATACAGTATCTTGCAAAAGTATTCATCCACCCTGGTGTTTGTCCTGTTTTGTCACATTACAAGCTGGAATTAAACTGGATTTTTTGGGAGTTAGCACCATTTGATTTACACAACATGCCTACCACTTTAAAGGTGCAAATTGTTGCTTTATCATGACACAAGCAATAATTAAGATGAAAAAACAGAACTCTGGAGTGTGCATAGGTATTCACCCCCCAACGTCAATACTTTATAGAGCCACCTTTTGCTGCAATTACAGCTGCAAGTCTCTTGGGGTATATCTCTATTCACTTAGCACATCTAGCCACTGGGATTTTTGCCTATTCCTCAAGGCAAAACTACTCCAGCTCCTTCAAGTTAGATGGGTTGCGTTGGTGTACAGCAATCTTCAAGTTATGCCACAGATTCTCAATTGGATTGAGGTCTGGGCTTTGATTAGGCCATTCTCAGACATTTAAATGTTTCCCTTTAAATCACTCCAGTGGAGCTTTAGCAGTATGTTTAGGGTCATTGTCCTGCTGGAACATGAACCTTCGTCTCAGTCTCAAACCTTTGGCTGACTCAAACAGGTTTTCCTCCAGAATTGCTCTGTATTTAGTGCCGTCCATCTTTCCTTCAATCCTGGCCAGCTTTCCTGTCCTTGCAGATGAAAAATATCCCCACAGCATGATGCTGCCACCACCATGCTTTATTGTAGGAATGGTGTTCTCAGAGTATTGGGTTTGCGCCACGCATGGTATTTCTCATGATGGCCAAAAAGCTCAATTTTAGTCTCATTTGACCAGAGAATCTTCTTCCATGTGTTTGGGGAGTCTGCCACATGCTGTTGGGCAAACTTCAAATGTGTTTTCTTAAGCAATGGCTTTTTCTGGCCACTCTTCCATAAAGCCCCACTCTGTGGAGTGTACGGCTTAAAGTGGTCCTATGGACAGATACTCCCATCTCCACTGTGGATCTTTGCAGCCTCTCTAGTGTTATCTTCGGTGTTTTTGTTTTGCGTCTCTAACACCTTCCTTGCCCAGTCTGTGAGTTTTGGTAGGTGGCCTTCTCTTGTCAGGTTTGTAGTGGTGCCATATTCTTTCCATTTTGCTATAATGGATTTAATGGTGCTCCCTGGGATATTCAAAGTTTGGGATATTTTTTATAATCCAACCCGGATCTATACTTCTTCACAACTTTGTCTCTGACCTGTTTGGAGTGCTCCTTGGTTTTCATGTTGCTTGCTTAGTAGTGCTGCAGAGTCAGGGTCCTTCCAGAACAGGTTGAGTTATAGAGACATCATGTGACAGATCATGTGACACTTTGATTGCACACAGGTTGATCTTAATTAACTAATTATTTGACTTATGAAGTGAATTGGGCGGCACGGTGGTGTAGTGGTTAGCGCTGTCGCCTCACAGCAAGAAGGTCCGGGTTCGAGCCCCGGGGCCGGCGAGGGCCTTTCTGTGTGGAGTTTGCATGTTCTCCCCGTGTCCGCGTGGGTTTCCTCCGGGTGCTCCGGTTTCCCCCACAGTCCAAAGACATGCAGGTTAGGTTAACTGGTGACTCTAAATTTACCGTAGGTGTGAATGTGAGTGTGAATGGTTGTCTGTGTCTATGCGTCAGCCCTGTGATGACCTGGCGACTTGTCCAGGGTGTACCCCGCCTTTCGCCCGTAGTCAGCTGGGATAGGCTCCAGCTTGTCTGCGACCCTGTAGAAGGATAAAGCGGCTAGAGAGATAATGAGATGAAGTGAATTGGTTGAAGCAGCTCTTATTTAGGGGTTTCATATGAAAGGGGGTGAATACTTATGCGCACTCCAGATTTCTGTTTTTTCATCTTAATTATTGTTTGCGTCACAACAAAACAACAATTTGCACCTTTAAAATGGTAAGCATATTGTGTAAATCAAATGGTGCTAACCCTCCAAAAATCCAGTTTAATTCCGTCTTGTAATACAACAAAACAGGACGAACACCAAGGGGGATGAATACTTTTGCAAGACACGGTATCTTGGCATAACAGACAGAGCATTTTATCAGTCAAATAGCAAAACCGCAAAGTGACTATTACTGACATTTGTAATTCAAAGCAGATGAGGATTTGAATGTAGTAGGATATTTTTCTGTGAGAAGCAAATGTCTTTTCTGTGAGAAACAATTTAATGATCAAAATTATTATCACATTAAATACTGGGGAAGAATTCAAATCAGGGTGTCATAACATCTAAGCCATTGCAAAGGTGTTTAACAAA